>NC_090826.1:5046246-5356782 GCF_028021215.1 Eschrichtius robustus | reverse complement strand
CACCAGGATGTATACCCTCATCACATCTGGTTTGGGTTAGTTCTAAATCCTGTTGTAGTTCCTGAACAAACAGCAAACAGCTCAAAGCCACAGCCGGACACTCCCTGGAAAGGATCCCAGACCTGCCCTCCGGGCCCACCCACTTCACCACACTCGGTCGGGAACTGGGAACATCGTAGGAGAAATCCCCAGCAGACTCGTGGAATTTTCCTTAACTAATGGCAATGCTACTTCTGTGAATTCAGACATTTATCCAGATGATGAAGCCCTAACTTTCTGGCAGGGGGTAAACTCACAAAGCAATGACCTTAACTTAGCAAATTAATTCTAAAGCACAATTGTTTTCAATCTTCATTTAAAATCAGCCTTCGTTAATCTAGATTTAATGACATAAGAAATGGAAATTCCCTTAATAAAATAAGTTATGAATATTTATCGTCCCATTTTACCTGAAAATTGAATAATCCATCAATTAACTTTACTATTAATTATTTAATGCAAAATTAATAAACTGCAAAACTCTGACGTATTCTTGCAGGCCCTCTGGCACTGGATAAGGAAATTAAACACCAGAGAAATGTAACTACGGATAATTCCAGACATACGCCGACGGGACATATGGGGTTAAAGGTGGAATTTTTCTCCAAGAGGAAGAACCAAACTACTCACTCATGAAGTGGTAAGAGAGATTTTTTTTTTTCTCACCTTGGAATTCTGTACCACAGCCGGAAAAGAACTCAGAGTTTGGCAATTATTGCAAGAGAATATTTCCCCTGTGCATTCTCCTGTCATCCATCACCACCAATGTCGTCAATATTTTTTTTCACACGTACGTAGATGGGCTGTGGCATGAAGCCATCCCAGCCAGCAGATCCCCTCGCCCTGGAGGTCCCTTCCTCCCCCGAAGCCTCAGTCAGAACCCCGGTGTGAGGAGGAGGGACTGAGCCCACATAGGTGGGAGAACTGTGAGGGGACAGAGGGACGGGAGGGGGGGTGGCGTCAGCCAAGTGCTGGGCAGTTGACGTTCGGGAGGAACCAAAGCTTTGAACTTTGAGCCACTGAGCACCCAGTTCACCAGGGAGCCTGGCTCACTGAGACTTCTGACTCTCCAAAGTAAACGGTCTGTCCTGCAGTAACAGGACGCGCGTACCTTCTGACAGATGGAGCCTCAGTCTTTCCATCACTAAAGTGGGTATCTGCAGAGGCCAGTGTGGGCGCCCTCCTGCTTCTCTGTCCTTCCATTCTTGTCCTTCCAGTCTTCCTCCAGCTCCAGGGCCACCAGGACGAGGCTGTCATCAACATCTGCTCATTTAACTGCCCCGCTCAAAACCCATCAGTGTGGGTCCGCACTGTCCAGCATTGTCCCCAAACGCTTAGCTTGGGCTCCACGGCTCTCCCTCACCTCACCTCCACCCGCGTCTCTCCACCTTCACTAGCTGGGCTGCGAGGACTTCCTTTCTGCTCCCACCCTCTCCTGGCACCTTCCTGCTCAGATCTGCAAAGGCTCCTCCAGCACAGCCAGGGAGTAACGTGCTCTCCTTCTGCCCAGCTCATCCCGCCCCCAACATACACACATACACGCACATACATGTGCTTGCCCTTCAAGTCTCTGTCTGAAGCTCAGCCCCTCAGGAAGGCAGGCTGAAGGTCCCTCCCACCATCCCACCCCGTCTGCTGGAGGACCAGCCTCTCAGTGCACTTGGCCCTTGCATCCCTTGTCAGCACCACCATTATCGTAAACTGTCTGTCTGGCTCACTACTCCACCCCCAAAGCCCAGCAAGGCGCCTGGCACACTGCGAGCAACATCCACTGAAAAAACAGAACGGAGCAGACCAACGATACAAGAGGTGACAATTTGATTCGGGAGTAAAAGGCTCACGCCCAACCCCGTGGGAGAAGATGACGCGCCTTCGCCAGAGTGCCGTCAACCCCCAGATCCAGGGGCAGCACCTCCCGAAGTTGGTGGACCGAATTAATTATTGTGAGCTCGTGACACTGAGGCAGGAGCACCGAGGGCTTGTGTGTGTGTGAACATGTGTGGAAACGGCACATTTCCCGGGGCCGGCCATGCTCCATGGGGGAGGCGAGCAGGTCTCCTCTGCTCTTGTTTCCCCATCGTTGCACGTTTCGTGCTTTCCCTAATTTCATCACCTTCCTCTACAACTTTCCCCTTAAGCCTGGCAGTGCTCTGATCTCCCTGACATTTCAGCCTAATTGCCAGCTGCCCTTTTATGCACAGATCCAATTCCACCACAGTCAAAAAGTTCCTGTTCCTAAAGAATTCTCAAAAAAAAAAAAAAAAAATCTGGTCCCAAATTCCTACTGACCTCAATAGGGCAGTGATGGGAATCACAAAGCAGCCAGTCCAGAAGCACCTTGGCCAGCCCCCTGCCCTCAGCACAGCCAGGACCCTCTCCCCGGCACGCAGCTGCCCCAGCTCTAGACTCAGGCCCCCCTCCAGCCTCCCCAGAATCACCTCAAACTAAAGGGCTCAATTGGCCATAAGTTCCCTACCAGGTGAGATCAGGGCTGCCAGGACAGGAGAATTTCTCTCTTCTAGGAGAAATTTTCCTCTACCCAAAATGTTCCAATGTTCCATCTTATTAAATCATTGAATGAAAAGAAGGAAATTTCTCCCAGACATTTTTTTTCTTACAAAACAGGTATGAAATGTACAGTGTGGGGAATATAGTCAATAATTAGTTAATATCTTTGTATGGTGACATGTAGTACTTTACTAGACTTACTGTGGTGACCAGTTCAAAATATATAGAAATATTGAATCACAATGTTGTATAACAGGAAGTAACCCAGTGTTGTAGGTCGATGCTACTTCAAAAACAAACAAACTCATAGAAAACAAGATCAGATTTGTGGTTACCAGAGGTGAGGGGAGGTGGAGGGGGAGGGGGAATTGGAGGAAGGTGGTCAAAGGGTACAAGCGTCCAGCTACAAGGTAAGTACTCGGGGTGTGATGTACACCGTGATCAATACAGTTAGCACTGCTCTACGTTACACATGAAAATTAAGGGAGTAAATCCTGAGTTATCATCACAAGAAAAAAAGTTTTTTCCATTTCTTTAATTTTGTATCTATTTGAGATGAAGGACGCTCACTAAAGTTACTGTGATAATCACTTCAGGATGGATGTAAATCAAATCATTACACTGTACGCCTTAAACTCATACCGTGCTGTGTGTCAATTACATCTCAATAAAACTGGAAGAAAAAAAAGAAAATAATGACTGAAGTGGCAAAGCATGTGTTGTGTGTGCACGTGTGTATGTGTGTGGGCTATTGTGTATTCGTATATGTTGTGTACTTATGTATATGTGTATAAGTGTACATGTGTATATTGTGTATTTCTGAATGTATATATGAGTGTTGTGTGCACATATGTATACATGTGCTTACGTGTGTGTTATGTTGTATATTATGTGCCCATGCATGTCTGTGCATGTGTGTGTCTATATGTGTGCATGTGTGTGTTGTGTGTAAGTATGTGTACATGTACTTCTGTGTACATGTGTGTCTGTGCACATGGGTGTATTGTGCGTTTGTACATGTGTGTATGTGTATAAACACACACCATACAAAGCAAACACTTGTGTGGAAAGTGGGATATGAGGTAGAGTTGGAGAACCAGGAGAGATTTTCTTCCTTTGTTCTTGGCTTCTTTTGAATTTTTTTAAAGCCCCATAATAAAAGACTAGAAAATCTAAGAATAGCAAAGATAATACTACCTCTTAGCCAGACTGAGAACAGTGGGAGAATCTCCAGCCCAGAATATCCAGCTGATTTGAGAATTACTCATTACACAGAAGATGATGAATGGGAGAAAGTGGTCCATTCCGAGAACGCGCCTTCCAACCCTGTGACACCCCCAAGCACACGAGCAGCCCCCCTCTCCGCGCAGCCAACATCTATTTATTAGATCAGAATTGATCCAGAGGAAATACCACAGATACCAATCCGGACCAATTACAGAGATACCAGACAATCCTAATTTTCCAAATTCAGGAAAGGGGAGTGAAGATGCTAAGAATAAACTGGTCGGCAGCAGAAAGAAAATGAGATTACAGTTGATAGACTCTGACAGGGTAGGTAAACGCCTATCCATTTGTGCGAGCACAATGCCGGTGCTGTTTTATTCTCAGAAACAGTCTTTACTGCCAGGTGTCCTGCTTAGAGATGCTGGCAGGTGTCCCCTGGGTGAGCAGTCTCCAGGCAGAGTGCCCTGCACCCCAACTTGCATCGCAGGTGCCCTGATGAGAAGCACCCTGCCCAGAGACTTGGACAATCACGGAAGACACCTTCATAGCCAAGTAGAGACAAAGGCATCGAGGTGCCATTGTCAGGTGACTTGCATGGCATACTGGCTGGCCCTGGCCGCACCTAGGACCCCCAAAATTCTGCCCAGAAGAGGCCACACCCCTTGTGCCCACACGAGTAAAGGCTCTGAGCCGGGGGTGCTGCATTAAAGAGGGTGTGGTGTCACTGGAGCTGCTGGCCTTTGGGGCCACCTCCCTGCACCCAAGAAGCCTGCACGTCTCAGCCACAGGGTTTCCTGGGCCCTAAGCAGCTGTGCATTTCGAAACCTCAAAACTGCATTGTGAGGCATTTGTTTCTGCAGACTAAAAAGGAGAGAAAGAGAAAAAAGCAAGACAGTGAAAGAGCAAGTAAGACCAAGAGTGAGCCTAAGAAGAGGACAGAGAAAGAGAAAACAGGGGAGCAGGTCCCAGTCAGAAGGGCTGGGCAGTGGCCAGCGAGCCCCACCCTCAAGGGACAGGGTCCCTTGACGTGAAGGACCGAGCATCGCGTCTCCGATCTAATGACAGCAGATGGGTGATCACGGGTATAAACCCACAAGGACAGAGCAAAGGGGAACGGAGACAGGAGGGGGTCAAGGGTGTCAACACATTCTAGAGAGATGGACGGCAGATGCAGGGTTGGTAACCGACTCGGCAGAATAGAAGCAGCAAAAACCCACGTGCCCTCGAGGGGGCACCAGGATAAACAAGCCAATTCGCCTGCAGAGCCCCGGAAAGACCTGTGGGCTGGGAGCATCAGGTGCCAGAGAAGCAGAGGCTCGGAAAGGGTGAGAGGGAGGGAGGGAGGGAGAGGCTGCAGACCTGTGCAGGGGACAGTCAGACCCTCCCAGGGCCCCACACACCCCACCCGGCCTCTGCCCCCACTGGAGACATGTTTCTTCTTGCAGAAAGGGACCCCGAAAGACTCCAAACTTGGAGACAGCAGAGGAGAGGCAGGAAACACGGATGTAAACCGGGAAAATTCACTAATTAATGGTGAAATTTCAAGCCCCCTCCCTGCCTGCTTCCCAGACCACTAGCCGCCAAGCCCAAACCACCAGGCAGCACACTGACAGATCCTTCTCCGGAGAACCCCGAATGGCATCTCCAGACGTCGGCATCTGGAGATGCAGACTCTCAGAATCCCCCCCACTGGAAGCTGGCTACCTCCATTGACGAGCCCCCTCCCCAGATACGGGAAGCAGAGGAGATGGCAGAGTGAGAGAACAGATTCTCCGCTAGCATACAGGGAAATCAGAAGATAACACCTGAAACTGACAAATCAAGAGACAGCAGAATAAACATATTGAAAAGTCGGGAGGTAACATCGGAACTAAAAGAATTGACAGTGGTCACTCCTGGGAGATGGGATTGAGCTGTAGGGCAGAGGGCTGCTCTTTCTTCTTACAAGACTTTTAGGACCATTGGTCTGATTAAACTACGTGCATGGATATTTCTGATAAAAATAAAGAGGGTAAAAGAAAGTGGAGGTTGGAGTCAGAAGCTGGCAGCTGCCTAACCCGGCGAGATACGAGACACAAAATCACCCTCTCCCCTCTCTTGGCTCCCTCCCAGGAAAGAGGCCCTAGACTTGCACTCCTGGCTCCAGGAAGTGGGAAAGGAGGTGATGAGAGCTGGCACGATAGCAGAGGACACACAAGCCCCGTGAATGTGACAAATGCCCCGCACCCACCCGCAAAAAGGGTGGCCACTTAAGGCTGTGCAGCTGGAAACCTGAAGCCAGTCCGGGTCTGCTCCCAGGGGCACCACGGACCAGGGTTCTGGGCAGCCAGTGCCCCCGCCTTGGCCCCCTTCCTGGGCACCGAGGGGAATCGGTGGCCTCCACCGTCTCCTCCCACTTTGACATTCTGCATTCTGTGATTCTGGAAAATGCACTGGAATCTGGGGCAGACCCACTTTGATATGGAGGCTGGGGATTTCCCCACCACCATCGAGACACCAGACATTTCATCAGGATCCAGGTCACGGCTCATTCCCCGCCTCATCCAGAAATGCATCCCAACTACAGGACCCCCAAGGCACATGCCTTCCGGGGGGCCCAGGGCAGCTGGGGCTCCTCGTGAGTCCTGAGCCAGCGGCCGCCACCCGCTGCTACTTTTGCTCTTTGGTTAATGATAATAGTTTGGACTTCGTCAAGAATTTGCTCAATGCGTTAGGAAATGCTGGAATGGATGTAACACGACACATCGTTATATTAATTTGATAGCAGGTTCCCCAATCCAGCAGAATGCAGAGGTCACCACATTGAAATCATTGCCAACCTAGTTTATTTCTTCTTTTGCAGTTCCGAAGGACAGAGTCCCTGAAATGATCTAGGTATAAAGCCGCCCTTCCAAACTGTCCGCTAATAGCACCCGCCACACACACACACACACACGCGCACACACACACGCACACACGCACACACACGCACACACGCATAGCCAACCCCCGGCTCTGCGTGGCTGGACACAGCTACAGAGGCAGTCGTGGGAATCTTTTAATTGTTGTAAAATATATATAACATAAAGTTTTCCATTTTTAAGTGTACTGTTCACCGGCATTAAGTACACTCGCATTGTTGTGCAGCCCTCACCACCACCCATCTTCAGATCTTTTTCATCGTCCCGAACTGAAACTCTGTCCCATCGAACCCTAACTCCCCACCCCTCCCACAGCCCCTGGCCCCCACCATTCCACTCTGTGCCTCCACGAATCTGACTGCTCTCAGCACCTCATGTAAACGGGATCATCCAGTACTCACCCTCCTGTGGCTGGTTCGTTTCACTGAGCATCATGTCCTCATAGCTCATCCATGTTGTAGCACATGTCATGACTTCCCTGGTGGCGCAGTGGTTAAGAATCCGCCTGCCAGTGCAGGGGACACAGGTTCGAGCCCTGGTCCGGGAAGATTCCACATGCCGCGGAGCAACTAAGCCCGTGTGCCACAACTACTGAGCCCGCCTGCCACAACTACTGAAGCCCGCGCACCGCAATGAAGAGTAGTCCCCGCTCGCCGCAACTAGAGAAAGCCCGCGCACAGCAATGAAGACCCAACGCAGCCAAAAAAATAAAAATAAATTTTAAAAAAATTATTTTAAAAAATTCCTTTTTAGTTCTGGGAATTTTTTAATCCTCCAGATGGGATCTCCACAGGATTTGTGCAGTTCTATTCTGGTCACTCCCCAGGAATAGGGGCTTCCTTAGAAAAGTCCTGTAACTGTCCCAAGGAGCAGAAGCCCTGGCAGTGGCCAACAGGTGACTCTCGTGTACCACTTACACAGGTCCTGGACAAAGCAGCCCCACCTGCACAGGCACCCACGTGGGGGCCGATGAGGCTGGCTTTCTGGGTGGAGCGCTCTGCCCACCCCTGGCGCCGCCGCCTGGCCCCTCTCTGCTGGTCTGCGCAGGTGCGAGTCTGCCGCTCAACCACGAGCCCGCACACTGCCGCGCACCCCGTCAAAGCTCCTGCTTCTCTGCGTGCAAGCCCTTCAGAGACAACAGAGGAGGCACGGCCCTGCCCCTGGGGAGCTCGCTGTCCCCGTGAGGAGGCAAGACTTCCACACTTACGATCACTAAATTGTCAAAAACTGATGACAAAGAACGTGGGCTGCAGAAGCTGACAGCGAAGAGGGCTCCCCGTGAGTTGGCGTGTCTGGGGGGCCTCCCGGGAAGAGGTCAGATCCGAAGGGCGGGCAGATTGGGTTGGACGTGGGGCATTTGAGGGGAGGTCAGTGGCCTCTGAAGAGCAGTAAGCAGCCCCCTAACTGTAATGGGTACTTTGCAGTGCGGAGTCAAAGAAAAAGATTGAGAAAGGGAGGTGGAGGCAGAATAAGGGCCTTGAACACGACACTGGGCTTCATCTCATAGGAAGTCGCTAAGGTTTTCAAGGAGAACAGCAATGTAACAAAAGGAGCGTTTCAGGGAAACCAGCGGGAGGAAAGGAGTCCAGCCTGGAGAGGAGAGCATCCAGAGCTGTTTCATAACCCAAGCATGATGCAGGTGGCAAGGGCCGAACCTGGGGGACACAGGAAAGTAAGGATGTGAAGTACAGTTTGCAACACTGGCAGAACTGGTGACTAATTCTATTCAGGGGATGAAAGAGAAAGAGGGGCCATGAAGGAGGACAAGGTGTGAGCTTTGGACCCGTTAAGAAGAGGTTCTGAGAACCAGGGAAATCAGAGAACGGAAACAGAGCGGAAGTGAGGGCAGGAGGGAGAGGAAAGGTGACGAGTTTGAGATAATAACATGACATCCAGGTGCCCAGGAGAGAGGTTCAGCCTTGGGGAAGGTCCACAGAGAGTTAAGAGTCAAACCCTGGAGCTCTTGGAGTCCTGGGAGGGAGAACTTTGGAGGAAAGAGCAGAAGACCCAAGACTTGTTCCTACCACTGGGGTGGGAAAGGTCCAGGGCAGAAGAAGCAATGGACCTACAGGGTCCTGAGAGCCGGGAGAGCGAGGGTGGGTCTCTCGCTGAGTCCCTTGGGTCTTCTTGAAACTCAGGTCCCACTTTTCTTCTCCTTTCCTTCCAGACCCCTCCCTCTACTTGGCTGTTTTACTGCTTATTGACCAAGAAGCATTTAGTGTTCATTATAGGAAAATTCTATTATTAGACCTTTAGTGTTTCAGTGTTAAGATGTGATCTATATAAATCTAATTAATTAATTAGATAATTAATAACATTTTCCAGCCTCCTTCTAACCGATACACACAGGATTCCTGGGAAGGAAATGTCTTCGATTCCATTTTGAGCTTTGCGTGTCCCCGGCTTCCAAGGAAGTTTGCATGTTTCCCAGGGGAGGAGAAATAAATTATTGGGATTGCTAAGTTTTGCAGCCCACCTGCCTGTGCTCTGCTGGGCTCCGCTCTCCACCCTATGGCAGTGTGTGCTTCTCTACACTGCCTGCAACTCGGGGCTAAATCCATCTCCAGAGGCCAGCACAGGATCCCACAGCCAAGCTCACCAGCAAAGGGAGGCTGGGTCTCCCGGGTGGTTCAGAATTCATGGAGATGGGAGGTGGGAAAGAATAGTGGAACAGTTTGCGGGGCCACCTTCAAATCCCACACCAGCAGAGGGTTAGCATAGAAGCTAAGTTTGTGGGCTTTGCAATAAGGTAATCCTGGGTTCAAATTCCAGTTCCAACATTAGCTGTGCAATCTTGGACAGATAATACACCCTCTCTCCATCTCATTGCCTGGCAGAGCTGTTGAAAGGACTTAAAAGCCCACAGAAGTACCCCAGAGCACAGTACAAGGGCAATCTATACAAGGCAAAAATAGAGTCAACCCAGGTCTCTTCCCTTCAAACCCTGACTCACTCTCTCATTCATCTCACAAATATTCACGGAGCACCCACCGTGTGTCCAGCAGCGCTGCAGGCATTGGGGAGGCCCCTTGAACAAGCTAGACCGAAAGTCCCTCTCCTTGTGGTACTTTTACTTTGGGGGAGAGGAGGTCAGATAATGAATAAGTGAATTAAACAAATAAATAGGGGAACTACACAGTGTGTCAGACTGTGATAAGCGCACTAGAGAAACAGAAAACAGGGAAAGAGGAAAGGGATTCTGGCTGGATGGGAGGGGTGCGATTTTAAATTGTGGGTTCAGGGAGGGCCTCACAGAGAAAGTGACAAAGAATCAAGGCCAGAAGGAGGAGCTGGAAGAACGTACAAGACGGAGGGCAGAGGCTCTTGATTCCAAGATTCTAAATCCACCTTGTGGGGTGGGGAGTGTGGAGTCCCCTGGGGTCTCCCAGAGGTATTACTATAGTGCTGGGCACACAGCAAGTGCCAAATAAAGACGTCCTGAGGGGTGATTTTTCAAGCTGCCATTTCCAAAAGGTCCCAGTTGCTGATAATACAATATGGGCTGTTTCAACAATCTGCATTCAGCCCTGTCGTGGCGCCACTGCCGCCCCTGGGACCCCCAACCCTGGGAGCCTCCTTGTAGCACACTTCATTATTAAACAGGTGAGCGGGGCTCCCAGGACCCTCTCTGTAATTAGGGCAGGATCTGAGCAAGGGCTCTATTTATAACCCCCAGCCATCAGCTAGCCACAGAGACAAGGAGTGGGTCCCTCTGCAGCCCCTATACCAACATCTATATGTGAGCTGAATACAACAATTAATTTAATAGGGATTCCTCCACACAAACAATGTATCATTTTATTAGGAAACTCTATAAATGTCAGTGGTGCAATTCATTTTTATTAATTTTCTAAAATGAAATTAGCAGCGGCGGCAAACAGAAGTTGTATCGCCTCCTCATTCAACAGAGTTTTGGTGTCATTAATTCCTTAATACCAGGAGGCCGGTTTGCAAGAACTCAGCAGTTCACTGCGTCAATTAATTTCAATACAAGAGAAGGCAGGGTGGGGAGATCCAAACTCAACAACTAATTTAAGAAGATTCTTGAACAATCACAGCAACTTTTCCCCCTCCTGGGACAAGACGCTTTCAAGTGTAAACACGGATTGGATATTGTAAGACTAATAGGAAACGTTCTGTCTTCACCCTCTGCCCTTAGGAAAGAAATTCGTCCTTCCAAAGCCTGGAGAGATTGTGGCAGATGCGTCCTAAAATCAAAGCCTCCAGAAGGCCTGGGGATGGTCCCTTGCAGACAAGAGGGACAATGACACCCCCGTGCTTGGACATGGACCCTCACAGCATGCAAAGCAAGATCACAAATATTATCTCATTCAGTCCTCATCGTGACCCAATGAGGACAGAATCAACATTGACCTCTGTTCCATGCATGAAGAAGAAAAAGTAGAGCTTTGAAAGGGGATGAAATGACTTTCTTAAAGTCACAATGCTACTGAGTGACAGGGCCAAGGCTCAAACCCAGATTTGTCGATATCAAAACCCACACTCCTTCTCTGCTGCCGGGGCACCCCTTGTGCCTCGGGATGGGAAGGCTCTCGGCTCTATTTATACTCCCAAAAGTCAAGTGAGTCAGGCATGACCATGAGTGACATTCGCTTCTCAATGGAAACCCGAATTCAGACTGAAACGTGAGGCAGAATCCCCGCCTTGTTGTGCAGTCAGAGGGCGGCTGAAACAGGACACGTGTCTGCATATCTGAAATCAGGTGTCTGGCCCGGGACACGTTCCAGAAACTCTCACTCTCTGGCTAAAGAGAAGCTCTTTCCTTCCACTTAGATTCAGGGAGTGTTTTGCTGAGGAGTGAAGGGAGTGTGGAGAGGCTGGAGGCTGCTCGAAATGAGAACCGCTGTGGGGAGACAGGAAATGGTGCCGAAGCAGGGATCAGACAGGCTCCCTTCCGTCCAGAGAAGCTAGGGCAGCAGTTCTCAAAGTGAGGTCCCAGGCCAGCTGCACTCCATCACCTGGGAACCTGTTAGAAATAACAGGTGCTCAGGTCCCACACCAGACATACTGAATCAGAAACTGGGGGTGGGGTGCAGCACGTTACTTTAACAAGCCCTTCGGCTGATTCTGATGCCTGCTCAAGTTTGGGAACCACTGCCCTGGAAGAAGATGTCCCCAGAAGGAAGGAGAGATGAGTGTGCCAGGCTTTCCAGGCTTTCCATGGTACAGGACACGGCTGTGCTCACCAAATAGTAGATTGCATCACCGTTCATTCTCCCTGCCCCCACTCTGACCCCAGTGTAGCAAAGAATGTCCTTCTTGGCCTCATTCTTATTGGGCTCAGCCACGGGAATTACTTTGGCTAATGGATTCGTGAGCAGGTGTGACATATGATGCTACATCCAGAATCATATCCAGGGGTTTTCACTGTGCCTGCCTTGGATTGCCTTGGACTTTTAAGCCTCTGCCATCCCCCATGAGAACCAGATGTCCCAGACAGGGAAGGGATGGGGGCAGGGGGAGGCTTCCTCAGCCTAGGTTCTACAACAAAAAGACACATCTCCAGTGGTCCTGAAGTCAACCCAAAGCCACAGCCAACCCATAGACCCATGAGCAGGAAATAAAAAATTATTGTTATAAGTCACTTAGTTTGGGGATTGTTTCTTACAAGGCATTATCACATCAAAAGCTGACTGATACAAACCATTTGATTTTATAGCAAAGGAAATCACGGTCTCAGAAGGCTGAGGAGTTGAAGACATCCTACAGAGGGGTTCAGGATGAAAGGTAAAAGAATCAGAGTCAACCTCTACCCTCACCTGGGGGATGCAGATCTCAGGAACTAATCGGCCTTTCCTCAATATCCTCTGACCTCCTTCAAAATGGAAAATTCTGTCCTCATCTAATGGATGCTAACCAGTAAAAACCTAAGCCTCATGAAGAAATATGTTAAAGAATCTTCTAGACTGAGTAAACATCTTTCCCCCATGGCTCAGAAAGGATGAACAGGTCAAGCTGATGGCCAAGTGGGCAGAGGACACACCCCCAACCCTTTCCCTGGTCTCCCAGTTAACAAATTTGGAGAATTTGGTGCTTCTGGACAAAGGGAACAGACTGGGCTTTCTGCCTCTCAAATTCAAACCCACAGTGCAGTTATCCTGTAAGCCACACTCCAGCTAACACCACTCAGGCTGTTAAACACCTGGCCCCGTCACCGCTGATAGAAAAACTGTGGCAATTGGAAGAGAGTGGCCGGGTATTTCCAAAGCTCTAGAATGTAACATACTAAAAATGAAAAAATGAGAGCAGGGGAGGAAAGAAGAGGCTGCCTTTAAAAATCAACCCTAAATTCCAATGTCTCCATTCTTCACAAAATAATATCGCTTGCACTGACAGAACTCAAGTCAGCTGAATCTTCACCAATTCCCTCTATTCCCAAGTGGTGAGACTAGTTCAGGGTCCATGGCAGTTGGCAGGTTCATGGACATTGACTAAATAATAAACTGCAAACTTAGCCGTGAATTCTGATTTGGGAGATCTTAACACCATCAAGAAAAACTTGACTTTCAGTTTGTAAAACGTGTTGAGATGAAAGTGGACAGGTGAGGTAGTTTCCCTTTTAGAAAGTAAGTTTCTAGAGAACACGGGTGTCAGATGGGCACTTTCCCAAAATAAACTTCCCCTGATGGTCCTGCCTGCCAAACCTTTTCCAAGCACCCGGCTGAAGGATCCAGCGTCAGGCCAACAGCTTAAAATTTCCAACTTGCATGAGAGCAGCTGCCCTGTTTTTAATACATCCGATTGCAGTCACTACCATCGTCTCAGGCTGATGACTGAGACCTCAATGTCACAAGCTCTCAGGCAGAACATGGCATTTTGAACTTGCCCATGAATTGACTGGCCAAATCAGGTAATCAATGAAAATCAATCCATTTACTGTACATATTTGAAAAACTGTGAGATCTGGGACATTACCTTGTCTTAGGGGATGTGGTTAGCCATTCTTCGTGTTTCTCAAATGTTATTAAATAAGCTGCAATTTCCTGAAACAGAAGAATAAAAAGATAATAACAACAATTAGCTCACATTGGATCCTGAGAGGTAAGAAAGTTTTTTGCTGTTTCCCAGCCGCTGTCCTCTTTTGTGAGGCCGGAACCCCATCTCCAGTGGAGAAACACTCGACTTGGACTGTGTTTCTATTTTGATTTTTTTAAGACCTTTCCATTCAACCTGCCATACTCTAATAATCAAAGCACTGGGTTTCAAAAGACGAGTCAGTGGCAAGGACAAAGATATTTCTCTGTAGGAGGAAAACATCAGACACCATTTCAGCTTCTAAATGTCATTAATTTGAAGGAGGGGAAAAACACATGCCAACAACAGGTCTCCACTCATGCAAGGTCAGAATTGGAACGTTTAGTTGGTCTCCTTCTGAAGCTGGAGTAACCTTTCATCATTGTCACAAGAAATGTTGCCTTCTCTCAGCATGAGCCCCAAGCCCCGAGCCAAATCACACAAAGATTAAAAAAGAAAAGAAAAGAAAAAGCCATATTACAGAGACAGAGACAGAGAGACAGAAGGAGAGAGAGAGAGAGTTAACCTTTCCCACTACTGATAACTTAATCTATTGAGGAGCGCTTCAGAACGAAGAACAATGTCAGCAGAGTTTAAGGCAAAGATGGAAGAAATGTGGGCGCCTGAAGGTAAATTAAATATTTATAAACACAACAACATCACTGCAGATAGAATTACTGATTTATTAACAATTTCCATAAAAAGTCAGTGGGTGACATCCACATAAGTCATTGCTCGGGCTCTGAGGCATGATGTGGCCCATTACTTCCAGCTCCAAACGAATCTGCTAACGTGAAATTGGCAGGGACCGTAAGTTAGATTAAGGTTGGACTAGTACACAGTTCCCTTGATCTTGGTGATGCTACAGTGTGGAGCTGCCGCCCTTGACAACCAGAAAAATGTGGAGGACGGGCCTCCCTTCTCAACTTTCTGTGCAGCTGGGGTTCGTGGAGGGCTCCTCATGATAGAGCAGCCCGGCCACCTAGAGACCTGCCGCTTCCCTCCACAGTTAGCCTCCTCTGGGCTTGGACATTAGGGAGTGGACACCCGTGACCACAGAGACGCTAAACTTGGCCTTGAAGAAAGAGAAGACACATCACCAAAACCAGGGAAGCGGAGCAGGTCAAAGTAGAAAACACCAGCCATGCCACAGGGTATGAAGGTCACTGGCCTGGGGGTGGGGTGGGCGGTCAGGGCCTCACATCATCGTGGAAACCAGCCACGACCACGAGCTAGCCAGTGACGGGTCACCAGAGCTCAAGCCACCTCAGTCCAGAAGACTGGACCTTTCACCAAGAAGCTGGGAAGCAGAAACCTATGACAAAAACAGAGTTGCCTTGTTGTACAGATTTTTACTGTTGACTGCAACTAAAAAGCTGATCAACCAGAACATTGTTCCCTCTCGTCCCTGAGAGAGAACATATTCTCTTTCCCCTCCTTAGACGATATCTTCCCTAAGGTATCACCATAGATAGGTATCACCTCCCCTGGCTGGCCCTCCTAACTCTTCATGACAGGATGGGTTGCCCATCCTCTGTGCTCCCATGGCACCCAGCACCCTCTCCCAGTGTGTAGGATTTATCACTCTGCATCCTAAGGGCTTGTTTACTTGGATAGCATCCCCCACTGGGCCATGTACTCCTCAAGGGCAAGGAATAGGTCATCACTGATGTATCCCTGGGACCTCACAATGTCCTGATAAGTGTTTGTTAGACGGATGGATAAGTGGGTGGGTGGGTGGGTGCATGGGGGGAGGGAGGGAGGAAGAGTGGGCATTAGAGTAATAAAATTGCATCTATGAATGTCTGTGTGTGTGTCCTGAGTATGTTACGTGTTTGTACATGTTTATTACTTAAGATAGTTGAAGCAAGTGCTTAAAAGCAGCAAAACCCAGCGGCTCCCAGATAAACATTTACCGGTGATTTAATTAACTCTAAGTCACTATGGGAAGGTGATATAGTATCACAGTTAAGAGCACATGCTTTAGAAGCAAACAGACCAGGCTTGGGGTGCTGGCTCTGCCACTTATGCACCGTCTGATCTTGAGAACATCACTTAACCTGTCTAGACCTCAGTTTCCTATGAAACTGAGATAATACCACCTCATGGGTAGTTATAAGGAGTGAAAATTCTTAATACCCTGACTGGCGTATAGCTATGCCCCACAATCATCACTATCATGATTATGATTAGAAGGTCTACGTGTTGCAAGCTGGCTCCACAGAGGCCCCGAGGAGGCAGCAGGTACCAAATGGTCCAGATCAGAATCTTCCAGCGCTGCTGGACTTACTTTCATCGATCCCACCCTCCACCCCCTTCCACCGCCGTCCACCCCCTATTCCCACAGTGAATGGTATCATCACAGTGACTCTTCAGAGTTAGTTGGAGTCAATCCTTCCCTTTATCTACTGGTGCCCATTTGGTTGCACAAAGCATTCATTCATTCACCTCAGAGACCTAACTAACATTTTGAATCTCAAGAGAATAGTAAACAGGACATGCTGAGCATCTTCTTCAAAATAAACATTTGTAACAGTATTGTCATGGAATGTAGTTATTTTGTAAAGAATTATAGGACTGACATTTTTCTAATACTTTCAGTAAAGGAGTTCAGAATTTATGCAATAATAAACACCAGGTCTTGAAACAATCTGCATATTATAAACTATTCAAGTGTGTAGCTTTCAATCTACAACAATAAGTTTCCCAGAAATTAAATAGGCATGAGCTGATAGTGAAAGGTATGCATGAACATGGATTAGCATGTGTGACAGTCATTAATGAAACTGAACAAGTGAATGACCTTGACAGCAGGCAGTGGCTAGAGTCAGGAAGTGGATAAACTGTGCCACTTCCTAGGTGCATCAGCCCATCTACCTGAATTTCAGGAGCCTTTTATATCTGGGGGAATAGTCTATGCCAACTGGAACCCCTGGGATCCATGCCCTTGCCCAGGATCATGCTGAGAGCTAAGTGACCCCTAATGGCCCAGAAGGATGGAGGCACAGGGCACCCCAGACACCTCTAGATTCATCACAGTGTCCCAAAGACCCAGACTCCCAAAGAAGGCCTTCATGAACATCACTCAGGCAACAGTCACCACAACCTGGCAGGGCCCCCTCTACTGCTACTGTCATGCAAAGAGAAAAACTCCCCGGACTACTTACTGCAATCAATGTTTACTCTACAAATGTTTATTGAGCACCTACTATGACCAGTCAGATAATAAGACCACATGAAGCCTGAGAGAGCAGACAGCAGAAGCAAGAAGAACTACAATTCTGCAACCTGTGGAACGAAACCAGATTCACAGAAAGATAGACAAAAGGAAAAGTCAGAGGACTATGTACTATGAAGGAACAAGATAAAAACCCAGAAAAACAACTAAATGAAGTGGAGATATGCAACCTTCCAGAAAAAGAATTCAGAATAATTATAGTGAGGATGATCCAAGACCTCGGAAAAAGAATGGAGGCAAAGATCAAGAAGATGCAAGAAATGCTTAACAAAGACCTAGAAGAATTAAAGAACAAACAGAGATGAACAATACAATAACTGAAATGAAAAATACACTAGAAGGAATCAATAGCAGAATAACTGAGGCAGACAAACGGATAAGTGACCTGGAAGACAGAATGGTACAATTCACTGCTGTGGAACAGAATAATGAAAAAGGAATGAAAAGAAATGAAGGCAGCCTAAGAGACCTCTGGGACAACATTAAACGCACCAACATTCGCTTTATAGGGGTCCCAGAAGGAGAAGAGAGAGAGAAAGGACCCGAGAAAATATTTGACGAGATTATAGTTGAAAGCTTCCCTAACATGGGAAACGAAATAGTCACCCAAGTCCAGGAAGCATAGGGAGTCCCAGGCAGGATAAACCCAAAGAGAAACATGCTGAGACACACAGTAATCAAACTGACAAAAATTAAAGACAAAGAAAAATTATTAAAAGCAACAAGGGAAAAATGACAACATACAAGGGAATTCCCATAAGGTTAACAGCTGATTTCACAGCAGAAACTCTACAAGCCAGAAGGGAGTGGCATGATATATTTAAAGTGATGAAAGGGAAGAACCTACAACCAAGATTACTCTACCCGGCAAGGATCTCATTCAGATTCGATGGAGAAATCTAAAGCTTTACAGACAAGCAAAAGCTAAGAGAATTCAGCACCACCAAACCAGCTCTACAACAAATGCTAAAGGAATTTCTCTAAGTGGAAAGCACAAGAGAAGAAAAGGACCTACAAAAACAAACCCAAAACAATTAAGAAAATGGTAATAGGAACATACATATCAATAATCACCTTAAGTGTGAATGGATTAAATGCTCCAACCAAAAAACAGAGGTTCGCTTACTGGATACAAAAACAAGACCCGTCTATGTGATGTCTACAAGAAACCCACTTCAGACCTAGGGACACATACAGACTGAAAGTGAGGGGATGGAAAAAGATATTCCATGCAAATGGAAATCAAAAGAAAGCTGGAGTAGCAATACTCATAACAGATAAAATACACTTTAAAATAAAGAATGTTATAAGAGACAAGGAAGGACACTACATTAACGATCAAGGAATCAATCCAAGAAAAAAAATATAACAATTATAAATATATCTAAAGACCTAAATGTAAGGCCAGACACTGTAAAACTCTTAGAGGAAAACATAGGCAGAATACTCTATGACATAAATCACAGCAAGATCCTTTTTGACCCTCCTAGAGAAATGGAAATAAAAACAAAAATAAACAAATGGGACCTAATGAAACTTAAAAGCTTTTGCACAGCAAAGGAAACCATAAACAAGATGAAAAGACAACCCTCAATGGGAGAAAATATTTGCAAACGAAGCAACAGACAAAGGATTAATCTCCAAAATATACAAGCAGCTCATGCAGTTCAATAACAAAAAACAAACAACCCAATCCAAAAATGGGCAGAAGACCTAAATAGACATTTCTCCAAAGAAGATACGCAGATCGCCAACAAACACATGAAAGGATGCTCAACATCACTAATCATTAGAGAAATGCAAATCAAAACTAGAATGAGGTATCACCTCACACCAGTCAGAATGGTCATCATCAAAAAAATCTACAAACAATAAATGCTGGAGAGAGTGTGGAGAAAAGGGAACCTTCTTGCACTGCTGGTGGGAATGTAAATTGATACAGCCACTATGAAGAACAGTTTGGAGGTTCCTTAAAAAACTAAAAATAGAACTACCATATGACCCAGCATCCCACTACTGGGCATATACCCTGAGAAAACCATAATTCAAAAAGAGTCATGTACCACAATGTTCATTGCAGCACTATTTACAATAGCCAGGACATGGAAGCAACCAAAGTGTCCATCGACAGATGAATGGATAAAGATGATGTGGCACATATATACAGTGGAATATTACTCAGCCCTAAAAAGAAACGAAACTAAGTTATTTATAGTGAAGTGGATGGACCTAGAGTCTGTCAGACAGAGTAAAGTAAGTCAGAAAGAGAAAAACAAATACCATATGCTAACACACATATATGGAATCTAAAAAAAAAAAGGGTTCTGAAGAACCTAGGAGCAGGACAGGAATAAAGGTGCAGACGTAGAGAATGGACTTGAGGACCTGGGGAGGGGGAAGGGTAAGCTGGGACGAAGTGAGAGAGTAGCACTGACATACATACACTACCAAATGTAAAATAGATAGCTAGTGGGAAGCAGCCGCATAGCACAGGGAGATCAGCTCAGTGCTTTGTGACCACCTAGAGGGGTGGAATAGGAAGGGTGGAAGGGAGACGCAAGAGGGAAGGGATATGGGGATATACGTATGCATATAGCTGATTCACTTTGTTACAGCAGAAACCAACACAACATTGTAAAGCAATTATACTCCAATAAAGTTGTTTAAAAAAATTATAAATATATATGCACCCCCAACATCAGAGCACCTCAGTACATAAGGAAAATGCTAACAGCTATAAAAGAGGAATTGGACAGTCACACAATAATAGTGGAGGACTTTAACACCTCACTTACACCAATGGACAGACCATCCAGACAGAAAATTAATACGGAAACACAAGCTTTAAATGACACTTATAGGACATTCCATCCGAAAACAGCAAATTACACTTTCTTCTCAAGTGCACATGGAACATTCTCCAGGATAGATCACATCTTGGGTCACAGATCAAGCCTTGGTAAATTTAAGAAAATTGAAATCATATCAAGCATCTTTTCTGACCAAAACACTATGACATGAGAAATAAATTACAGGGAAAAAAACATTAAAAAACATAAACACATGGAGGCTAAACAATACATTACTAAATAACCAAGAGATCACTGAAGAAATCAAGAAGGAAATCAAAAAATACCTAGAGACAAATGACAACGAAAACACAATGATCGAAAACCTATGGGATGCAGGGACTTCCCTGGTGGTGCAGTGGTTAAGAATCCACCTGCCAATGCAGGGGACAAGGGTTCAAGCCCTGGTCCGGGAAGATCCTACATGCCGCACAGCAGCTAAGCCCATGCGCCCCAATTACTGAGCCTGTGCTCTAGAGCCCACGAGCCACAACTACTGAGCCCGAGTGCCACAACTACTGAAGCCTGCATGCCTAGAGCCCCTGCTCTGCGACAAGAGAAGCCACTGCAATTAGAAGCCCGTGCACCACAACAAAGAGTAGCCCCCGCTCACCACAACTTGAGAAAGCCCATGCACAGCAACGAAGACCCAACACAGCCAAAAATAAATAAATAATTTTTTTTTTTTTTTAACCTATGGGATGCAGCAAAAGCAGTTCTAAGACGGAAGTTTATAGCTATACAAGCCTACCTCAAGAAACAAGAAAAATCTCAAATAAACAATCTAACCTTACACCTAAAGGAAGTAGAGAAAGAAGAACAAACAAAACCCAAAGTTAGTAGAAGGAAAGAGATCATAAAGATCAGAGCAGAAATAAATGAAATAGAAACAAAGAAAACAGTAGCAAAGATCAATAAAACTAAAAGCTGGTTCTTTGAGAAGATAAACAGAATTGATAAACCTTTAGCCAGACTCATCAAGAAAAAGAGGGAGAGGACTCAAATCAGTAAAATTAGAAATGAAAAAGGAGAAGTTACAATGGACACTGCAGAAATACAAAGCATCCTAAGAGACTACTACAAGCAACTCTATGCCAATAAAATGGACAACCTGGAAGAAATGGACAAATTCTTAGAAAGGTATAACCTTCCAAGACTGAACCAGGAAGAAAGAGAAAATATGAACAGACCAATCACAAGTAATGAAATTGAAACTGTGATTAAAAATCTTCCAACAAACAAAAGTCCAGGACCAGATGGCTTCACAGGTGAATTCTATCAAACATTTAGAGAAGAGCTAACACCCATCCTTCTCAAACTCTTCCAAAAAATTGCAGAGGAAGGAACACTCCCAAACTCATTCTATGAGGCTACCATCACCCTGATACCAAAACCAGACAGAGATGCTACAGAAAAAGAAAATTACAGAACAATATCACTAATGAATATAGATGCAAAAAATCCTCAACAAAATACTGGCAAAGAGAATCCAACAATACATTAAAAGGATCATACACCATGATCGAGTGGGGTTTATCCCAGGGATGCAAGGATTCTTCAATATACACAAATCAATCAATGTGATACACTATATTAACAAACTGAAGAATAAAAACCATATGATCATCTCAATAGATGCAGAAAAAGCTTTTGACAAAATTCAGCACCCATTTACGATAAAAACTCCCCAGAACGTGAGCATAGAGGGAAACTACCTCAACATAATAAGGGTCATATATGACAAACCCACCACAAACATCATTCTCAATGGTGAAAAACTGAAAGCATTTCCTCTAAGATCAGGAACAAGACAAGGATGTCTACGCTTGCCACTATTATTCAACATAGTTTTGGAAGTCCTAGCCACGGCAATCGAGAAGAAAAAGAAATAAAAGGAATACAAATTGGAAAAGAAGAAGTAAAACTTTCACTGTTTGCAGATGACATGATACTATACATAGAGAATCCTAAAGATGCCACCAGAAAACTACTAGAGCTAATCAATGAATTTGGTAAAGTTGCAGGATACAGAATTAATGCACAGAAATCTCTTGCATTCCTTTACACTAACAATGAGAGATCAGAAAGAGAAATTAAGGAAACAATCCCATTCACCATTGCAACAACAAGAATAAAATACCTAGGAATAAACCTACCTAAGGAGGTAAAAGACCTATACTCAGAAAACTATAAGACACTGATGAAAGAAATCAAAGATGACACAAACAGATGGAGAGATATACCATGTCCTTGGATTGGAAGAATCAATATTCTGAAAATGACTACACTACCCAAAGCAATCTACAGATTCAATGTAATCCCTATCAAATTACCAATGGCATTTTTTACAGAACTAGAACAAAAAATCTTAAAATTTGTATGGAGACACAAAAGACCCCGAATAGCCAAAGCAATCTTGAGGGAAAAAAACGGAGCTGGAGGAATCAGACTCCCTGACTTCAGACTATACTACAAAGCTACAGTAGTCAAGAAAATATGGTACTGGTACAAAAACAGAAATATAGATCAATGGAACAGGATAGAAAGCCCAGAGATAAACCCATGCACCTATGGTCACCTTATCTTTGATAAAGGAGGCAAGAATATACAGTGGAGAAAAGACAGCCTCTTCAATAAGTGGTGCTGGGAAAACTGGACAGCTACATGTAAAAGAATGAAATTAGAACACTCCTTAACATCATACACAAAAATAAACTCAAAATGGATTAAAGACCTAAATGTAAGGCCAGACACCATCAAACTCTGAGAGGAAAACATAGGCAGAACGCTCTATGACGTAAATCACAGCAAGATCTTTTTTGACCCACCTCCTAGAGTAATGGAAATAAAAACAAAAAATAAACAAATGGGACCTAATGAAACTTCAAAGCTTTTGCACAGCAAAGGAAACCATAAACAAGCCTAAAAAACAACCCTTAGAGTGGGAGAAAATAATTGCAAATGAATCAATGGACAAACGATTAATCTCCAAAATATATAAACAGCTCATGCAGCTCAATATTAAAAAAACAAACAAGCCAATCCAAAAATGGGCAGAAGACCTAAATAGACATTTCTCCAAAGAAGCTCACACTGGTTAGAATGGGCATCACCAGAAAATCTACAAACAATAAATGCTGGAGAGGGTGTGGAGAAAAGGGAACCCTCTTGCACTGTTGGTGGGTATGCAAATTGATATAGCCACTATGGAGAACAGTTTGGAGGTTCCTTAAAAAACTAAAAATAGAATTACTATATGACCCAGCAATCCCACTACTGGACATATACCCAGAGAAAACCATAATTCAAAAAGACACATGCACCCCAATGTTCACTGCAGCACTATTTACAATAGCCAGGTCATAGAAACAACCTAAATGCCCATCAACAGACGAATGGATAAAGAAGATGTGGTACATATATACAATGGAATATTACTCAGCCATAAAAAGGAACGAAATTGGGTCATTTGTAGAGACGGGGATGGACCTGGAGAGTGTCACACAGAGTGAAGTAAGTCAGAAAGAGAAAAACAAATATCATATATTAACGCATACATGTGGAATCTAGAAAAATGGTACAGATGAACTGGTTTGCAGAGCAGAAACTGAGACACAGATGCAGAGAACAAACGTATGGACACCAAGGGGGGAAAGTGGGGTGTGGGTGGAGTGGTGGTGGGATGAATTGGGAGATTGGGATTGACATATATACACTAACATGTATAAAATGGATAACTAATAAGAACCTGCTGTGTAAAAAATTAAAAATATAAAAATTTTTAAATAAAGAGCACATGAAGCCTGCCCTTAAAAGAGCTCACAGCCAGGGACAGAGATAAGTCAACGCAATAGTGGGGCGTTCACGCCATCACAGGGTCAACTGTCCTGTCAACTCTGTAGCCAGAGCAATGGGTCATCTCAGGCCTACCGAGCTGCCATGCAAGCAAGCAGAGGCCCCGGGGCACCACACCAATTTATGAACTATCTTTGAGCACCAGCCGCTCCCTCCTGCACTCTCAAGGTAACAAGGACACCTCCCACGCAGATCCCCCCTGGGTGGAGCACCTGTCCCACTTAAAGGCAGCCCCTCTGAACAAAGGAAACTGAATTCCCAGAGCCAGGCTCCCTCCTGTGTCATATTCACATTGACTAAGCCCCAGAGCTGGACTCGGCCACCAGGGAGCATGGCTGCGCTGCTGTCTGGCTCCCAGCTGGATGGGGCGTGTCTGGGTCACCTGTCTGCTCCCAGACCCGTGCTGCCCAGCCCATTCCCCTTATTCTGGTTCTGATCTGTCTCATCATCAGACGGGCAGACCACGGGCCAGACCCTGCCTCCCCAAAGCTTAGGATCTTTTTGGGGAGAGAGCTAGGTACACCCCAAAGAACCACAAAGGACAGAAGATGCTAAATAGTGTGGAGCAAAGTGAGAACCATCAAAATTCAGAGTAAGGAGAGTCATCTGGGCTACGAAGGGGAATGATTTCGGGGGGAGAGGGACTTCATCATCTGTGTCATCGTTACCATCATAACAGCTAACGTTGGCAGAGTGATGTCTAAGGCCAGCGACTGCTCTAGGACTTCATGGGGGATAGCCTCACTTAATCTTCAAAACAAACTACAAAGTGAGAACATGCCCGTGTTACAGGTGGGGAAACTTGAGGCACGGGGCAGTTAAGTGGCTTGCCCAAGGTCACACGGCTAAACTCTGTAGAACCCAAACCCATGCAGAATGGTTCCAGAGCCCACACTCTCCACTACTGATCTGAACTTCTTTAAAGAACAGCTACGGTGTGTCCAGATGGAGAAAAGGAAAACCTGCCCGTGTACAGTCATGCTTTCCTAACTCAGGCTAACAGCCTCCTGCTTCCCACTGAGCTGGAGTCACCTCACTGCCCCACCTCCCTTCAGGGAACCAGGAGGAGCCAGACCGAGCATCCACCAGCAGGGTTCTCTCCTTCCAGCGGGATCAGGCTCATGTCCACCCAAAACCCTTGTATGATTCATGGGGTCATCTACTTCAGTGATAGGAAAGGTTTCTTATATCCAGGAACCACTTGCTTTAAATGTCTTACAATACAGACAAAACAACAGACAAAAAGAGACAAACACTCTAGATGAAAAGGGGAAGAGGTTTTGAAAAAAAGCATCTTCATCCCAACTGTCTGGCCCTCCCCCTCTTTCCCCAAAGCTGCAGCAACCTAGGGCTCCGAAGAAGACAGACAGAAACACAGATCCGGGCCATCTCATTTTCACAGAGCAGGAAACTGAGGCCCAGAGAAGGGGAGGGACTTGGCCAAGGTCACGTGTCTGTGGCTCAGCCAAGCTGGGACCCGGGACTCCCAACGCCCAGTGCATGATGTTCTTTCCCTTCCTACCTGTTGCCTCTCAAACTCAAGTCTGGCCCAGGAAATTCATAGAATGCTCAAACCAAAAGAGAGTGTGTCCCAGAGAAGTGAAAACTGGGACTTAAACAAAATCATGTACACAAATGTTCACGGCAGCATTGTTCACAATCGCCAAAAGGCGGAAGCACCCCAGGTGTCTATCAACAGACGGACAGATGGATAAACAGAGTATGGTCTTGCCACACAATAGGTTATTCAGCCGCAAAAAGGAATGAAGTTCAAACACACACTACAACACGGATGAACCTTGAAAACATGCTGGCAAAAGAAGCCAGACTCACAAGGCCTCATGTTGTATGGGCCCATTGATGTGAAATGTCCAGAACAGGCAAATCCATAGAGATAGAAAATAGGTTGGTGGTTGCCAGGAGCTGGAAGAAGAGGGGTGGTGGGGTGTGACTGCTAAGGGGTGTGGGGTCTCCTTTTGAGGGGATGAGAATATCTGGAACTAGATACTGGTGAAGGTTATACAACATCGAGAATACACTAAATGCCACTAAGGTAAATTTTATGTGGATTTCACCACAATAAAAAAGAACAAGAAGAGAGTGCAGACATCCAGGTAGGTGTGGCCGGAGATGAAGACAATGCCAGCCTTCCCTTCCTACAAGGTTGGACCCTGAACCCAAAGGGCCACCCGCATGCCTGCAGGCCTCCTCCAGCTCCCTGGCTCCCTTGGTATCTGGTTTTCCTGGATCCTAAACACGGCATCAGTGCCGAGAAGAACGACTCGACTGTCAAGATGAAGGAATTCACTGCAGGATCCAAAGAAAAGACTGTCCAGCTTGCAGATTTTAAATGTTTAGTTTGCCCTTTGGATGTTCAAATAGAAAAACTGCCACCGAGGTATGATGTCTGTGTGTGGCAGGGGCTCGGGGAACAGGCTGTAGTAGAATCCCACAGGCCTCTGTATCTTTTGGCATTGGGTTCAGTCCCTGCAGATCAGGGAGGTGGGTGGGCCCCTCCCTGGGTGGGCCCCTCCCCCCTCCCCCCTCCCCCCTCCCAGGCCCTTCCTCAAGGCACTGACCAAGCCCCACCAAGAAGGACAGAGTGGGCAGGACTTCCTGGCATTGTTGCCTGGTCACATGCTCTGTCGTCGTGCATTTCTGCCATCCAAAGTCATGCCGACCGCCCACCATCCAACTGCCAGATGGGGCTGGACCTGTCTGCCCCCAGGTGATGGGTCAGACAGAAAGCTGCAAAGCCCATCTCGGTGGTGAGCCAGCAAGGCTCGGGGTCATCCTCGGAGGCTGCCCCCAAGACTGGCAGGTGGGAATGCATTGTGCCAACCTGGCTCTTCTTGCCCCTTCCCACCTGAGCCCCCATGCACTGATTCATCCTGCATAACCTGTCTGGCCTTGTTCATAGTTCACCTCTTCCAGAGAGTCTTCCCTGCTGCCTCACTCCACAGTGAACACCAGCTTCTGGAACCTTCTCAGCAGTGGTTGCACCACTCCTGGACTCCTAGCATACAGGGTTTTCTGTGGCTAGTGTTTATGTGCCTGGTGGTTCTCCCTTCCTAGTTTCACAATGTCTGGGGAGGGTCTGAGTCTCAGTCACTACATCACTGTAGAGCCCTGAGTGGTTCCTGTACCCAAAGATGACTGTTGGCAGATAGAGGTTGAGTGAAAGAATGCCAAGTTCTCTTCCAAAGGATGCAAACAGAAAGAGCCCACGTATGAGCCAACTCTTGCTACAAGCTGGGTGGTTGGGGGGTGGACAAATAAAGGTGCAGTTGCCATTAAAGCTCGATGCCCTACATGAAGAGGTTGGACAGAAATGTTCCGCTAAGCACTCCACATTTGGAAAGGCAGCACCTGGTCAGCCCATCAGCACCAGGGCAGCACTGTCCAGTACAAACATAATGTGAGCCACAAAGGCAAGCCACAGTTGTGATTCTAAAACTTCTAGAAGCTACATTTTTTGAAAAGTAAAAAGAAACAGAAATTAATTGTAATAATATATTTTCCAATATATTTTCTATTTTAACCCAATATGTCCCAAATATTATGACTTCACAAATTTTTTAAAAAGCAGTCATGAGCTATTTCACAAATTTTTTCAACTAAGTTTTCAAACCTCAGTGTGTATTTTCCATTTCTAGCCCATCCCAATTGAGAGCAGCCACATTTCAAGTGCTGGGCAGCTACCTGCGGCTGCCATATTGGACAGAGCAGCTCCAGATACAGACATCACAGGAGCCTGAAAAACACAACATGCCTTGTGGAGCCAAGCCCTCTGCGTCCACAGGGCTTGTGTGGAGCCCAGGTGTGATTGAAGATGCAGCTGCAACAAATGCTTCCTTTGAAGCAGGGCTCACTGCCCCATTGGTCCACCACACCATGTCCTGCCTCCGGTGTGTGGGAGGCTATGCCTGTTTGGAAGAGGATACGGGATTCTCAGAGGGGCCGAATTCACCTCCGTCTCTCAGCCCGAGCTCACTGTCACTTCCACTCCCTCTCCAGGAGCCACCCACTGAGGACACCCCATAGAATCACCCAGCCCAGAGAAACTGGCTTCCCCTTCAGCAATTTCCCCTGAAGCAGCCCTCAGAAAAAGGACTGGTCCCTTCTATTGGCTCTCCATTCTTCATCTGGGGGTCCAATGTCAGTGAGAGAGAAAGGTCAGTCTCAAGGGGATTTTAGTGCTTATTGGGACAAACTCAACAAGCAAACAAAAGCAACAACAAGCTATATAGAGCTATGTTTTGTTTTTTATTCTCCTGAGTCCAAGTAAAGAAAATATCTGTGGTCTACACAATCTCAGATATTTTGCACACACACACCAAAAAAAAAAAATAGATCTTTCAACCTAAGGGATAATTTTTTAAAGTTTGTTTTTTATGAGAGTTCTGCACAAGCGTTTTATCTGTAAGGGACCAAAGCTGAGGGGGGGCGGGGGAAAGCCAGGACTCTCCTAGCAGCTGGCCCCACCATCTGCTAGAGCCACAAAATGCAATTATATTACTCCCAAACAAGAAGTAAAAATATCTTGTTTCCAATACTTTTGGTTTTAAGACTCATACTTTATGTCCTCTGGGTATGTCAATGGTGCCAGATCTCTGTGTTATGTACTTTATTAGGGATGTGTGAATGTCATATTAATGACTTCTAACCAACATGTTTACAGTGGAAGCAAATTTTCCCAGAACCCACTGCTCACTGCACTTTACAAAAAACAATTGGCTTTAAGTTAAATAAATAAATAGCCATTCCTTACCCCGCTCCCTGTGGCATCCCTCACCTGCTCTCTCCAGGGCACCCCATGCATGAAGCTGGTGGGTCTCCTCCTCCATGATAAATATTCCAACCCTGGGTCCAAGAGTGCCATGCTCCCTCGTTATACATCCTGTCTCCATCCACTGATGTACTTCCCGAGAGCCCAGCTGGCCAAGACAACACCCTCTACAGGATGTTCTGGGTCCCCACCCGCAGGTCAAAACCAACACCCCAAATCATGCTTTTGAAATAACCAGCTCTTGTGATAAACAACAGCATACAGAATAATGGTTTCTACTTTATATATAGGGTATATAAAGGGTATACAAAGGGTAGCATACAATTTGACAATTTATGAGTGTGGTGGCAATTAAGATCTCAGGGACCCAAGGGTGTCTGGAAGACTTTCTACAAAATGGTAAGTAGCAATTCAGGATAAATTCCTAACAGCCCAGATTTGTGAAATAAAGCCTGGCTCAGTTGGCTGTCTGTTATTTAGATGTGGTAAAGCATTCTCATGACCATCAAAGTGCTATCATAAAAACAGTCAGAGAAAGATTCAGTGAAGAAGCAATTCCTCCAGTCTCTCCTTCATTTCATTATCCACTCTTTGGTTCAATCATTCGATGAATTACTGAGCACCTACTATATGCCAGGCACTACGCGAGGCCCTAATGATACAAAGACATATGAGTGATGGCCCTGGGAAATACAACTGGGAAGACAGACAGAGCTGCAGGATCCAGGGCTATTGTCAACAGCAAAACAGATGATGAATGCTAAATTAGCAGCACGAATAATGTGTTCATACTGGGAAGAGAAGGGAAGGTTTTGCCAAGGAGCCAACATCCAAACTGGGTCTTGAAGGATGAGTAGGAGGTTGCCAGGCTGACAAATGGTAACGGCATTAGGGAACGGAAACAGCATGTGCAGAAACAGGAAAGTGGGAAAAGCAAATGTGTTTGGGAGACTTTGAGTAACATGAAGTCGTAGAGTCTGAAGGGTATAGAACAACAGGACCCAAAGATGGAAAGGGTAGAGAGGCAGCAGACTGTGGAGGAATGAAGATGCCAGGAGAACGCAGCTTTATCCACAAGAGCCAGGGAGCCGTGGAAAGCTTTTAAGGGGAGAGGAGGCACAAAAAGAGCCATGCTTCAGAAACATCACTCTGATGGTGCCGGGGCAGAGATGGGGCTACCGACTGTGATTGCAGCTCAGGAAGGAGACGGTGAGATCCTGGACTATGACGGTGGAGATGGGCAAGATGGAACTAACTTGAATTTTTTCAAAAGTGAATAAGTACGGCTTGAAAGCCAATTGGCTGGAGAAAATGAGGGACAGTGAGGTAGTGAGGACATCCAAAGCAAAGGAAGCCCAGGGGCTGAATCCACCCGAGATGTGCTTGCTTGGTAAACACAGTATTTGTTCCCATTTGGTTTATTTGCCAACATTTAAAGATTGGGAAATGGGGATTTGCAGTTCTCCTAAAACATAAGGTCTGGCCACTCTGGGACCACATCCCAAGAGATCACCCACTGGTTGGAGTTGAGGAGCAGCTGCCCACCATCCCCACCTGGCTGGTCTTTTCACTCACAATACATGCCTGGACCTAGTAGGCATGCGACTTTGGGACTCCCACTCTGACGTTTCTGGCATTGGAAACTGAGTAGATTGGAGGACCATGAACCATCTATGTTATCCAGAAAGAAATATATTTAGAGCAATAGATTTCAGAAAGAGAGATATGTTAACCAGAGTACTCATTGCTTCTCAATACAATGACATTTGCTGATTAATCTGGACCCAAGATTGCCCCAACTTCTATTTCAATATTGTCCCGGTTGTCGATTTGTTTTTCTCTTAGCTCCAATTTTACCCTTATCTGTCCTGCTTTGTGACACGGAAGATGGGCCCTATAAACATTTCTCCCATGCTGGCTTGGCAGGATGTCAAGCTTCTTCCACAGAGCAATGAAGTGCGCCTGCAAGATGATGGTGGCCAGACATCCCTTCTGGTTTCTGTCCTCTGTCACTATTTAGTATGATCATCATTATTACTCAGAGCAGGAGCCCAGTGACCATGCAGATGAGTGCCAGCCACACCCCCAGGACACCCTCCCTCTACTGGCAGGCTGCAGCTCTGGCCCACCCGACACCCTCAAGCCCACTGAACACCCTCAAGCGACAGATAACATACAGTTGGTCTGCAGTGAATGTCTGCAGACCAACTGTAGCCCATGCCCTTTGGCAGCCAGCGTGTTCCTGTGGCGGCCCTGTGCTCTGAAGAGGTCCGAATTTCAGCCTATGCAGTGAGGGGGAACTCTTCCAGTCCTTAGTTTATTTATTGTCTACTCTTTCTCAGTCTACAGGTAGTCGCTGCTCTTAGAAGTACCAGATACTTCTAGAACACTTAGAATTCTCTTTTATCCCTATTAGTAGTCAATCACCTTTTACTAGCTAACAATTCTTTACCTTAAATTTTCTCTGTTCAAATACCCAATATGGTTTCTGTGTCCTGACTGGACCCTGACTGATATAAGAATCGTCCACAGCCCTGAAGATACGTATCACCTCACTGCTGTGCCATCTTAAAAGACATACTAAAAAGTACAGGGGGAATAAAAAGACACCTGAAGGAAAAGAAGCATGTATGGAGGGAAATACATAAATTACTCCAGTGAGGAATCTATAGCAAGCTTCCTAGATGCCAGCCACATAGTAGTTTGAAAGCCATTGGAACAATGTACGTCCTACACTTTAATTTGTGAGAAGATTGAATCTGCCTATCTGGGGAGATAAAAAGCATTTCTTGTAGAGTAGGAAAAAGTTACTCTATCTCCCTTTGGCTGCATGATTTGGGGTATGTCACTTGACATTTCCTCACCTAAAATGTAGGATAACATAATTGTATTACATGAGGTAATATAGGCAGATTCTTGGCACACTGGGTTAAAACTTTTTAAAATCAGCTCCACTGAGGTATAATTCACATACAATAAAATGCAACTCATTTTAAATGCACAGTTCAATGAATGCTAACAAACAAATCTATTATGTATCTATCACCACATTCAAGATATAAAACATTTTAAGCACCACGAAAAGTCCCTTCATACCCTTTTCAGTTAATCTCTCTCATACCTCCAGCCTCAAGCAAGCATTGATCTGCTTTCTGTCGTTGTAGATTAGATTTGCCTGTTCTCAAATCTTATGTAAACGAAATCATACAGTATGTACTCTCTTTGTTTCTGGTTTCTTTCATTCAAGATAATGTTTTTGAGATTAATCCACGTTGTTGTGTGTATCAGTAGTAATCCATTCCTTTTCATTGTAGAGTATTATTCCATTGTATGGATATATCATAATTTGTTTAGCCATTCAAATGTCGATGAACATTTGTGTTGTTTCCAGTTTGAGGCTGTTATGAATAAACTATTATTAACATTTATATACAAGTCTTTGTGTGGACATATGTTTTCATTTCTCTTTGGTAAAAACCTAGGCATGAAATGGCTTTGTCATACGGTAAATATGTGTTTAACTTATATGAAACTGCCAAAGTGTTTTCCAAAGAGATTGCACTATTTTATATTTCCGTCAGAAATGTGTATGAATTAAAGTTGCTCCACATCTTTGCCAATACTTGGAACTACCTGTCTTTTCAATTTTAGCCATTGTCATGGGTGTGCAGTTATCTCATTGCAGCTCCACTTTGCTTTTTCCTAATGACTAATAATTTGTGACATTTATTCATGCACTTATTGACTATTTATATACTTTCTTTTGTAAAGTCTATTTTAATGTTTGCCCAATTTTTAATCGGGTTGTTTGTCTTTCTACAGTTGAATATTGATAGTTCTTTTTGTATTTTGGATATGAGTCCTTCATCAGGTTTATGCATTATAAATATTTTCTTCCAGTCTCTGGATTACTTTTTCATTTTCTTAAGGGTATATTTCAAAGACCAAAAGTTTTTAAATTTGGTTAAGTCTAATTTATCATTTTTTCTTCTTCTGCCCAATTTAAGAAATCTTTGTCTACTCCAAGTTCTCTGCTTTTTATTTGAAATGTTTAGATGGTTTGTGTTTCGTGTAATTACTGATGTGGTTGAGTTTACGTTTACCAGCATGCTATTTTTTTCTATTTGTTCCATTTGTTCTTTGTTCCCTTTTCCACCTTTACTTGCCTTCTGTTGGATTAACTGAATTTTTTTTTTAGTATTCCATTTAATCTCCACTATTGGCTTATTAGGCTTGCTTCTGTTTTATTTGTGGTTGCTCTAGGATTTACACTATGTATCCTTAACAGAATCTACCTTCAAATAATATTATCCCACTTGTGTATATCGGAAGGGACTTAAAAAGTATGCTTCCATTTTGCCCGTTCTTTTATTCCTGTTATTGTTTGTTGTCATATGTTTTTTTAAAATAAATTTATTCATTTATTTATTTATTTATTTATTTATTTATGGTTGCGTTGGGTCTTCGTTGCTGTGCGCGGGCTTTCTCTAGTTGTGGCGAGCAGGGGCTACTCTTCGTTGCGGTGCGCAGGCTTCTCATTGCAGTGGCTTCTTTTGTTGTGAAGCATGGGCTTGGGCTCTAGGCATGCAGGCTTCAGTAGCTGTGGCACACGGGCTCAGTAGTTGTGGTACATGGGCTTAGTTGCTCCATGGCATGTGGGATCTTCCTGGACCGGGGCTCAAACCTGTGTCCCCTGCATTGGCAGGCAGATTCTCAAACCACTGCACCACCAGGGAAGTCCTGTTGTCATATATTTTACATCTCTCTCTGTTCTAGACCCCCAATGCAGTGATTTAAACAATTCATTATGTTTTAAAGAAATTTAAAATGAAGAAAAATCTCTGATACTTACCTATGTATTTACCATTTTCAGCACTGAGTCCTCACTGTTTTTTATAGCTCCAAGTTTTCATCTTGTGTCATTCTTCTTCACATGAACTTCCTTTAACATTTCTTATAGTATGGGTCTCCAAGCCATGAATTCTCTGAAGTGTGTGTGTGTCTGTGTGTCTGTCTGTCTACTGGAAAACATCTTTACTTCACTTTCATTTCTTAAGGGTAATTTCACCAAATATAGAATTCTAGCCTGACAGGATTTTTCCCTTTCAGCACTTAAGAGATTTCAGTCCACTGTTTTCTGGCTTGCATGGTTTCTGATGAGAAATCTGCAGAAATTCTTTGCCCCACCCCTACCTCCCCACCCTGGTTGATTTTAGGATTTTCTCTTTATCACTGATTTGAAGCTGTTTATGGTGTTCCTTGCTGTGGTTTTCTTTGTATTTAACTTGCTTGGGGTGTGTTGAGCTTCTTGGACCATTGGGTTTATAGTTTTCATCAAATTTGGAAAGCTGTCAGGCATTGCATCTTTAACTAAAGACTGTTAGGCTTTGCTCCAGCAGGCATTTGAACTACTTGTGGATCAACCTGATCCTCTCCAGACTTATTTTTAATCTTTGTAAAGATGGGTCTGCAGTACCGCTTACTTTAGAAATGGTTTAGCCCTGCTTTTTTTTTTTCCTTCTGTACTGATTGTCCCATTTATTCAAGGAGACTCTCCAATCTGGCTGGTCAGAATTTGAACACCTCCAAGTGCTGTATGAGTTCTGGGGATTTTTCACCTTACAGCCTAGGTGCTTTTAGCCCAACTTTGCAGAGTTTATTCTTATACTTCAGCAGTTTAGAAATCAACAGAACTTTCCAGGGGACCCATGCAGATATCTGGAACACTTTCTCTTCAAGGCTCTCTCCTCTCTGATATTCTGCCTTGTGAATTCTGGCCATCTCAACCTCCCCAAACTCTGGTATCTGTCTCCTCAACTCAGCAAGATGACTATATTCTACATGGGGTACCTCCCTGAAACCAGTCTAGAAATGACTCCAAGCAGAAATACAGAGTGATTGTCAGACTCACAACCTCCTCTTGGGAACCACGGTCCTACCCTGACTATTGTATAACATCTGAAAATATTCATCTCACATATTTTGTCCAGTTTTATCATCGTTGATGGCAAGAGGACAAATCTGGTCCCAGTTACCCCATCATGGATAGCAGCAAACGCCTTGCCATGATTTTTTAGATTTTTGCTTTATTCTTTGAGAAGTCAGCAATCTCTGTATAAAAGACAAAGCCAGACTAAAGCAAAAGGGTTAAAACTTTGAGGGCATCATTGTGGCCTCAGAGAGAGGCTTCCGTGAAGCCTATGCAGATCCAGGATTTCTCAAATACCAAAAAGTGGGAGGGGGAGATAGTGTCCAGGGACAACTGAATTCTGATTCTGCTTTAACAACACCCACATTTCACCTCTACGCCTGGATGAAGATGTAGACTTGCTGCTTTGACAGATTCAGTTCAAGAATCAGAAGAGCCTAAAAGAGCACAGATTGTTGTTATAAGTCCTTCCAGAATAGCGATATAAGCCTGAATATAAAACAGAAGTAGTGTTGCAAGAATTTGGCTTCTTTTTCAACCTTGGCAGGATTCTATCTGCACAGAAAGTGTCACTGACAGCCACATGCTGCCAACTCCCATGAAGAACTAGGGACAAGGGACAAGCTATGTAAAAATATCTTGTATCTACTTGGTCTTTGTGTAGATGCCTCCCTTCGAGATAAATCCTGAATCCCTGGAGAAATAAATCAGGGATTTAGATCAGGGTGTGTGTGTTCCCTTCCTACCAATAGCTAACCCCACCCACAATGCCCCAAGCCTCCACCTCTGATCTAACACATTAACAAATAGAGCCCTTTGGAAATGGGTCTTAAATCATTCAAAGAGGTCAGAAAAGTCTTTGAAGGTAGCAGATGATGGCTCTGGTGAATGGAGGTGGGTGTCTTGCCTTGCTCCAGTCCCTTCCTAACTCTGAGCAACTAAATTTCCTTGCAGAACAAACACCAACACTCATCCCAAGCCCTCCCCTATCCCCAGACCCACTAAAAGTAATAAAATCAGAAGCAAACCATCTTAAAATTAACACATCCAAGATACAAGCAGAAACCATTGATCAAAACCTGCTATCTTCCTTCACAGCCGACAGTTCCAGAGCAGCCTAACACCCCATAATGGAATCCCATTATCTAAAAAAGAAACTCGTTCCAGAGGAAAGCCACAAATAAAGAGCGAATCAAAGGCAGCAGGCAAAGGGGGAGACTCCGGAGCTCCCTCTGCTCCCACAGAAGGGGTGCAACACTCAAGCTGAGAGCTGTTAGAGCAGCAGCAAGGAGGAGGTACTCCCCACAAGTTACGAAACTGAGAACGAAATTAAAGAAGAGTCCAGTGGGGAAGGAAGGCTGGAGAGTCTACTTCTTCCCATCTGTGCAAAAGCAAAACAAGCTGATTTCATGGAGGAAGAAAACAGAGTCAACAAATACCTCTCCTTAAATTCCAGAACTGCCTCAATTCAGAAAATACAGGGATTCCAGCTAAAGTAGGGAGTAAGATTCATTAGCAAATGCCTCAAATCCTTAATTTGCACTTCAAACAAACAAGTTAATTCCGTAGCTAACAGAGTGTGACTTGATTATAAGCCACTGGTGGCCATTAATAGATAAAAGGTGTTTGGATTTCATAACCCGCCTTCACAGGAGAAGTTAAGCTCAGTCACCACCTCTGTTGGCAACACCTGTGATCATGAATCCCACGTGCCAAGCAAGCACCCCAGCTTTCAGCTTTTAGAATTGAAGGGTAAACAGGAGAAGTCATACATTTTCTAGAGGTAATTGTTCTACCCCGCTTTGAAGCGCAGTTGAGTTTGGTCTCGGAAGACCTTAACATTTGCGTGAACACAGCCTTTCCAGCTGACACACAACTCATAAGGCCCACTGCTATGCTGCTTCAGCAGGAATCCCATTGAGAAAGCTGAATAGTACCTGGCTCCAGTCCTCAGATATTATTGATCAATCATGCAGATGCCCTATTCCCGAAGACACAAGCCTAGGTCCATATGAGGCCTTAAATAAAACTATGGAAGTAGATGTATCCAAAAACTGACCATTGACAAATCTGTATCAACCTTTACTTTGACCAGGTGGGCCCTATCCTCAGAATTTCTGATTCCATTAAAAGGGGAAAAAAAAGATCTCCCTCTTTCTTTCTTCTTGATAATGTCAAGCAGTAATATGAAAGATAAGGAACCCCAAAGCCTCATATTGTGTCATCTGAAGAGCACCAAGGGCTGCAGAGTAAAAAATGCAGTCAGTCAAATGTATCTTCCAGAGAACTTCGGGATGTGATGACGCACGTAACGTCAAAACTTTTATAAAAAGGGACCTTACTCTTCAAAGGGTCCCAATAGGGCAATATCAATAGTAGGAGGACTAAATTGGTCCTTTTCTTCTGGTCATGTAGAAAAGAAAGAGATTCCAATAAAAGGAGGCCCTCCCTGTCCAATGTGATGACCATCTACCAAGTCAACCCCAGTGGATCTGCAGCCAGCCACATCCCCAGGGGAGCAGCCTCAAAGCAATATTCTTATCCTCACTGGTTGAGCTCTGTTAATTCCTTGAGAATCTGGGTCAAGCATTATGGGGGATGTAAGCCATGGAGAAGACCTAGCCTTCTCTTTAGGAAGCTTATGATCTTGGAAGGCTAGGCACCTAAATTAGAGAGTGTCACGTGACCCTAAGGCCACTAAGATCCAAAGTGGGCCATGGAAGTCCAGGAGGAGACACGTCAACACAGGCTGGAGGAGTCAGAACAAGAAACCAAATATAAGTTGTCCATTATACTGCAATAAAAAATATAAATTAAAAAAAAAAAAAAAAAGAATAAGAAACCGAAATGTGACCTCAGGGGAAGGAGAAAGGGGGTGGCTGTCCTTGGTCCTGAACCAACATTGTGTTCAAGGGCAGCAATTTCTTACTGCTTGCTGTAACCCATTAACCTATTAGTGAGTCTTGAAATCGATCTAGGGTGGAAATCGGTATTTTCTTAATGGAATAGAATGGGATGGGATGGGGTGGGGTGGAATGGAGTGGAAAATATCAGAATGCACCATGAGTATTATTCTTTCTTGAAACTTCTGTTCAGATATTTCATCACGGATGAATATACATATGTGTGTTCTGGGTCATGACAGGAAATGTCTTTCTGGATGTGAAGGGCAAAGTATTGGAAAATCATCGCTCTAGGGTACAGTTGTTTCTTTCCATCCCTGAACACTGAAGACTCCTGTCCCAGGAATTCTAACTGAAGTTTCAACTAAGAGGCAGTGGCAGGAGAAAACACAAGATGAAAATCGAGAAAAATAAATAAATAGAAAACCTCAGCCACTAAGAGATTGTGAGGGGAGAGCTGAGGGGAGACTTTGTTGTTTTTACATCACAGATACCAAAATTTGGGGGACTTTTTCCTGAAAAGTTAAAGTGGGAAGCACATCTCCAACCTCTGCTCCCAACACTACAGGGGTTTTGAGAGGAAGGTGGCTGCATGGCAAACCCAGGCAACAGTGGCTGTTAAAGGAACGTCAGTTCCCTCATCCTTTCATCCTCAAATTCAAAGAAGGGCTCTAACTCAGCGTTAAAGTCTTTTCTGTAAACTGGGAATAATGAGTGTACCTGTGTCAGAAGGTGGTAATGAGGATTAAATGAGTTAATTTATGTAAACTACTTAAAACAGAGCCTGGGACACAGTAGATGCTATACAAGGGTTAACTGTTATTATCATTTTACTCCGGTATAAGTTTAGGTGGCAAACTCAGATTCCATGCTGCATAGCCATTAAAAACATTCATGAGAATTTAGTGCTTATAATACAATGTTGAGGAGGAAAACCAAGAAATGAAGCTGTGTAACAGTATAACATTTCAAATATGTTTTAAACATAGAAACAGTACAACAATCTCAGATATGTTTTCAAAGAGTTCATAAAAACATTGGAAAAACATTTACTAAAATGGTCACAGCAGTTGGATTTGGGTGTGAGGCTCTAGATAAATTTCTCTTTTGTACATTTTCTTCAACTTTCCAATTTATTTTTCTACAATTAGTATGTGTTTCTATAGTCAGAAAAGAAAAACCAAGACTTCAAAGACTCTAACTCAAAGTCAAAATGGCTTTCATCTTGAGATGCACCCTTTTGCAAAGCAGGCGAAACTGAAAGTAGGAAGGAAGCAACATGTTTCATCTGTAGAGTCATACAGATGAGCCACCCACTTAGCAGGAATATGGCGTTTCTGACTTTCTGATCTTCCTGTAACATTTCACAACTGCTGGAAGTGGGGGATTTACCCCAAATTTTTTTTTAATAAATTTATTTATTTATTTATTTTTGGCTGCATTGGGTCTTCGTTGCTGTGCGCGGGCTTTCTCTAGTTGTGGCGAGGGGGGGCTGCTCTTCATCGTGGTGTGCGGGCTTCTCAATGCGGTGGCTTTCCCTTGCTGCGGAGCACCGGCTCCAGGCACGCAGGCTTCAGTAGTTGTTTGCACACAGGCTCAGTAGTTGTGGCTCACAGGCTCTAGATCGCAGGCTCGGTAGCTGTGGCGCGTGGGCTTAGTTGCTCCGCGGCATGTGGGATCTTCCCGGACCAGGGATCGAACCCGTATCCCCTGCGTTGGCAGGCGAATTCTTAACCACTGTGCCACCAGGGAAGTCCCTACCCAAACTTTTGATTTACTTCTGACCCCTGGAGGGCAGAGTAATGGAGATCACCTTACACATATCAGGATCCAGACACACCAGCTCCTGCCCACACCTCAACCACAAAGGACCAGTGATGGTACTGCAAACACTTGTCAGTCTCTACTGTGTGCCAAACACTGAGTTTCCAACAGCACCTCATTTAGTCCTTGACAGTAACTCTATGATGTAGGTATTGTCATTGTCCCATTTCACAGATTAGGAAACTAAGAATTTAAAAAGTTAAGTAACTTTATCATTCCACCTTTATGTTCCCCTTCAGAGCAAACTTCCTTTAAAGAGCGTTCATACCTGCTACATCCAGTTTCTCCCCTCCTATCCTTTTTTTTTATCCACTACTTTGCTTTCTATATATGTGAGTCTGCTTCTTTTTTGTTTTATTCACTAGTATGCTGTATTTTTTTTAGATTCCACAAACAAGTGATATCATACAGTATTTGTCTTTCTCTGTCTGAGTTATTTCACTTGGCATAATGTCCTCCAAGTCCATCCATGTTGCTGCAAATGGCATTTTTTCATTCTTTTTTATGGCTGAGTAGTATTCCGTCCTATATATGTACCACATCCTTTATCCATTCATCTATCAATGGACACTTAGGTTGCTTCCACACCTCCCTCTCATCCTCTCTTAAGCCCATTCCTATCAGGTTTTTAGCCCATCAAGACAGCTCTTGTCACGGTCACCAATGGCATCCACATTGCCAAAGCCAGTGGTAGATTCTTGGTCTCCGTTTCACTTGCCTTATCAGCATCTTTTGATATCACTTGCCCCCTTGTTGAAACACTATCTTTCCTCGACCTCTAAGACTCCCCACTCTCTCTTGGTCTTCTGCTTCTCTGGCTGTTATTCTTGGTGTTTGCTTGTTCCTCCTCATCTTCCTTTCTACCCTCTAAACCTTGGATGGCCCCCAAAGCTTGGTCCCTGGACCTCTTCTCCATCCCTCTTCTCCATCCCCACCCAATCCCTGTCATCTCATCAAGACTCGCAGCTCTAAACATCATGTCTACACTGACTATCCCAGAATTTATATTTTCAACCTGAACTTCTACCCTGAACTGCCTGTTAAATAACTCCACCTGAATACCTGCTAGGTCTCTTAAACTTCACATCTCACCTATGAACTCCTGACCTCCCCCCCCCCCCCCCCCACACACACACAAACCCCCTCATCCTCTAGTTTCCCCCATCTCAGCAGATGACAGCGCCACCCTTCCAGTGGCTCAGGCCAGACATCTAAGAACCATCCTCATCTCCTCTGCCTCTCAAAAATTCATGAGCAAATTCTGTTCACACTACTTCCAAAATCTTTCCAAAATCCAACATATCTCCCACCTTCCTTGCTGCCCCCTTGGTTCAAGCCACCAGCACCTCCCACCTGGAGGACTGCGATGGTCTCCTATCTGGTCTCCCTCTTTGCACCCTTGCTCCCAGACGCCAGCATCCTGAGGGGCATCCTGCAGATGGCTCCCACCTCACTCAAAGTCAAAGCCAAAGTCCTCTCAGGAGCCCAGCAGCCCTGCATGACCCGGCCCCACACATCTCTAATCTATTCCCTACCACTCTGCTCTAGCCACACTGCTCCCTCCGTTGCTGGTCCCCAAACAGATCAGCATGTTCCTGCCCCAGGGCCTTTGCATCTCCATTTCCCTGCGTCTAGAAGAGCCTCTTCTCTCAGAATTCCACTTGGCCACATCCTCACTTGCTTTGGGTCTCAGTTCAATTGTCCTTTTATCAAGAAGGCCCTCCCTAATCACTGAATAAAATAGTAGCATCCTCTTCCACACTCCCTGTCCCCCTCACCCGCGTGACTTTTTTCTCCATAGTATATATTCCCATGTGACATCCTGCAATACACTATATAAATTGCTCTACAATTTTTGTTCTTGTCCCTCTCTGTTCCTTACCACCATCCTCACTGGAACGCAGAGATTTTGTCCATTTGATCACGGCCTCCAGAACAGTGCTTGACCCAGATTCAGTGGATATTTATTGAATGAATAAACAAACAAATAAGCCTGTTCAAGGCCATCTGGCTGACAAATTCTCGTGGCAGGTTTCAGACCTCAACCTTGTGTCTCCAGAGCCCACACACCTCGCATCTCCTGCCTCTGGTTGCCAAGACACGTTGCCTGACAACCTTGCAAAGTCAGAAATATCCAACCAGCATGCAGCCAGGGAGGAAGCTGGTGTGAGCCCCCATGTGATTAATGGGGCCAAATATTTGAAATAAGAGGTTTGCACTGGGAAATTTGGGACATTTGATCATGACACTAATACCAGGTACCATGTAGTGCAGTTCGGATGAGTTCAATGCTGAGAGAGTGGTCAGGAAGCTGATCTCCATGTGGACCTGACTGCACGCAAAGCCCCAGCAAGCATGTAACAAGGATTTGCCCTTGACCTCAAGAAGGCTCAGATAGGCCAACACAGTCCATTGTTACCACTGGAGAAATAGCCCCCAACCCTGATCTTACCAGGTCCCCCCAACAGAGCCTCTAGCCTCTGCTTCATCTTTCAAAGTCAGGGTGGACAGTCACCCCCATCCTCTCAGCTCATTTCAGTAATAATCCCCCAGGCAAGAAGGCATGGGGTATTTTCACCACATTATGGCCCAAATCCTTCATTTTAATTGGTCCCAGGCATTTCCACTTTTAGAGCTTCCTTCACTTATTTGGTTTAAAAAGTCAATCTCTGCATGATCCAATAAGAGCTCAGAGAATAGATAAGATGGTGAGACTAATCTATAGCATTTGTGTTTAATGGTTAGATATTAATTGGCTTCTTAAAAAGTGTGTAAATCGGTCCATTTTCAGTCTTTGTAATCTGTTCGTTCTCATTAATGGAGGAGCAATACTCATCAACAGCTCTGCACTACACATCACCTTGTAAAACTAGAGTCCATTTGTTTAAAAAAAAATAGATTTAGCACGATTTGAAAGACAGAAAGTCATTAAAATAATTGAAAACACAACTACAAGCACAATAAATATTTCCATGATAATAAACTACATTTTAATGTACACTAATTCTCCTAATGATTTACTGGATACATCTTACAGGGTCAAATCAATGTCTGTACCAAAAAAAAAAATTCAATTAAATTCTATTCACTGTATCTTTCAAGTGAGTCTATTGTTTGCTTTTGTTTCCTATCAGGCCATTTGTCAGTTGTTCTAGCCCAAGATTACAAATAGAAGGGACATGGCCCCATCAAGGTCAGGAGAAACACGTCCAAATCCTACCCAATCCACCTCCACCATCTCCTGTTCATTTGTCATTTATGACCTTGTTGGAGGAGGGGAAGGGGGGTGCCATTCCACCTTCTCTCCGCAGCAAGCCGGGGCCGGACCCTGATTCACCCTCCCCTCCCACTCAGTCAGCACGGGTACCCCCTGCGGGAGCCCGCAGGAGTCCCACCGATAACTAGTCGCTTCTGCCAGAGGTGGCAGCCTGGCGTTCAGACTGTCCCTCTTTTAAGCTTCTTCTTGCCCAGAAACACACACAAAATCAGTTCTTCCTTCTGAAGTGTACCTCGCCTGGGTGTTCAGAGCCAAAAAAAGCGTATCTGCATCCCAGTGCCTTGCACCGAAGCAAGTTCCTCACCAAGTCTTTGCCTTGCCTGAGTGATTTTTCCCGGATGAAAACACACACACAGAGATGATTTCTATGCTTAGAGAAAACTGGCTGCTACTGACAGTTTGATGAGATGGAGGGATGGACGGAGGGGACAAATGGGGAGGACTTTCTTCCCTGTCCCCTCCCTGCCACCAACAGAGAACGGCACTGCCCAGGGATGCATCGGAGCCATCGGGAAGGCTGTTTGTGGTGCAGGCCTGTGTTTTAGTTGACCACTCCCTTTGTTGTCACCACTAGGGGTCACTAGGCATAACCTGCGTATCAGAGATAAAGCTGTGTTCTCAAAAGGCATCTGTTTTTGTTTTTTTTTTAATTTTTATTGGCGTATAGTTGATTCACAATGTGTTAGTCTCAGGTGTACAGCAAAGTGAATCAGGTATGCATGTATTAATACATATATCCACTCTTTTTTAGATTCTTGAGTAGAGTTCCCTGTGCTATACAGTAGGTCCTTATTAGTTATCTATTTCATATATAGTAGTGTGCATATGTATTTGCAAAGCCCAGTGAGCTTTAGAATCTGGAAACGGAAATGAATGATCCCAGAGCCTCACTCTACAGCAATGGGGCACCAACAGTGACCACCAGCAGCACAGCTTTCAAGCCCATTTTTCAGATTATTTACTTGTGGACCCAACATGAATTAATGACGAAGCTGAAATAAAGCCAGAAGTGGCTGTATAATATCCACGCCCTTTCTGGCCCCTTCCTGGCTGTGATGTCTTCCTGAGATGTGGCCCCGCTCCCGTGAGCTGCCCTGATTTAGCTGTCTGCCTTGTCGTTGACAGCAGAAAGGAGAGGTGCCTGCAGCCCCTGAAGTTTCACGCCCAGGGAGCTGGCAGTTCCAGGCCCTTCCAGGCCCACCTCTCAGCGGAGCCCTCCTTCCTTCCTCCAGAGAACAAAGGGCGCATCCTTCCAAAGAGCCACCCTTGGACCCCGAGGCCCAAGAGCATCAGAAGGGGAGCAGCCAGCCTGGGGGAGGCTGAGGAAACGAGCAGGAAGCCGCAGAGGTTCTCGTTAACCTAGACAGCCTCACGCTGGCGCCAGGCTTTATAAGTCTCAACTGCACAATGCTTTTTAAAATATAGGTGCAATTTGGGCCTGGGCCTGTGGTTAATACTGTTTAAGTTTATTTTGTACCGTGTAATATTTCCCCAAGCTGGGCCTAGAGTAAGTCTTGAGTCTCAGCTCCAGACCTGGCCGGCTTGGCAAGTTCACCCGGTCAGGTAGCCGTGTGCACGGCGACCCCATGGCCGGCCCCGCTCCCGAGCCATGGTCAAGGCCCACAGCAACAGAGAATGCTGCTGTCCAGGCTCTGCTGTGCTGCTCCTCTCAGCCCACCCTCCAAAGAAGGGAGACAGACCTGGAGGCCTCTGACACCAGATGGCCCAGAACTGTCCACTGACGCAAGATCCATCCTGTTGACTGAGCCGCGTTCCGATTCATTTGTTTATTCCTTCAACAACTATTTATTGTCTCCTTACTCTGTGCCAGGTGGTCTGCATCCAATTTTTGGTTTGGAAAATATGATCACTGTGATCTCAGTGGAAGGAACTGAGGCTCCAAAAATGAAATTGCAGATTCTAAACCCAGTTCCAGCACTTCCAAGCTGTACGACCCCGGGCAAGCCCCCTGAAGTCTAAGGGTCTCCTTTTTGTCCTCTGAGGGTCTCTGGGAGGTGAAGCTGGGAAAGCCCTGGCCCAGAGTGTGGCATGAAGCAGGGGCTCAATAAATGACGACTACTCCTTTGTGGCGAATGATGCCAGACTTTCCCAGTTGCCTTTGGGTTAAGGAACAACCATAAAATAAAGATGTTATGTGAAATGGGAAGATAACCATAAGACCCCAGGGGCCTAGTGGGGTCAAGGGCGTGAAAGAGGGCCCATGAGGGGAGTGGGTGTCCACAGTCTGTCTTTCCTGCTTTACAGCCCTGCAGAGGCCAGGCCTGCATCCAGCTCCAGCCATTCCTCCCGCTGCCCCAAGGGTTCTCCAGGAAGAAAATGAAGAAGGCCAACACAGAAGCCCATCTTCCCCTCCTCCTCTGTCGGTCATCTACATGAAAACACACCAATAATTCCACTTGGCCAAAACACACCCTAAATACCACTATGTAAAAAGGAAACGAAAGAAGATGCTCGTGCCCAGCATACCAGAAAATGAGAAAGAGACTCAGTCTCAGGGCAGCCCCTGGACGGCCAGGAGGGTTCCCTGTGATGGAGAGAGACAATGGCAGCTAATCGGGAGCTGGGGAGTGAGACTGGGCCAAGGTTCTGTAGCCACGAATTTTTCTAAATGCTAATAAACTGCCTTTTACTTTATCTGCCCAGATTATTTATAAATGGATTTTTCAATGAAAATCAGAGCTCAGGACACATGATGGATTTTCCCTGGCACCTTGCATGGGGCCGGTTCATCCCCACTCCCCGACAGCCCGTCTCAGCAGTACAGGCCCTGGTCAGCCCATCCTCCCTTCGGGCCACGGATTGGCTTTCAGTAATTTCTCAGAAGCCCGTGGGTAGTCACTAAATTTAAACTCCTGTCCTAAAAACTCAGACTCAACTCAGTAAGCACTTATTGATATCCTACTGCATGCAAGACCTGAGGCTAGCCAGGCGCTGTGCTGGGGGAAGGTCACGGAAGAGAGAAGCAAAGAGGACCCTAAGCACCTGCCGAGTCAGAAAAGAATATGCTTGTGCACAAAACTGCGCACAATACAAGGAGGCTGGCTGAGGATTAAAACGGGGGCTGCAGTGACAGCGGATACTTTTGGCTGCAAAAAAAAAAAAAAATTACAGGAAAGAAAATAATGACAGAAATCCAACTTAAACCTTAAACAAGAAGGCAAGTGAGGGCTTCCCTGGTGGCGCAGTGGTTAAGAATCCACCTGCCAGTGCAAGGGACGCGGGTTCGAGCCCTGGTCCGGGAAGATCCCAGATGCCGCGGAGCAACTAAGCCCGTGCGCCACAGCTACTGAGCCTGCGCTCTAGAGCCTGCGAGCTACAACTACTGAGCCCGCGCACCACAACTACTGAAGCCCGCGTGCCTAGATCCCGTGCTCTGCAACAAGAGAAGCCACCGCAATGAGAAGCCCACGCACCACAACAAAGAGTAGCCCCCGCTCGCCACAACTAGAGAAAGCCCGCGCACAGCAACGAAGACCCAACACAGCCAAAAATAAATAAAATTAAAAAAAAAAAAAAAGAAGAAGGCAAGTGAGTATCTCAGGTTCCAGGAGGCCTGGAGGCACGGTTGACAACGTCATGGGGAACCTGGGCCCCTCTTTCAGCTCGGCCATCCTCTGACCGCGGGCTGGACCCACACGGCTGCCCGGTGATCACAGCAGCACCCCCTTGAGCACATTTTTCCAAAGCCCAGAAGACACAACTCTCACTCCGCTTTTTAAGAGGCAGGACATTTCTCCAGGAGCTCCTACATATCTCAGTGGCAATAACTGAGTCACAGGAGGCCCCTAACCCAACTACTGGCATGAGGGGCTGAGACTGACCCAGATTTACTCCCTGGGACTGGAGAGAGGCCTCCCCCCACCCCTCCCCCGCCAGAGAATCTGGTCACTGATACCTGTGAGCAAGAAATGAGAGGGGATTACTGTTGGACAAACAATCAAAAGTTGCCCTGCCTGGAGAAATTGATACTCTCCGGAGAGGTTTTGCGTTAAACTAGCAAAATATACACACAATAAAAGCAGGGGAACTGGTCTTTGTGCCTTTGCTGTACCCTTTGCAAGTAACACGGTGCTTGACATATAGTAGACACTCAAATATTTGCTGGAAGGAAGGAAAAAAGGAAGGAAAGAGGGAGGGAGGGAGGGAGGAAGGGAGGAAGGGAGGAAGGGAGGGAGGGAAATAAAGAGATGGCATTAGGCCAAAAGACTGCCTGGAAATAGGCTAGAGAACATTCAAACCCCCAGTGGGTCCCAGGGAATCAGATGTGTTCCTCTAAACTATGAGCCCATGGTACTTCCCAGGTGAAAATTTAGTCCAGCAAGGAAGCAAAAAATCCTTTCTCTTGATTTCGTCTATTATTTGGGTACACTCTAGGCCAGATGCTTACCTGAGACATCGCAGGGCTAACATAGCCATTTGGGAAGTTGACTGTCACGTGTCACAGACGTTATTGGTATCAAGAAAGTAGGCAACCATTTATTCAAGCAGACAAATGGACCTTTAACCCATTTGCTCTTTCTTTAACCAAGACTTCAGCTTCAACTCCCTACACGTGCCATATGATACAAGTTCTAGCGAATCCATCAGATCGTGGGGAGCAGGTAAATTATTTCATCTTTAGAGGTTACTGGGTACCAAAAGTAAGCAGGTTTACCTTGAAAGCAGTAAAGTCTGATCTATAGGTAACTAAGTCAAAGGTATGTTCGGAGACCAGAAAAATCTGCCTCGACTTTTTAAAATGACACGCCCTGTTTATCACACACACAGACAGATGTGCCTTTCGTACTCCACAGGGCCAGGGTAGCTCACAGGAGCCCACCTGAGATGAGACCCTGGAGGTGGAAGGGCCCCAAACATCCAGCAAGGAAACCAGCTGAAGCCACAGGAGCTGAAGATGCGGCTGTCACCCCTGGTGGAAGGAGGAGATGATTGTGGAGCAGCAAAAAGGCAGGAGAGAGAAAAGCCCTGGGCAAGAGTAGGGTCCAGAAACAAGGAGGGGGCGCTGGACAGGAAGCAAGTAGTTAGGACACGAGCAGTGTGAGGTCAAGATCAGCAAGCTCAGACCCGCGGCTAAGATCCACCCCTGCCACGAAAGCCAATCCACCCCGGGGTCAGCACTGCACGTGTCATTTCTTTCGTTCAGGATTCGGGGCTGCCCCCAGTGAGCGCACATGCCCCAGTCGGGATGAAACAAATGCTGCGTTCTTCACTACTTCCCTTTCCTCAATCTAAATACTGCTGCGCTTTCAAATGTGGCAGGGGGTGAACACTGATAAACATGCCTGAAGCCACCTGCCCTTTTTTTTGGCTGCATTGGGTCTCCGTTGCTGCGCGCAGGCTTTCCCTAGTTGCGGCGAGCAGGGGCTACTCTTCGTTGCGGTGCGTGGGCTTCTCGTTGCGGTGGCTTCTCTTGTTGCGGAGCACGGGCTCTAGGCATGCGGGCTTCAGTACTTGCGGCGTGTGGGCTCAGTAGTTGTGGCTCGTGGGCTCTAGAGCACAGGCTCAGTAGTTGTGGCGCACGGGCTTGGTTGCTCCGCGGCATGTGGGATCTTAGTTCCCCGACCAGGGCTCAAACCTGTGTCCCCTGCATTGGCAGGCGGATTCTTAACCACTGCGCCACCAGGGAAGCCCCCGCCACCTGCTCTTTGAAAGCAGGAAAATCCTTCACTGGGTTGGAAGAGAAAAATCATTTCCCTGGTTGGTCTTTTCTACAGTCAGATACTGTGACTTAGATGCCCATCTCCCTGTTCTGGATTCCTCCAACCGGCTCGCACCCATCTCCTCCACTTGCCCTCCTGCTGCAACAGTCAGCACCCCTGCCGTGCCCAAGTCAAATCCCTCATATTTGCCCTGTAGCCCATCTTCTCTCGCTTCCCCAAGGACCCCGCTCCTAAGGCTTTCCTTCCTCTGCATCGCCCATCAATTAGATTCACTTCTCTCCTCTCCTCCCTCCAACCCTCTGTCAGTTCATTCCATTCCTGCCCCTTTCGACGACTCCATGTTCGCTATGAAACTCCTCCGTGGCCACGTTCAACCTCTAGACACCAAATCCAGTGCCACCTTTCTCTTGTCTTAGCCTCTCGGTGGCCTCTCACAGAGCTGGCCGGCACCTCCCACGCCCCCTCCCCTCTCGGCTTCTGGGAAACCACCCAGACCTGTTCTCCAGCTCGGTCTCCTCAGCTCCCCCTAATCTCTCAGCCTCTGCGCAGAGCAGGAGCCGCCACTGGCCCCCTCACTCTTGTCTCCGCACTTTCTCCTGTTGGGCTGGGTGGAGGGGTCCTCTCCTGGTTTATGGCTTTGCACACCAAGTCCTTGTTGATGACACACAAGCTTACTTCTCTGAGCTCCTGACGCCAGTATCCATCTGTCTGCCTGGACTCTCCGTGGGGATGTATGATGGGCATCTCGCATTAAACATGTCCAAAAGAGATTTTTTTTCCCCCTCCTTAAACCTGTTTCTTCTGGGGCCTCACGCTCCCCATATACTGCACTGCTGATCACCCGGCTACTGGTGTCGAAAACCTTCAAATTCCTTGGTTCTAACTCTAAGGGAAATCTCAAAGCTGTCCACTTCTCTCCACCCGCACGGCCAGGTCCTGTCCTGTCTCACCGGAACAACTGCCATAGTCCCCAGCCGGCCCCCGACCACCCTCAGGATGCTGTCATCGAGAAAGACCTAGGAATCCACTTGTCACTTCTCCCACCAGGCCCGGATGGCCCCACCCCCTCCCCCTCTGCGATCTCAGGGCTCCAGCCTCAGCCATCCACCATCCCCCAGGCACTCGGGCCTGGAACACACCAAACTCTCTCCACCCCAGGCCCTTCGCAACCACCGTTCTCTTAGCAGGTATTTTTCTCCCTCCCTCCCTAGAATATAAACTGTAAGAGGCAGAAAGTGTCTCTGACTTGTTCACCACGTGCCCCCCGACCCCGTGCTAGCAGGACACCCACAGACACGTGCCCCCCAAAAAGGTGTGACTGCTAAGCTTGTTCCCACTTTGTATCTACAACTTGCTGGTTTTCGTAAGAAGAAAATGTCTAATTCTCTAAATCTAAATGCAAATTTAGAGCCAGGGAAGATATTTCAGATCCAAGAGAGCTTTAAAACCAAAAAAAAAAAAAAGGAGGGGGGGGGGCGGTGGTGACGTGGTCATGCAGCAATATTTCTTAAGACGAAATCTTTCATTTCAAGAGTTGAAAGGTCCATCTGTCCCTGCCCCCAACCTGCAAGGCAGCTAAACTAGCGTTTCCTTCGGTGTGCATGGGCCACACAACGTTCTCTCCACATATGCTCTCCTAAAGTGAAGGGGGGCGGCCAGCGAGGGGCAGAAAGTGGGTGCTCATGGTCAAACAAGTTAGTGAAACAATAACCCGAGGATGCTTCCCTCCGGGGAGGCCATGTCTCCGCATGTCAATATGCCTTGAGAGGTGTTGCAGTTTTGTTTTTGGTTTTTTTTAACATCTTTATTGGAGTATAATTGCTTTACAATGGTGTGTTAGTTTCTGCTTTATAACAAAGTGAATCAGTTATACATACACATATGTTCCCATATCTCTTCCCGCTTGCATATCCCTCCCTCCCACCCTCCCTATCCCACCCCTCTAGGTGGTCACAAAGCACCGAGCTGATCTCCCTGTGCTATGCAGCTGCTTCCCACTAGCTATCTATTTTACATTTGGTAGTGTATATATGTCCATGCCACTCTCTCACTTTGTCCCAGCTTACCCTTCCCCCTCCCCATATCCTCAAGTCCATTCTCCAGTAGGTCTGTGTCTGTATCCCCATCTTACCCCTAGGTTCTTCATGACCTTTTTTCTTTTTTTTTCTTAGATTCCATATATATGTGTTAGCATACGGTATTTGTTTTTCTCTTTCTGACTTACTTCACTCTGTATGACAGACTCTAGGTCCATCCACCTCACTACAAATAACTCAAGTTCGTTTCTTTTTATGGCTGAGTAATATTCCATTGTTGCAGTTTTAACATTTCTTTCCACTGGCACTTCCAGACCAGATGTGACCTGTGGTTATGGGTTTGTGTTCCCCAAAACGATTCCTCTGAAGTCCTAACCCCGGTACCTGTGAATGTGACCTTATTTGGAAATAGGGTCTTTGCAGATGTGACCAAGTTAAGATGAGGTCGTACTGGAGAGGGTGGGCCCTAATATACATAATGGTGCCCTAATACGTGTGGCGCATGAGGACAGACGCACAGCAGGAAGGCCATGGAAGCAGAGATTGGAGGAATAGGGCCGCAAGCCAGGAGCGCCAAGGAGGGACGGCCACCACCCGACCCTGGGAGGAGGCAAGGAAACACTCACATCTCAGAGTCTCAGCTGGCCCTGCGGCACCTTGAATACGGACTTCTACCTCTGGAACTGGGAGAGAATAAATTTCTGTTGTCGTCAGCTGCCCAGCCTGCGGTGCTTCGTTACAGCAGCTACAGGAAACTCATACACCTGCAACCCTCAGAGCGAAGATGCCCAGGTCTTCCGGAGCCTTGTCTTCCCTCGTGGTGCCCACACACTTGCCCCGCCCCCTGACTGGGTGTGAGCCCCGAGGCCCCGCGTCCACCCAGTGAAGAGTCTCTCCTCGGAGCGCCCTCTTCAGCTGTTTCCCAACATCCTCGCCTGACCCTCAATGACACTTTCTTCTCCACACGGGATGCTCCAAACATGCAATCATATCTGAGAGACAGTTACGTGTCACATGTTTTAATCTCGCCTCCTCTTCTCTTCCTTTTCCTCATTTCTTGCACCAAAAGTATTTAACTGACTGTGTTATATGTCTCTTTACAATTTACTTTAAATATATCATTTATTACATAGCTATTTATTGAGCACCAGCTGTGTACCAGGAACCTAAATCCTTTCTGGAACAAGGTAGAATATATACATATATACATTTTAAAAATATTAACAGGACCGTAGTCATCGAAATAAACCCTTCACTCACCCCTCCGCGTGGCCTCTGGCACTGTAGCACGGCTTTCCAACCCTTGTGTTCTCTGAATCCTGCCCTTCTTTCCAGCTCCTTCCTCTGGCAGCGCCCCCCTCTACTCAGCTACCACAGACCACCCAGGCGCTGCCCCCTGGTGTTTCCTCCTCTCTCCTCCCCCCACTGCTCCATCACCACTTTACTAAAACCCACCATGCTATTTCCTGCCTCAGTGCCTTTGCACAGCCTAGATCCTCTACTTAGAATGGCCTTCCCCCTGCTCCTCCCTGGTCCGTCTTGACCTCCTCCAAAAGGCCTTTCCCAGCGCTTGGCACTCAACCCAACCCCTCCCATCCATGTGCCCTCCGCAGGGGTAACATTTAAAATGTTTAACACGTGGTCCGGCACAGACAGCGCTACTCAGAATGGATGCGGGCCAGAGCAGCGGGGGCACCCAGGGAGCTCAGGGTGGCACCTTCTTATTAGCAGTTATGAAATGGTTTCGATGGGTCCACAGCCTATGAGCCCAGGTGGCTAGCAGCCCCGCCGGATATATATTCCGGGGCTGTGAGGGACACACCCTGAGAATAAGTGTGTGTTTGCACGTCTGCCCTGCTCAGGACAGGAATGGGTTTTACCCAACTTTGGAGCCTTGGCACCTGACATCATACCTGGCACAAAGGAGGCGCTCAATTAATATTTGTTGAACTGAACCAAACTCTTTCAGGCAAAGACAAAATGGAAAGACTGGGGATTTTCCCAGACTGTCACATCGATGCCGTGAGCCAAAGAAAACCTGTTCCTGGACAGTCTGTTTGCTCAGATGGTGAGTCTGTCAGATTTCACAGCTTCAGCGACCTCATGAAGCTCTGACCTGAAAATAAATTGAGAGGGAATAAAAAAAGAAGGAGGAAGAACAAGAGAAAATGATCTGCTCCTTCTGAGGCTGTGCTTTTGGCAAGTGCCCTCTAGTCAGTTCCAAGAAACAAAGGGAAATCTTCGTTGTGTCAGAAAAACCGACATAAATCTCCAATAATTCTGCTTTCCTGGCAACACTTTACGTGCTCCTGGAAAACTGGAACCTGATTCTTGAAAGATTTCAATGCAGAGGCTTTTCTTGTGCTATACAAGCGGCCACAAAACTTTCCACAGTCTGAAGGAAATGGATGCTATTCTGGATGGGACATAAAATCCGGGGGCGAGGGGACAGTGTCTGTGACCACTTCCAACACGTTCACGACCTGCAGCTCTGGGCTTGCTCAGCCCCCCTGGAGGCCTGAGGACATGTGCACAGGTAGAAAGCGTACCACCCCAAAGAGAGCCCTCCAACGCGAAGCAGAGGCCCCTGTTATAGCCTGAGTTGTGTCCCCCCAAAATTCGTAAGTTGAAGTCCTATCCCCCCCCACCCAGCACCTCAGTATGCGGCTGTATTTGGAGAAGGGCCTTGAAAGATGTGATTAAGTTAAAATAAGGCCATTGGACCCTAATGCAGTGTGACTGGTATCCCTATAAGAAGAGCAGGGATGCGTGCACAGAGGAAAGGCCACATGAGGGCACAGCGAGAAGGAGGCCGTCTGCAAGCCACGGGGAGAGGCCTTGGGAGACACCTGACCTGCCAGCATCTTGACCTTGGACTTCCTCTCCAGGACTGTGAGAGAATAAATTTCCCTTGTTTCAGCCCCCAGGTCTCTGGTATTTTGTCGTGGTGGCCCAAGCAGACGAATACAGCCCCTTAGAAGGGGGATTTACAGATTTTAAGGTCCCCAACTCACAAATTAGCCACTGCAGACATGTGGGCACCATAACTCATGCACATAAAGACACAGCAACAACCCCAGTGGTCCTGGGGCCGTGTCTGGTGACTGCAGCTGCTGCCCAGACTGGCGCTTAGTGACTCAGGCTCCAACCCTGGCTCTTCAGCTGATTTGCTGTTTTACCTGGGCCTCAGTTTGCCCCTGTCTAAGACGGGCATAATAGTAGCATCTGTTTCTTAGCATTTTTTGTGAGGTTTGGATCCAATCGTATCTTTAAAGCACCAAGTGTTAAGTGCCCAGCGTAATGGAAAGTCAATCAATTCCACTCGTTATATCCTGTCTTCAATCCCTCCTCGACACACATGATCCCACTCTGGTCGCTTCGGACGTAAGGACTGGGAGGAAGCTCCTTTGAGAGGAAAAAAGGGAAAAAGGAGGGTCCACTTGAACCAGAGTGGACACAAGGGGACCAGAGCGGTCATCAGATCCTAAGGTTCCTAAGACTCTTCTAACTTCCCCAGATCTGTGACCACCACCCTATCCGCCCCACCACCTACCAGACGATTCTTAACCTGAGCCAGACTCAGTCTCTTGGAGTCAGTAAAGAGGTAGGGCGTTCAGTGGGGTTCTCCTCCCAAGCCTTTCTAGACACAGAAACGTCTAGGGATGGGACAGGGGAGGCGATCTGAGACGGAAAGGATGGCAGGATAACCTGGGGAGACCGGGGCCAGAGGGGAGGCGAAAGGAGAGCCCAGGGACCAAGCAGCGATGCTGGATGCAGAACCTGCCAGAGGCTGGGGGAGACTTTAATGTGCAACTTCCCAGCCCAGGAACTCATCTCACTGAGCCTAGAAGAATTCAGCCTACAGAGCCTACAGAAGAGTGGCCTGGGAATCCACAAGAGGAATATGTGTGTGTGTGTGTTTGTGTGTGTGTGTGTGTGTGTGTATGGACACACGCACGTGCCATTCTCTACACTAGCCTTAGCCATTGGAATTGTCTGATTTATCAGAAATATTTTTCATCCTTCCATGGGCCAGGATGACATCTAGCATATTCTAGTTTAAGGAGAGGAGGGGATTTTAGTAAGCCCTGGCCTCTACGCTCAGACCCTAGAACCTGGGCGAATCTAGCAATCCAGATGGGCTTCCTGGCAAAGGAGAGCCCGGCTTCATGGATTCTGCGGCACTCAGAGCTCCCACGGAGGCGCCAATTACCCTTCTACTCTTTGAGCATCACTCATCATCCTTCGCTTGTGAATTCACTCCACGAACATCTACTGGGCATCACTCTGCACAGAGAAACTAGATCACTGCCTACCCCAGGCATTCAAGCAGTAGTAGCACCTCTATAGCAAAGAACTTTATGTAGTGCCCACCAGCCCAGAAACAAGGATTCTCGGGTGAGGGTTCCCCAGGCAGGTCAGTGGCCCTTGAACGAGGTGTCAGGATATCTTTCTTTACTTTTTCCCCCCAAGGAGATCAGGCCTAGGACAGAAATGAGAAAACCCAAGCCACTCCTGGTTAAGAAACACATGCTGAGCATGAAACAAATCAGCAGAGGCAGGGACTCTCTTCCAGTCCCAGAGGAAAAAGGGTGGAGACTCCAGTGCAGGGGAATCCAGTCCTGGATGTGATCGAGGTATCACGCTGGCAAAAGAGCCCCAAGCAGGCACAGCTGGATGCCCACAGGGCTGTTTCCGGTGTGAGAGGGAAGGAGGGGGACCCCTCTCCCACACCCCTGGCTGGGTGTCCCTCCTGGGAAGGACATCAGCCAAGGTCATGAAATGAGACCGTAGGCAATGCCGACCTCCACAACAGGGGGTGGCTACGACCAAACCTGGTCTTGCTGGAAGTGTCCCCTCCCTGTCTCTGGAGTGGAAGGTTGCCTTTAGTGCCCCCGATTCTGCTGTGACCAAATGGCCCGGCCTGGCTCAGCCTCTGGGGTCTGGAGTCCAGTGAGGGGTGCCCTCAGATAGGAAAACCTCTTCCTAGCGCTGAGAAGTGGCTGGGTCCACTCCAGCTCAGGGGGGAAGTCTCTATGGTCAGAGTGGAAGCTTCGTCCACTCTCTACTCACGGAGCAATGACAAACCGTGACTACCCTGGGCCTGGGGACCCGCTACGCTGAAACCTTGTGGGCATGTCGATCTGAGTGTTATCAAGAAAGGCCCCACATACGAGTAAACAAAACCACAGGTCTGCACTTGACGTGGATGGATTTCACCCACACGGGTCAGGCTAGTCCAGGGGTAGCCGGACCCAGGCCTCCAAAGAGGGCCCGGAAATCCCAGCCCTTCTCTGGGAGGAGAGCGTGACCTGAATGCAGCGAGAGCCGTCCCGCCAACCGGAGAATTTGCCGAGCCTGCTGCGTAAAGGTGTCGTAAAATCCACTTTAAATCTATGTTTAAATACCTGTAACATTGGCCTTTTAAAATCTGCTGCTCTGGCAGGGATACAAGCTCTTTCAAAGATCAATACCCAAGGCCGCTGCTGCCCCGGATCTCCAGAAGGACCTCAGGTTGCAAAGAGACCAAAGGAAAGTCCCGGAGCCGGAGCCTGGACCCCTGCCTCGGGCCGGGTGGGAGGAGAGGAGAGCGAGAGACGCAGCCTCTCCCCACTTTCATTCCATCGCCCCTCAAAGGGGCCAGCCCGGAGCCATGAGGATGCAGAGGAGGAAGCTAGGTCCGGGGAAGAGGTGAACAGAAAGGAGAAGGGCGTAAGCCTGGGTGTGGGCTTTGGGGCCCGTAACAAAGAGTCCTCAGGTGGGGTTCCCTGTGGAACCCCCAAAATGGGACAGGATTAGCCCTCAAGGTCGTCCCCATAGAAGGACACACTTCCACCTGTGTCGACTCCCCGGAGATATTCCAGGCCTCAGGCCTCCCCAGGCTTCTCTCCAGAACCATCCTTCTGTTCACACCCCTTCCTCGGCACCTGCCAGGTGTTCCTCAGCGACCTTCTCCCCCTCCGTCCGCAGACTCTGAGCTGCTCCCTCAGGGGAGACCAAGACACACCCATCTCTGCAACCCCAGGGCCAAAGACGGGACTGGATTTAAAAGGTACTCGGTAAACACTGGCTATATCCACCCACCCTTCCTCGAGTGCCTACGTCTGGTTTTCTAGAACATCGTTTTCGATGTCTATTTTAACAGAGCACTTTTTTTATTTTCTAAAATAAAAAGAGCTGGAAAAGAAATTACTCCCAAACGCCTTTCAGATAATCACACAGAGCTTAAGCAAACAGGTCAGATCATGGTCCCCTTTCCCACCTGGTGACAGCGTGTTCTAATTGCAGGTTCAGCTATCTAAGTGGTTAAAAATAAATAATTGAAACCATAAATTTAAATATTCAAAAGCACCACAGTAACATCAAAAGAGGTCATCAAACCACGCTTGCCTGTGATGTGCCGTTTTCCCGGCTGGCTCCAGGTGAGGGACGATCCGAAAGATGTGTGATTCAAAGCCCCCTGAGCTGTCACTCCCGGGAAGCCTCTGGGCTCCAGGGATCAGCTCTGTGTCCTCGGGTGTTAATAGTCACCTTCTGCCCTTCCTGAGCATGGGGGGGGGGGGGAGGGTCACAGGGGATCATCCAGAAACTTTGGGTGAGAACTACAACAGCCCCCTTTGTGCAGTGAGCAGCGGGGCATGACCTCACTTGGAGGGCTTCCCAGGAAGGCACCTGGGACCAGAAGTTGTTCTCCACTGGGGTTGCTTAGCCCCCGGATTCTTCTAGTCGGGGCTCACGGTGGAGAGAGAAGAACACGGCCTCCGAGGGCCTGAGAGCCGGGCAGGTAAACCACTGCATGAGAGAGACTGAGCAAAGGGCCTGGGGCATCCCACGGTGAAGTGGCCGCAGCCCCCAGATGAGGACAGAGCCATCCAGGCGAAGGAGCCCGGGACACCCGGCCGCTGCACAGTGCTCTCTCTACATGGGGGTCGCCACCTCCCATGGCATCCGAAACAGAAAGGGCACGATGGCTGCTCTCTGTGTAAGCAAAGATTAACAAATCACGGTCCCTAAAATGTGAGCTGTGCCCGAGCGGCCAGAGTCCCTTCTCGTGTGTTCTCTCGTTGGTGCCCCTTCACTCTAGAGGAAGGAGGGGCTCAGGGGCGCTAAGTTCCCCTGGAACCACTGAGAGGCAGCGCTGAACCAACCCAGGGCTTTGAGGGGCCGCACACAGACGTTTAACACTGTCGTAAAGGGAAATCCCTGGTTCACAATGTAGGGCTTTGCTTAAAATAATACCAGTTACCAGTTAGTACTTACTATACGCTAGTCACCTGTTCTCATTTAGTCTCCTAATAACCCAACGAGCCCATCCTACAGATGACAACACAGGCCAGAGAGGCTGCCTTTGCCGGGCTCACAGGAGTAGGAAGTGGTGGCCGTACGTCAAGTTTAGGTCAGCCTGACCCCGAAGGCCACGGTGCTGGCTGCTCTGCCCGGCAGCCTCGAGGTGGCATGGACCCCCTGCAAGCCCCTCCCCTTGGTACAGACCACCTGCACCAGGGCTGAGCCAGTTTCTGGGGTGCCATCCCAGAGACCTGGAAGAAACGGTGCTGACCCGGCCTCCTGCCACCTCAGGCCCAACCCATCCCCTCCTCCAGGGGACAGGAATTGTCACTTGGCCTCACTAGTTGCTACTGACAAACCACACAGTACTGAAAAGAAAAACAAAGAATTAGAAGATGAATATGTACATAATGTGCTCTGGCAGGAATAAGGCCCCAAATCGTCCATCAATGTTGCCAACCATCCTCAAACTCAGAAAAACCCAGGCGAGGCTCTTTGTTGTAGGAACCAAGAGATGCGGGGCAGCCGGCCTCTCTTCCCATCCTTCCTCCTGGGGTGGCGGTGGGAGTTCTCCCGAGGGGTGGGGGGGGAGCCGTGCATGAGCCAGCAGGACGCCTCCGGTCCCCACCCCCCAGCTCTTGGTGTTAACCTTGGAGTGAGAACAGCAGGAAAAGAAGTGGGTTGCTCGGAAGGCCCCTGCCTGTGGGGCCCGTGTGCCAGCAGTGATCACTCAGAGGTGGTGAGGATGGACGGTCTGTGATGAGCTGGGCAAGCCCAGGGACGCCCCCGCTGGGACTCACTGCAGCAAAGGCTGTGGGAGCACACAGCCAGCAGGGAAGGGGTCCCCAAGGCGGGTGAGGACAGAGGGATGGGGGGACAGCAGCAAGATCAAAGCCTGAGGCCAGGCCAGGGTGAGGGGACTGCCGGCATGCTGTGTTGCTAAGGGCCATCTCTCGTCAGGAAAACTCGGTGCTCCTGGGAGCAGCATTCATTGGCTCATTTGTTCGTTCATTCCACAAATGTGCATGGAGCACCAAGCACTCGCCAGGCCTTGCTGGAGGTGCTGGGGACACAGCAAAACAGATAGACATCCCCGTCCACAGGGTTGAGAGGGACCCATGCAGATGCATGGAGGAAGAGCACTCCAGGCAAGAACAGCCAGTGCAAAGGCCCTGGGGTGAGAACTGGTGAAGAGGCCCATGTACCCAGAGCAGAGTGAACACGGGGAGAGTTGAGGGTGAGCTCAGAGGGACATGCGTGGGCAGGTCCTATCAGGGCTTGTTGGTCATACCAAGGACTCTGGCTTCTATTCAGAGTGACAAAGGGGCCACGGAAGGGCTTCGAGCGAAGAAGTGACATGACCTCATAGATGTTCCAACAAGACCTCTCGGGCAGCTGTGTGGAGAATGTACGACAGGCAAGCAGGAGTGAGGCAGGGGAAGGTACTACAGGAAAGCAGAGAGGAGGCTATTGCCGTGCATTCTTGTATCTACCGCGAGGTGGAGGGAAACTGGAGGAGAGCGTACAACTCATCCTTCAAGGTTGGCTGTAGAGGGGAAAACGGAAATGGAGTCAGAGCTGGAGGCGGAGATGAGTGGGCAGGGATCTTTTTACAATGGGAGCATACACGGATGCTGATGGGAAAGAAGGAAAGGGAAAGAAAGGCCGTAGAGGAAGCTGCCAGGGCTGGAGAGAGAGAGGAAGATGGCAGCAGCAACGGCTTGGAATAGACAGGGGCACAGGGGCAAGTTCACAAGTGAAAAGTGTCCTCAGCGAAGAGCATGAAGAGCCCATCCTTCCCACGGGCCCAGCAAGGTCCTTCCCCCCCACGAAGCCACGTTCCGCTCTGTGCCCTCCGCTGAGCAGCCAGGGGACAGGGTGAGGACGTGGAACGTTCTGTCCTGATGGCCCAGGCTTCCCGGTGAGAAAGGACGCAAGTAAGCATGGGGGAGGAGAGAGCGGAGGCCTGGGGAGAGGAGGGGGCGGGAAGACGGTTGGGAATGGACCAGGAACACGTGCGAGGGTGTCGGGCCAGGTGAAGACTGCACTCAAGAATGGGGGTCATGGGGGCTTCCCTGGTGGCGCAGTGGTTGAGAATCTGCCTGCCAATGGAGGGGACACGGGTTCGAGCCCTGGTCTGGGAGGACCCCACATGCCGCAGAGCAACTAGGCCCGTGAGCCTCAACTACTGAGCCTGCGCGTCTGGAGCCTGTGCTCCGCAACAAGAGAGGCCGCGATAGTGAGAGGCCCGCCCACCGCGATGAAGAGTGGCCCCCGCTTGCCGCAACTAGAGAAAGCCCTCGCACAGAAACGAAGACCCAACACAGACATAAAATAAATAAATAAAAAAAAGAATGGGGGTCATGAATTTAGGACCAGCCGGTCCGCGTGGCGCCATAGTCCTCTTCAGGGCAGCGAGGCGGGTACAGGCCCAGAGCAGGAGGGAATTAGGTCTAAGGATGGCTGGTGTGTCTGATGCTGTGCAAGAGGGCGAGGGACCAGGTGGAGGACGCAGGGGAGCGACGGTCACGAGTGATGGCGGAATCTGAGCTGAGTCAGAAGGACCGTGAGACTATGAAGGTTGATGAGGACCACCTGGTTCTGGTGGCTTCCGGTGGCTGAGGAAGGGTGGGATTCCGGCCACTAGGAGGAGAGAGCACAGAAGAGAGGGGTGGTCCCGAAAGGGGTTTCTGGACCTGACAGCATGAAGGGCATAAAAGTATTGACACCAGATCTATGGCAAGGGGAGTGAGCAGGTGAGAACGTGGAGGAGGAGACGGGGGGAGGGGAGGAAGTCAAGGTCCTGAGAATCTTAAAGAGAGAGGCTCGGGCTGGAGAACGAGCCAGCAGGTCAGGCAATGCGACCTCCAGGGAAGGAAGGGGAGTGACCCCAGCCCGTCGATGACCCCAACAAGGCAGGGGAGAGAGGAGCCATCTGAGGACAAGGATTCAGGGAGGAGGGGGCACCGTGAACCAGAAGAGGCACGGAGGTCCAAGGGAGCATCTATTCCCCTGGCCCAATAAGACGCAGGAGAGAGGGAGAAAGCAGCCCACCTGAAAGGCCAATGGGAGCAGAGTCCTGGGGGAGGGGGGAGCCAGAGCCCCTCGAAGGCAGAAGGGGGAGCTGGCACTCAGGGACATGTAGGGAGTTTGCTGATAAGTGTCAGCGAGGTCCAGTGGGCACAGCAGAAAGTTCCAGGAGTTGGGAGAGGGGAAGACGGGGTCAGAAAGGGGGTGTGCACCCGTGTGGGAATCAGAGTCCAGGGGTGGGGGGTGATTTGGGAGACCAGGTGAGCTCAGAGGGGCCACCTATTAGAATGAATATGGACCCAAGGAGAGCAGCTTCTGATTTGGAAATGTTCTGAGTCTTTCCCGGCAAACAGCAATGCCTCCTCAGCAGGGACATTCTATCCAAGGGCAGAGGGCAACTGAGTCCCCAAACTCATCACCAACAACCTCAAACCCCCAGGCTGGGCGCCTGAAGTGAGCCCTGAGGATCCCCTGCGCCCGGCTTTGAGGGGCCAGAGGCGGAAGGACCAAACCCCAGACCCACCCATCAGCCCTAGGCAGACGCCGGATTCAGTGGAAGGACGGGTTCAGAAGTGTCACCTGGGACAGGAACTGCAATGACAGCAGGGAATCTCCATTCTCCCAGGGGCTGCAACGATCACCGAGTCGCTGACGAGCCCAGGTCAGCCACCGCTGCTGACTGCAGCAGGCCATCTCCCCGCCAGCGCCCAGGATTCTGAACAAACTCCGGACTCGCCTGCCCTAGTTCTCCGATTTGCTCGTGAGCATCAGGAGGGAGCTTTCAGACCCAAGGTGCAGCATCCATCCCCCGTCAGCCCTCCTGGCGACACGCTCAATGCCATCGTCCCGGCATCTCTGGGCACCTCGCCCCAGCTCCTCGCCAACCAAGACCAAAATGTGAAGAGCCCTCTTGGAGGTGGAGTCCTGGGCACATGGACTCCAAAGCACCCCCAGAAATGGGCAGCACGGCCATTACGGTCTTGTGCTGAGGACAAACTCTGCCGAGGTTGTGCTTCCAAAACCGTGTGGCCGGTTCTCAGCCCCTTTTGTGCCCAGCTCCCAGAAACACGCCACAGTCCGTGTTTCTCTTTCTCCTTAAAGGACCCCCCTCTTCTTTGCCTGTCCCACCACCACCCCACCCCAATCCCCCCCACACACACACATACACAGGGCTAGAGAGTCACGGAGGCAAGGGCTTCCTGGGGGCTCTTTCCAAACCTCCGTCACGCTCTCTCCTCCACCTGCCCCACCGCTACCACTCCCCCTCAAATCCACTTCTCCACTCAGAGTTCCTCACATACAGAAATGTGGCCAAGCATTGAACTTGTCTGCCTGAGCGTAAGGAATCAGGGTGACACGCCTGCAACCACAGCTCCCAGTAGCCCGCATTTGCCAAGACAGACCCTTCTTTGCAGCCTGAGGTCTGTCCAGCACCTGCTGCATTCCACGTGCTCCCCCGGGACGGTGTCTGGTGCAGCCCAGGCCCGTGTGAGGATACACGTCTAAACCACAGCAGGATCCAGAGAAGCAAAGAGCAGCCCGTCACGCCCCCGGGCTCAGGTTCGCGCTTGTTGCCCTGAGCATCTCACTGCTCATGGAGGCCTCCCGCCCTGTCTCCCAGTGAGGCGAGATGCAGGCCGTGGTCCTACCCCGAACCCGCCATCTCAGAGGACAGGGCATTGGTCCGGAACAGCAGCCCCAGCCCCTCGCAGCAGCCTGAGTCCCACACAGCCCACTACCCCGTCACTTCTCTGTTCTCACGTCCGTCCACGTTCCCCCCTCCCGTTCACCCAGGTCCAGCTCCCAATCTCCTGGCCGTCCTTCAGAGGGGCCAGGCACAATCCCACCAGCAGGACACTGTACTTGCTGTTCCCTCTCAAGGGGACGTCCTTCCCCAGATGTGCACGTGGCTCACTCCCTCCTCCCCCAGGCTTTACCCAAACATTGCTGGGGGTAGCCTTCCTGATGGCCCGACTCCCTACTTAATATTCCTCCCACCCCCGTGCTCTCTATCCCCTGCCCCTTCCTTACTTTCTCTCAGGGCACAGGCCCCCCTCTGAGACATCGTGAAATTCACCTACTCCTCCTGTTGATTGCCCCAACCCCCTGCTCCCACTAGAATGTAAACTCCATGAAGGCAGGGACCCCTGAGTGTTTTGACTGCTGTATCCCCAGCAACCGGGATGGTGCCTGGCATACACCAAGTGCTTAATAAGTGTTCATGGGATGAGTAAACACTTTGAAAGGCATCTCATCTTATCGGCTGTTAGTTGTTTCTTTAAAAAGAGGAGACACAAAATAAGGATGGAATGGATCAGAACGTGTAGCGTCATTCATCACATTTCCCCCAAATCGAGGATCCAAGTGAAGGCGGGAAGGAGGGTGGGCCGTCCACACGGGCCATCACCTCTGCCTGCTCACCGGGTCTTCCTCACCAATATTTCCAGCTTCAGAGATGGACCAGGCAGTCTCCCTCTGTATCGTTCGTATTGACCCCACTGATCTCCAGCTTGGGCCAAAACTCCAGAACCAACACGCAGGGAGTTGCGTGATCCCCACACACTGAAACGCGCTGAGCTCGTGGTGCAGAGGACAGCTGACGTTTGGTGACAAGTTAACCAATTGACGTTCAGCAGCGTTTCCCTCCTGTACAATATCGGGGAGATACTCGTGAAAACGAAGACATGCTTTCCCAAGTCGGCCTGGGACTAGGGAGATTTGGCCTGTCTGTAACTTTAATTTTAAACTAATTCCTAAAGCTAGAGGAGATTTGCAACACAGGTTGATGAATCGTCTTAAAGTCTCAAAAGTCCTATGAACAGTTTCAAGTGCATCTGGGGAAAGCCTCATCGCAAAGCTCAGCTTCCAGGGGTTGCCCCCACCTAGGAAGACACAGAGACGGTTCAGGCGCCGCGTCTCCACACAGCCGCAGAGCCATCTGCACAGATGCAAGCTACTAGCCCAGTGACAAATGAAAGGAAGGCAAGGGTTTGGTAAGGGAACGCTCAAGACTCTTCCGAGGAATGCTGGATTTCTTGCAGAGTTCAACGGGATGACAACTCATGGGTGACATGGAAAGAGCCTCTCCAGGCAAAGGCTGCCAGGAGCAGTGCCCACCACACCCCCAGGTGCCTGGCCCTTCCAAAGCAATCAGTAGACTCTCCCTTCTCTCAAGGAGATCCATTCCTGCAACTTTTAACTTACTGATTCCATCAAATATTAAACTTTTAAGTGTATTTTTTCAAACAACCCCCGCTGTGACCATCTAGTTAGTGTTTGTCTCACTCTAGCAATTACCTGGACTTTCCAACCAATTGCAGTGGTTTATTTTACCTTGGAGTGACTCTTTCATCCTTTTTCCACACTCAAAAATTTCTCCTTGTCATAATAATTAATAGGTTCTGTTCCTACAGCGATTATATTCAGATTATCTTAATAAAGCACAGCTCTGAGTGCCATCCAGCGAAAGTCTTATCCCCACTAGGCCAGAAAGACTCCACTTTCCCTGCACCAAAAAAAAAAAAAAAAGAAAGAAAGAAAGAAAAATTCTCTGCATCCCAGGCCCCCAAATAGGCTGTACAATTATGACCAGCAGCCTTCCCTACTCTCAGGATGACTTAGCTTGGAATTCATTAACTGACTAAGTGGAATTAATTGGAGGGAAAGGGTGAGTGAAGCCCTAAAATCTCTCCTTTGTCAATGTAAACCAGAAAGTCACCTGGTGATAGAAACTGCAGGGTTTTTACAGAATCTACCCAGGACACGAGAGCTGTGTTCCTGGGGAGGCACTGAACTTGGGTGGACACCATTCGAACACATCTCTTGCATGGCTGACACCTCATAGCTTTCCCCACTCAGCCAGTGGAGAATTTGTACTTATCAGCTTCACTATCTAATCCTCATCACCTCTGAGAAATGAGACAGCAACAAGAAACCCAGAAAACAGGAGAAAATAATGCTGCAAAGAGCTTCGAGACAACCTCTCTGGGGACACAGGCCAGTTAGATGACAACTTCCAGGACCATCCGAGCCTCAGGACTCCTGGCAAGTGAAGAGAGCAGAGGGAGGCTGCTGGAGGGGAGGGGAAAGGGAGTGAGGAAGAGAGAACGAGAAGGTAGATGAAAGAGAGGGGGGAGGGACAGACAAAGAGGACACACAAACCTACTGGAGGGAGCCCGAGACGCCCCACCCCAGGCCTCGGTGCTCGTCCCTCCATCCGGAATCCCTGTGCTCCGTCTGCACCTGACTTCAGACTGTGCCCAAAGTTAATCTTCTCCGTGGAGCACCGACTTCTCACCAAAGGGAGAAAATGCATTCTCACAAATGTCTAGTCAGTAGCAATCGACCCTAAAATTTCAGTGGCTTAAAACAAAAAAGTTTGTTTCTTGGTCACACCACAGGTCCAATGCACATTGTGGGGGAAGGGACCCTGCCTTTTGTGGTCATCCTCAGGGATCCAGGCTGATTGATGGATCCAGGGAAGGGCACGTAGCAAAGCCTCTGCCCAGAAGAGACCCACGTCACTCTGCTCATGCTGCATTGGCCAAAGCTGGTCGAATAGCCCCCCATAACCTCACAGAGGAGAGGGGAGTGCCTTCCCTCCATGTGCCCCCAGGATGAAATGCAGACACATGACCATCAGCACGAGGTCACCTCCCAGGTCACCCTAGGCCAATAGCCCCATGACAGCCATTGTACATTCACTTTCAGAGTTCATCCCTTTAACAAGCCTGAAAGAAAAGCATGACTATGTGCATTTTTTACAGATGAAGAAACCAAGGCTCAAAGCAATTAAACATCTTCACTGAGGCGAGATGTCTAATAAGAAAAGAGCAGTCTTCAAAGACTGTCGTATATGAGTCCAACACGCACAGTCCTGCCCCACCTCATGCTCTATCCTAAATGGAATATCGCCCTCTCCTCCCTCCCTCTGTGCAGGATGCTAAGGCCATGTGCCGAGAGCACTGGGAGCTCTGCCCATTCCCCAGGGCGGGAACCATGGACAGCTCCTGTGGTCCCTAGCCTTTGGGAACTATGGGCAGCTCCTGTAGTCTCTAGCCTTTGGGAACCATGGACAGCTCCTGTGGTCCCTAGCCTTTGGGAACTATGGGCAGCTCCTGTGGTCCCTAGCCTTTGGGAACTATGGGCAGCTCCTGTAGTCTCTAGCCTTTGGGAACCATGGACAGATCCTTCAGTCACTAGCCGTAAGCTGATGCCTCAGGCACCCGGTGATGGTGTGGGAGTTCTAAATGCCCGAGAGAGTTCTGCTGTCCTGGCCTCCTGCTGCTCCCGACGAACATGCTCAGACCCAAACAAGCCAGCCAGAAAAATCTGGGGGGCTGTAAACAAAAGTCCCCGCCCAAGTTTTTATCAGTGTGGGCTTAATCACGTTGGCCGCCACTTATTAAATAAAGTAAATTAGTTCTCAATTATTTGCTTGCAACCAGGGAGGAAAAATGAAATTTTCAATTTAAAAGTAATATTGCTATTATTATGCAGAAGCGATTCTGAAATTGGACTTTTTGTACACTTCTGCCAAGAGGTCAGAAGTGAGAGATTCCCCAAAGGGGTGTCTTTCCCATCAAGTCACCTGGTCGGAGGAACCCCAAGCCCCTTCAGAGGACCTGGGTTCTGGGCCCCTGGAAAAGCAGTTTGGGCAGGAACAGCAGCACCTAAGCTGTTTATTTAATCTCCTCTTTCCTTTTATTCAGGTTTAAATTCCACATCATTGCCAAACGCCCTGATTAACATTGCCTTTCAGTATCGAAAAATCTAAACCAGGCACATTCAAGGCCTCTGAATTTACATTTTCTAATGGAAAGGGGGAACCAGTATCAGGTAAGCATGTGTTAACTCCAAGCCCTTATCAGTCACCCAATCCAAGAGCAGACATTGGAGGACGTCTTCAAAGAGGAAACTCTTGAAATCCACTCCTGCCACTTTATTTGGGCTCCATCGGCACAGTGTGCTTGAAAAGCCAATTGCGTATCTTGAATTGGAAGAAACAGGATTCAGTAACGTCGTCGGTCACATTCTAGGTCCCCCCTTGCAGAAACCCTTTTTCCTCAAGGGCATCTACATTAAGTAAGTAATGGTTCTAATGGAATAAAAGTAATCTTTCAAATGTAGATATATTTAAAAGTTTAAAGAGTTTGAGTTTGGCCTGGGGGCAACTTAATGACTAGTCAGATGTACATCACTAGTCAGATGTACATGAAGGGGGATTTTGCGCAGGATGGAGACCAGCTGGTTTCTATTTCAGCTGGGGACGGAATGAGCAGGAAAGATGCTTCCAAGTGCCACAGAAGGAAGGCAGACAGTCAGGTGTGGCTAGTGACAGCTGGGACTTCCCGGGAGAGGTTGACCTGTGCCCCAGGAGGTGACGTGTCAGAGCGGGAGAGGGCAGGCTTTGGGGTTCTGCCACGTCTCAGCTGGGTGACCTCAGGCAAGTTATCTTTTAAATGCCCCAAACTTCCGTTCTGCATCTAAAAAATGGGGATAGCATTAGCACTGGCTCCTTGGGGTTTTTTTAAAAGATAAGCATCTAAAACGTTTGCTTGGAGTCTGGCACATAGTTACAAACAGGATAGATTCATCTGTGCAGAGTTTGGGGGTATAGGTTCTATTTTACAAGGTCTCTTTGTGTAGAAGTTATCACCAATGGAAGAGATTGATTCATTGGGTTTATAACGAGGGCTGCTTCCAAAAAACTCCAGCATCTGTATAGAAACCCCTAACACATGTGGGTTTGGGGCTTTGTTTTAAGTCAAAATGACAGGATGAGGTGGGAAGAGGAGATGCGACTGGCAGACAGGAATAGAAAAGAAAAACGCAGGAGGGAGGAGGAGGGAGTGGGAGAGAGGAGATAAGGAGGAGGCTGGGAGGAAAGACACCAGGCAGGATGCAAGGGGACACCACGCAGGGATAAGTTCCCTCTCCAGAGCAAGTGAAGAGCTTGCTTCAGAAGGTCGCCGGGGGAGGAGGGGAAAGAACTTCCTGCCTCGGGCTCATTCAGGCTCTAAATGCTGTGTCCTCAAGGTCGGAGAGCACGTCTCCTCTCTCAGCTCCACTACATCTGTGCGCTGGATACCCATCCTCATTTGCTAATTATGCCTGTGCCTTTCCAGCCTGAGCCTTTTGGACCTGCTGAAGTCCCCAAAATTCATGCCACCCACCACAGCAGAAGGCACACTGCAAACGCCAGGGTCTCCAAGAGCATTGCTCTGTCTCTCTGGTCTCCCGCCTTCCCAGCCAGTCAGGGTAAGACCCTGTGGCCAGTCTGCGGGCTTGAGCTCACAGGCCCAGCAGCTGCAGCCCCATGGTCATGGTGCTGCGCACCTGCTCTGCAGCTCTGGTGATTTTCCGTGTCTGTGTGTGTGTGTGTGTGTGTGTGTGTGTGCGCGCGCGCGCACACGCGCACGCCCGTGTAGCACCTCCACAGAGACATCCAGGGGAAATTACTGCTGAAGGCGGATGGCAGCAGCGTGTCCTGTAGATCACTGCCCCTAACCTCCTCCACTGGCAGCCCAAACGGCCCTCCAGAGGACCCAGGTAATGCATCCACCTTCCCCAAGACCCATATATCCTGCAAATGTTCCCAGGGAGGAAAGTGAGCACCTGCACCCCAAACTGCCCTCTCCCCACGCTGCCTGCCCACTCCCAGAGATCCGTGCGCATCTCTCATTCCACTGCGTTCAGGCAACTCAGGCACTTAAGACTGGAAGAGAAACATGTACATGAGAAGCCTCACAAAGGCTCCAGCCGAGAGGCCCCCGGTGTTTGCTAAATGCAGCCCACCAACCTCCCCCTCAAAGCCCTAAAGTTCTCCTACCAGCCACCGGCCAAGGATGAGAACATCTTCCCCAGAACGAACGTCCAGGAAATGCTGCCAGTAAAGGCCAGCACTGCCTACTTTGCACCGACAGCATCAACATACAGGGAAGATGAACAAAGAAGGCAGGGAGGGGAGCTTCCTGACTCCCCAAGAGAGTTCAAGCCACTATTTGGGGGTGTGAGTGTTTCCTTTGATATTCCCCCTACGGAGGGCAGTATTATGGCTGACATTTATCAAGCACAAGATACGGGCCAAGCACTAGGCTTTTAAGCCCTCACATAGGGCATCACCTCTTTTTAACACCAAACAGCTCTAGGTGGACGACAGCACTATGACCGAACCCACGTTCAGAGGGGGCAGTGCGCACGCGCACACACACACACACACACACGCACACGCACACACGCACACTCCTAAGAGAGCCTAACCACCAAGATTGCCTCGGGGCATGTGCTGGGTGGGGAGGGGAAGAGAGTGCCTCCCGCTGAGCGCGGGGCCCTCAGGCACCTGGAGAGCCAGGCTGCAGGGGGCCTTGGGAGTTGAATGTTCCCTAAGCAGCCACCTGCCTTGGTCCTGCCAGGCTCTGCAGCTGGCTAGACCCTCCACAAGTGAGAAGAAAGCAGGGACCGCAGGCCCATGCCCCAGAGCACACTGCAGCACACCCAAGCCAGTTAGAAAATTTAGGGGGATTTTGTTTGGTTTCTTTTTTTTTTTTTTTTTTTGAGCCAACTACCAACTTAAGACTCTCTGAAACACCTGCTTTCTACCTTATTACAGTGACCTCTGGTGGTCAAGAATGACACATTGCAGGCCCAAATTAGAAGTACCTAAATCGCTTAATTTCAAGTAACTCTAAGTAACAAAGGCCTTGAGGTCCTTTAAGAGCTTCCAAGAAGAACAGAAGCAAAGAGAGTGAGATGTGAGCTCGTTTAAGATGTGAGCTGGCTGTCCCCTGACCCGAGTATAACCCAGCATGGGGCTCCTCAGATGACACTCCCTGCACCAATGCCAAAGGTGTCTGAGCTCCAGCTCAGGGTGAATCTCAGCCTCTGTTCTCCTTCCCCCCACAGCTGGTGGCATCTCAGTGCCAGGCTTAGAGGGCACAGTCTCCGGGAGGTCTTTGGAAAAGCTTCAACCCTGCCAGAGGACCTGCTAGGAGGTGGTAAGGGGTGGGAAGGGGAGGTTTTCTAGAAGGCCTGTGATCTCAGCACCACCAGCCAGCCCTGCTCCAGCTGCCCTGGGCTGAACTGGGAGGCAGGGAAACAGCGGTCCCTTTCCCCACCAGAATCACAACCCCAGGCAAAAGAGGGTCTGCAGGAACAAGAGGGGGAACGGGGCTTCTGCCCACACCCCACCCATGCCAAGGGGCCAGGGTAGCCCAGGTGAGGGGTGAGGTGAGGCAAGAAGAGAAGCATTTGCTCTGAGAGTCATTTTGGAGACTGGAGCCATGGGCTTCAGGGTGGGAGGAAGGAAGGATGAAATCCCAGGGATGTGACAAATATCCGTTTAGCCCTAAGCCAGGTCAGTGGGCATCTGAGGGGGCTGGGAGGGCGGGGGCATCTGAGGCGGGGGAAACGAGGCTGAGCAGGGTCTCCTGTGAGGTAGAGAGCGATGGGCATACGAAACACAGCCCTGCCCCCAGCTGAAAGCAATAAAGCTCAGTCCAAGCTAAGAGTGTCATCCTATCCCTAAGACCACCCCCCAAACCATCCTAGACAGGATGACGCTTTTAAACCCTAAAAGCTTTTCAGATAAAGGAACCAACAACTCAGAATCATCCAATCTAGTAGCCTCTAGAAGCTTCAGGTTCACAGCATCCACATGTGATCTCAACCTCCTGGTCCATCCATGGCGTGCAGGCTTCAGCCAAATCCCCAAACACAAACGACAGATTCTCCCAAGGTCCCTGCGAGCGTCAGTCTGAACAGGCCAGGCCTCAGTGTTTAGAATATGAAACAGACTGGGTCGCTCTCCTGCTCTTCTTTGAAACTCAGAATGGATGTAGAATATCAATATTGTCTCAATTTTCCTTTATCTGCGAGGAGACATCAGCAAACCTTTCTGCCAAGGATTCTACAAGGATCATTAAAAGGAAAATATCCATGGTAATTGTGCCTTTCTGCATATTTCTTCACTCCAATATTCTATAACATAATAATGTTTCACATTTCTGCAGAACTGTCTTTTCAGCATGTTTTCGCCTTATGCTTAATTTCGTAAGAGTTTCTCAGCCCCGCATAACGACACAGTTCAATGCAAAATCAAATATAAATCTAGCTTAAGAGACTCTCAACAGGAATTTCATTTAAAACTGTAAATGTTAAAAGATTCCGGCTCTGATTTATGTTATGTTGTGTGTGTGTGTTTCAAAGAGCGAGCTTCACCAGCCCTCTTAAACAATAGATGCACACGAAATCCAGGCTTTCACAGGTCTAACCAGACCCATCGCGCAGGCAAGAGGGGCAGACAGGCCAGCCTGTGGTCAAAGCACCAGCTCCCAGCCCAGCCGGGGCCACATGTGTGAAACGAGAGGAGTATCTGACTCCATCACCTGTGCTGGCTTAGGGGCCACTTTTAAGGAGCAGTTTTTCAGCTTCCTCTCATCTCTCTGCTCCTCCAAACACTGGGGCACCACATAAGGGCCCTCCGTGTCTCAGCTCCCACTTGGCCCTGTCTTTAGAAAACACGGAGAGAGATGGAAGAAAGTCCCCAGGCAGAAAGTCCTGGGGCTGATTTCACCTGCACGCCACTGGCTGTGTTCATAATCCTGCACAATAAACCCCAGTTCACAAATACAGGCCCAAGCCTTCAGGACCTGTGAACTGCAAATTCTTGATGGAATGAATGAATCTAGGGAAGGCATTCACACCCATTGTCTCAGCACACTTAAGACAATTTTAAAATGCGGATTATTTACATACTGGGCTCTAATGACTCCGAAGCAACTATTACAGGCCTTCATGTAAAACCACATCCAGGCAATTTTATTGCAGCCTATCACACACATGCCGCGTTTAGACAACTTATGATACACAAATTATTTACATCGTGAAAACATCTCTGTGGCCCTGGCATTATGCTACCGACAAGAGACAGCACAGCAGCAGTAGATTGAATTGAAATATGCTTGCGGCTTCTGAACCTTTAAACTCTATTCCAAAATGCTAAAAGTGAAAAAATTCCCAGTTAGCATTTTGGAACCCACCGTGTCTAAAATTTCACTTGAAAGGTGGAGCTATTGTGAGTTGCAACCCCTAAAAAGAGTAAGCCACCACTCTGCAACTGCAAAATCCATTTATTTTAGGAAGATTGAGGAATCCAAACCCTCTGATAGCACTTAACATATTAAAAAACATGCACTGCGAAGCTCTGAAAGTTCCTGAATTCCTCCAAAAAATATATATTTTTTGCCACTTCTAATGGACTCCACCCAACTCCAGGCAGGATCTGTGGGATGCACGCCCCCAGAAAAAAAGCAATTGAAATGACTTGACTATATGTCTTTCCAGGAAAGTAAATTATATATAGGTCTGTATTCACGCCCCCCCCACTCCCCTGTAGGTTACCCATTTTTCCTCCCACTCGCCACGGCCCACAGAGATGAAGAGAAAATTACCCAGTGGGTTTAAGCACTTGGATACCTAATTGCAACCAATCTCAGAGCCTCATCCTTCTGCCTTTTAGAACTTTGGTTTCAGACTTTAAAGCGAGTCCCATTAGCCAAGATGACACATGCCAATTAGCTTCATGTGTTTCACAGAATAAAACACCCCTTGAGATAAATCACCCCACGTACCTACACAATCTCCACAGAGCCCCACTGGTTTTTCAGTATTTCATTAAAATCAGGCTTTTACATGATGATGCAGATGTTTGGAGAGTGCCCTTCGTTTTAATTCAGAGTTCTCAGACAAAGATACCACAAAGGACCCCAGACTTCATCAAGGATGGAGCAAGTGTCTCCAATCAGAACAGCGCCCCCATTTTTGTCCCTTGTGTCACTTGAAATGCAGGGGATGCCTGAGGGGTTTTGTGTCTTTACAACAGAAGCAGAGCTTCCCGTAACTATGCTGGATGACGATGACGATGATCGTGATGATGATGATGATGATGATGATGGAGGAAGAAGGAGAAGAAGGAGAAGGAACCACAATGCCACAATGCTCCAAGAATGTATTAAATGGTACAATTCAAACGTTATCTACTTACAAAGTACATTGCTTGGTAACCCTACTCCTAACAGATGACTATCCAAAGTGGTTTGCTATGATCCATGTGGACCTGCATATATACAAACCTTTGTTTTTCATATAAATGGGTTCGTATAATACCTGTATTGTTATAAAACTAATTTTTCAAAAGAACTGTAAATAAATGATGAACTCTAGTATATATATATATATATATATATATATATATATATATATATGCATGCTGAAGTATTTGGGGAAGTGTATTGATGTCTGCAACTTTCTCTGAAATGAATCAAAACATTAATATAGATGGATGGACGGATGGATGGATGGATGGATGGATGGATGGATGGATGGACGGACGGCTGGGTGGACGGATAAAGCACATAGAATAAAATGTTGATTGTAGAAGCTAGTTGGTGGGCATACGGGTTTCACCACAAAATTATTTCAACTTTATTATTTATTTAAATTTTTCAAACTGAAATGTCAAAAAAACTAATTTTTTAATTTAATAATATGGCATGGATCTCTTTCCATGTCAATACACACAAATCTCTTTATCCTTTTTAATAACTGCATGAGATTCCATTTTATGGGTACACCACGATTGGGTAATGAATCCCTCACTGATGGATGCTCAGGTTATTTTACAATGACAATGCCACAGTATCTATCCATGTAAATATGTCTTTGAATACTTATGACAGCTTTTCCATAGGATACATTCCTAAACATGGAATTGCTGACTCAAAGAGAATATAATTTTTTTACTTTTGGTATATAATAACAACAGCTCACGTCTACTGCAAGTTTACTCTGTGCCCACACTGCTGCAAGTACTGTTGTAAGTACTGTCTCTTATATTCTTCACAGCAACCGAATTAAGTAGGTGCTATGTAGCCTCATTTTATAATTAAGGAAACTGAGGCGCAAAGAGATAAAACTACTTGCCCCCAGTCTGACAGCCAGCAAGTGGCAGTCAGACTCCAGTGCTTTTCACCATCATGCTTACAAATTATGGTCAAAAAGATTAAATCAATACATACATTCCTACCAACAATGTTTGAGAGTGATTACTTTCCCAGGTTGTACTGTTTTCAAATTTATCTGAAACATAAAGAAAACACTGTCCATATTTCCAGATACTATGAAGACAGATGTGAAGACCACAGAGAAAGCACAGATTGGATAAGGTAGGGAATGAATGCCTTGTTAATTAGACAAGGGCACAAGGAAAAGGGCAACGTTCTACCTCAACGTGGGATTCTCTCCGTGCTAATCTCACTGCCTCTCTGCGGTAGGGAGCCTCTCTGCGTTCTGCAGTAACGCTGGCAGGTAAACATACCTATGAAACTCTCAAACTTCTATTTTTAAACTCTATAAATCCCCAACCACCTTCCTAGATGAATTAATGTAATCTCAAGTATTCTGCCTCGTTTTTTTTTAATCAGACAGCTGCAAGCAGAAAGGCCTACATGAGTATGTATATCATCTCTCTTTCCATCATCTCCTCAATTAATTCAAATAAATCTTTAGACAATGCTTGATGTGTCAGTGGGATATTATTATCAACAACCTCAAAAGGTTCTTTTGTTTTACTACCTGAAACATTATAAATGGTCCCATTACAAAACTGATTAAGTCTTCCCATAGCAGGCTATAGTACCAGCCCAAATTTCCAAGGTCTCACCAAAACACAGCCTGGATACAATTAGCCTCAAAGACAAGAAAGCTACAGCCACTGAAAAGAGCCCTTTGCAGACAGCAGGGCATCAGCCTAGCTGAATCTCACAACACAGTGAAACAGTAATAATATCTAATAACACCACTGCATCATTGTTGCTGTAGGAACAAACACAAGTCAATGGATACAGCTAGCTCAGTTAGTAGAAACATAACAAACTACCAAAAAAAATGAGTTTGGAAGAAAAGCTAAAGGACAAACAGAAACAGAACAACTTCACATGAAAAGCCAATCATCTCAGACATTAGCAGAGAGGAAAAAGCACAGTCCTCGAACCCAAAAGATTTGGGTCCCAGTTATGGCTTCTCAACTGACTCACTGTATGATCTCAGGCAAGTTACATACTTCGAGAAGTCTCAGCTGCAGAACTGGTATAACAATTCCCACTTCACAGGTGATAGAAAAGCTAAGTGTGAAGCTGGGCGAAGTCCCTGGAAGACCAGTCTCTCCATACATGGCGGCTGTTGGCAACAGGATAATACGTGGTGGGCTCACCAACGAGTCCTCGCTGAGCAGTATTCTTGTAGAACTGGGAATCTACCATGTGCTCACTCATGTTCTCTTTTTGTATTAATTGTATGTTAATTGTGTGTTAATTGAGGAGGAGGAGGAGGAATATGAAGGATTTTAAACTTTCCAAAAACAACTGAGAAAAATATCATAAAAACCCACCTGCCAGGAGTGTAAGTTGGTGCAGCCACTATGGAAAACAGTATGGAGTTTCCTCAAAAAGCTAAATATAGAGTTGCCATATGATACAGCAATCCCACTCCTGGGCTTATATTGAGACAAAACTCTAATTTAAAAAGATACGTGCACCCTTATATTCGTAGAAGCACTATTCACAATAGCCAAGACATGGAAGCAACCTAAATGTCCATCAACAGATGAATGAATAAGGAAGATGTGGTATATACGTAAAGTGGAATATTACTCAGCCATAAAATGAATGAAGTAATGCCATTTGCAGCAACATGGATGGACCTAGAGATTATCACACTAAGTGAAGTAAGTCAGAAAGAGAAAGACAAATACCGTATATTACTTATGCATGGAATCTAAAATATGACACAAATGAAACAGAAACAGACTCACAGACATAGAGAACAGACTTGTGGTTGCCAAGGGGGAGGGCGGGTGGGGGAGGTATGGATCGGGAGTTTGGGGTCAGCAGATGCAAACTGGTATATATAGAATGGATAAACAACAAGGTCCTACTGTATAGCACAGGGAACTATATTCAATATCCTGTGACAAACCATAATGGAAAAGAATATAAAAAAAGAATGTATGTATGCTATACAGTAGAAATTAACACAAGCTTGTAAATCAACTATCCTTCAATTACAAAAAAGAAAAACCCACCTGTCAACCAACCATATTTTCAAGTCTTATTATTCTGTAGATTTCCTCAGAGTTATTTTTTAGAAATAAAAAATAAGAATTACAGATATAACTAGAGCTCCTATTACCTAGCCCATCTCATTCTCTTTCCTCCAAGAGGTAGCCACTATTTTCCATTTCATTTTTATTTTACTACATATGTAAGTATCCATAAACAACGCACAGTTTTTACATTTAGGCTTTTGTAAATGGTACCATACAGTACATCTCTTTCTGCAACTTGTCTGTGTATGGTATGGTCTGTGGATCCTTGGGGGATCCCCAAGGCCCTGTTCACAGGACTGTGAGGTCGAAACTTTGCAAAACACTAAGAAGTCATTGGCCTTTTTCGCTGTGTTGACATTTGCACTCCTGGAGCAAAAGTAATGGTGGGTAAAACTGCGAGGGCCTTGGCACAAATTAAGGCAGCAGTGACAGACTGTACTAGGAGTCATATATGTCCATCAACATGCACTTACAGAAACACACACCAGTTTTACTCAAGGATTCCTTAATGAAGCAGTACAAATTATTGATTTTATTAAACCTCAATCTCCAATTAGATGTCTCTTCCACATTCTGTGTGACAAAATGGAAGTATACATAAAGCTCTTCTGCTGCAAACTGAAGTATGATGGCTGTCTTGAAGAAGACCTCTGTGTGATTAAGTTGCAAGCTCTCCCAGCCACTTTTCCCACAGAACACCACCTTTACTTGAAAGAATGACTGACAAACTGGCTATTCACACTCGGGTGTTTGGCAGGACTTCTTCTTCTGGCCAAGATGCAGGAATAACTAGGGCTGGATGTGACCTCCTGCTTGGAACAACTAAAAAGCTGGACACATATAGGAAACATCAGTTTTCTAGATATTGGACATCAGGCAATGAAGGACAGTGATCCCTGAGAGATGGGAAATAAACAAACTGAGACTTATGACTGCCCCAGCTTCTTGCTAGATAAAGTTTCCAGACTGTGGCACAGGAAGGGGACCCAGGCAGAGCCCAGTAATCTCCCTGAATTGAGGAGAAGGAACTAGGAGTCCAAGGAGGTCAAGGCAGTTGGGGGTCCTGGGGCAGAGTACCAGAGAACTCCAGAGCTCTACAGGGGTTCTCCCTCAAGTATTCAAATAAATACGGAGCAGTGTATGTGTGTAATGAAGAAACTATCTGAAGCCATGAAATGAATCACCCAAAAGAATTAGAGAGAACAATAATCATCATCATTCGCACTTGGGCCTGGAAATTGGCTGTTCCCACCAAAACATCACAGTATACAGGGGTTAGGGTAGACTACTCAACAGAATATTACATCAGTAGTGGGGGGAAATTAGCTCTACACCCAATGCTTGCTGTGCACCCACCTAACAAAGTGAAAAAGCAAGACCTGAACAGATGAAACTGACTCCAAATAATGTAACCACATTCCAGGACAAAGCTCAAGAATATTTATAGGAACAAAAAATGTATACAAGGCTTCCCTGGTGGCTCAGTGGTTAAGAATCCACCTGCCAGTGCAGGGTACATGGGTTCAAGCCCTGGTCCGGGAAGATCCCTCATGCCGTGGAGTAACTAAGCCTGTGCACCACAACTACTGAGCCTGCACTCTAGAGTCCATGAGCCACAACTACTGAGCCCACGCACCACAACTACTGAAGCCCGTGCACCTAGAGCCTGTGCTTCACAACAAGAGAAGCCACTGCAATGAGAAGGCTGCACACAGCAATGAAGAGTAGCCCCCACTCGCCACAACTAGAGAAAGCCCGCATGCAGCAACGAAGACCCAATGAAGTCAAAAATAAATAAATAAATAAAATAAATTTTTTAAAAATTATAAAAAATGTATACAGTACCCATCATGGTGAAATTCATAATATCTGGGATCAAACAGAAATTTTCCAGTCATGCAAAGAAGTGCAAATCACAATGAGAAGAAAAATAAATCACAACCAAACCAAAAATTATACAATAATAATATTAGTAGATAAGAAAATTGAGCATGTTAAGAGGAGACATGGAAGTTTTAAACAGACCCAAGTAAAACTTCTAAGGAAGAAAGCTGCAATGAAAACCTAAAATGCGATCTGAGATGAAAAATACACTGAGTAGGATTAACAGAAAATTAGACATTGCAAAAGAAAATATTAGTGAACTTAAAGACAGAGCAATAGACACTACCCAAAATGAAACACAGAGAGAAAAAGAAAAAAAATGAAAAAACATCAGTGACAACTTTAAGCAGTCTATACCACTATATATGAAGTGGTATAATGTCACTTGAAAGGAAACTGTGATAAGTTAAAGATGTATACTAAAAACTCTAAAATAACCACTAAAATAATAAAGAGTTATAGCTATAAGCCCACAAAGGAGATAAAATGGAATCATAAAAACTCTCAGTTAATCCAAAAGAAGGTAGAAAAAGAAAAAAGGGGGGGGGAAAGCAGATGGAAAAAATAGAAATCAAATGGAAATCCAACCATATCACATTAATCACATTAAACGTAAATGATCTAAATACTTCAAATAAAAGACACAGATTATAAAATGGGTTACAAAGCAAGATTCAACCATATACTGTCTACAAGCCCACTTTAACTATAAAGACAAAAAGTAAGTTGAAAGTAAAGGGACTGAAGAAGCTATACCATGCCAACGCTAATCAAAAGAAATCTGGATTAGCTTTATTAATATCACACAAAATAGATTTCATAACAAAAAAAATACTACCAAGGATAAAAAGGATGATTTCATAATGATAAAGAAGTCATACAATCAAAAATACCTAACAGTCATAAATGTTTAGGCACCAAACAAGAGAGCTTCAACATATATAAAGCAAAAACTGATAGCATACAAAGAGAAATAGACAAATCCACAATTCTAGCTAGAGATTTCCACACTCCTCCCTTAATAATTGACAAAACAAGTAGACACAAATACAGTAAGGATGTAGAAGACCTGAACAACACTATCAACCAACTTGACCTAGTTGATATTTATAGAACATTCCAACTAACAACAGCAGAATACACATTCTTTACAAGTGCACACAACATTTACAAGATACATCGTATTCTGAGCCATAAAATAAGTCTTGATAAATTTTAAAGAATTAAAAGAATTCAAGTCATACAACGTATGTTCTCTGACCACAACGAAATAAAATTAGAAATTAATAACACATATTTGGCAGACATTTTTTTAATGAACATAAGACTATCACTTCAGCTGAGCATATTTTCCGCAAGGGACAAAATTTGAGTTTTCAAGTAAAAGAATTTGGGAAAACTTGTATTCACTAACATGAACTTGACAGCTTGCAAAACTTAAAAATGTTTCTGATGACATCCATTGATAATGATATTAGCAAAGGTTTTGGTATTGTACAATGAAATATGTCAACTTTTGGAAGGTCTGCATAACTGAGTGAACGAATATTTTCAATATGACCAATATGATTTTACAAAACCATGCCCGGGTGGAAGATTGTTTCAAAGATTCATATCAAAAGATACCTCCCCCTGATTAAAAAGAAAGGATAGGCTAATGGATTTTAATGTAAAAGGGTACCAAAAAATTCACTGATGTAATTTCAGATTCCACATTGCAACTCACGTCTAAGAAAGTACCACTTGTCAAGTTTTGGTATGGTATCAAAGAAGAATATTCACAATTCTCTGAAAAGGCAGTTAAAATACTTCTTCATTTTCTGATTACATATCGGAGTAAGGCTAGATTTCTTCATCTACTTCAAATATTGCAACAGATTAAAGGCAGAAGCAGATATGAGAATCCAATTGTCTTTTATTAAGCTAGACATTAAAGAGATTTGTAAAAATGTAAAACAATGCTATTCTTCTCACTAAATTTTGTTTTGTTTTGGAAAATACAGTTACCTTTCATTAAATAGCATGCTATTTACATGAACATGAAATGAGTTTATTACCGTGATGTTTTAATGAATTAATACAAATTTTAATAATTTCTGTTTTAATTTCTAATATAAGCAAATATTATAGCTCTCTCCCATAAACAAAAGGTCTTTGGGGTCCTCAATAAGTTTTAAGACTGTAAAGAGGCCTTGAAACCAGAAAGTTGGGTAACTGTTGCTCTAGAGATGTTGAGTTGCTCAGTCACAGGCTCTGCAAAACAAAGAGGTGCTTCTTGATATCTGCAAAATCACTGGGAGATTCCAAGCTAAGCAACAGACAGTTCAACGTGATGACTAACAGAGCCCTTGATTTTATAGGAATAATAATAATGCTGACCCCACGTATTAAACTCTTACTACATGTCAGTCATTATACTCAAACTAAAATCCTCATCCTCAACAACCCTGGAAACTGAGTGTCGTTCACATGTTATGAATAAAGAAACTGAGGTTCAGAGAGGTTAAATTAGTTGCCCTAGAAGATGAGAGAGTCAGAATCTGAGTCCATTTCTGTCTGATTCCAAACCAATAACATCTCCCGCTTTGAAAGGTCTCTGAAACTGCGCCGTGACATTCTATCTTTTTACTCGGCTGTGTTTTCCTTCTTAGCACTTGCCTGACATGTCACATAGCATTTGTGTATTGTCTTTCTCTGCCCTGTTAGAATGTAACTCCATGAGGTCAGCAGAGATTTTTATCTGTTCTCCTGCATCACAGGGTCTACAGCAGTATCTGGGGCATCATAGCAGACAGCCAATAAATAGTTGCTGGATGCGTGAAGGAGTGATTCATCACGGTAACAGACAATTCTGTAATCTGTGGTGCTCAGAGCTCCAGTTGCATTGACGTTTGTTTTAGCCCTCATCAATTTTTTAATATGGCTTAATTTATGCAGACCACATATTCATACCATAGATAAGGGCAGGGATCAATCCGCCCATTTTATGGAAGGAGAACTCAAGTTCCCATTGGTTGTTTGCTCCAGGTCCTGCAGGCTTCAAGAGACACTCCCTGGCTTTGGATTAGTGTTCAGTCCCCAGATCTTAGGATAGGAACTAGGCATTCAGTCTTTAATCTGTTTTGGGTTATTTAAAGTCACTAAAAATTGTAACTTGAGAATACTTTGAGGGCCAGGTCAGAAAGAACAAGGGTGCACGTTTATTCACCTCTGACAGCGCAAACACTTACTGAGCGTGTGCAGACGGCTTTGTGATGCTCTGGGTAGGCAAACAGGTAAGATGGACCTCAAAGCTGGTGGTGGTGGGGAGGGTGGGGACTCCCACATGCACGCACGCACGCACACACACACACACACACACCGTGACAAATGACAATACCAAAGTACCTCCCCAAGCCCCATGGGGATGCCAATGGACAAGTTCTGCAGGGAGTCCAGAGCCAAGCATGGTGGCCAAGGGTTGGGTTGATGAGTGAAACATCAGGAGAAAGGATAACCTTGAGAGGGGGACTTAGATTCATGGGCAGGAACAAGAAGGAGGCTCTGTAGGAAATCAAACTGTAGTTTCAGAGAGCAATCGGGGACCTGCCTGGAGAGGATACCTGTGCCTAAAACAGCTTCTTAAGTTGGAGGAACCAGGAGGTTGAGTGTGTTTGGCAGTTCTCATTGGCTCATGCTGTGATCTCCGGCAGTAGGACCACTCTGACCACCAGCTCTACCACCCAGAAATTCCCTGGCACTAATACCTGTGCTCTAGAAGACAGGACAATGCCTCATGGCCATTTCACTGCTTGCTAGTCCATACTTTTCCTCTTCAGCTTTGTTTCTGCCATAAACTTGGACCCAGAGAAGTAACAGAAAGAAAAACGCTAAAGAATATTTCTGGTTTGACAGTAAATGCAGACGAGGGCTTTACTACCGAAGGGAACAAATTAAAAAGTCACAGTCACCACATCTGCCACCAAAAACACCAAGCTCACTGAGGACACTAAAAATATGGGCCCAAGGGAGGACCAAGATGTAAAGAACAGATAAGAAAATGTAACCTGGCATATATTGATCCCTAGGTCATTGAAATATATAACTAAGGTTCAATTCATCCCCTCCCCCAGGTCCAGCTGGCCTCGCAGGAGTCATGCTTTCAGGCTTCGACCTTAATTGCCGATATTTAAATGCAGCATGTGTATTGCTATTGATCCTCAAAGCAGCTTTTAATGCTGATATTCATGATGTCATCATGAATCTCAGCAGCTAGTGAGTGATGTGTGTATGTGTGTGTGTGTGTGTGTGTGTGAGTGAATGATGTGTGTGTGCATGCATGCGCACGCGTCTATCCAAATACAAGCAGGAAAGGTGGGTTTTTGCTTGTTTGGTTTTGACTTTATCCCCCAAAGGTGAGAAAGAGAATGCTGTGCATTGATCCTCCAGCTGTGTCCCACCCCCTTCTCCAGCCCTAGAGGTGGAAACTTCTTGAAGAAAAGACTCCAACCATAGCTCAAAAGAATCCCAGGACCAGGGATCCACCCCCAACCTGGCTTTGCCACCTCTCGGGGACAGTTACCAGCGCGAGGATAAGGCCTATTGAAGTGGCTGGGGGATTTCGTGCCAGAGACGGGGGACGGACAGCTGTGGATCCTCCCAGCCCTTAATTTTTGGATCGAAGTTTAGAGAAATGCCTCCCAGCCAGCCTCTATCTTCCTGTTATTGGAAATACCCCATGAAGGCCTCTAAAACCTTTTGAAGCTAACTTTATGTTTTTAGCTTGTATCCAAATTCTGGCAAGAGTAGCCACAAGATAACAGAACCCTAGCCGCTGCCCTGAGTCCCCTCCCTTTATCCTCCTGCCTTCCACCCTCGGAAATCCATTCACCTGAATTACACTTCTGCCGTGCCACGCAGCCTGCCTAAACATAAACCGAAAAAGAGTGGGATTAAGCCCAAGAATCTGACAGGTCTGAGCGGCAATCTACCGCCCACCTTCGTGCTAGTCTCACCTCCTCCTACCTCAGGCTCTAAGCCCCCATCAACAACATCCTCGCAGCCCTGGCCATGATGGCGGGTCTCCCTTCTGGCCCTTTGCCCTCATGTCCCCTCCTCACCTGCCCTTGGTCAAATCTGAATGACTCAGACTTTGCTCAGACACCACTTCTCTAGCAGGCCTTACCCAGGCCCCCTCTTCCACCTCCACCCACAAAGCGGGGAAGCAGGGGTTATCTGTGCATTGATCAAACATCTACCACAGCACCAATCTGGTTCACTGAAATCATCTGTTTGGGTCTCTGCCTTTCCCATCCCCCCGGGAGCACCTTGGAGGCAGAGGCAAGGTCTTAATTCTGTAGGTGTCTCCCCGGCACCTGGCCAGAGCCTGGCACAGAGGTGCACCCCAATTCCTGATAAATGCAGCCACGCCCACCCTCCTCAACCGCCCCCAGCCGGCTGGGGCCAGAGAGGCTGATGAGATGGACCCCAGAAACAGATGGCAGCCCTACATCCCACCTGCATCCCACGGTTCCCTCCAACACCCTGCAGCCCTTTCATTTAAGAGACCCCAGCTCTCCGCGTGCCCCCTCTCTCCACAGCGCACGCATGGCTGGGGCCCCCAGGCCTCCAGAGACAGCCCTCCTGTCCTGCGGCATCAACTCCCACAGGGGAAAGTCATTGCATTCAGATCAGCTGCCGCGGCAATAGGTCAGGCTCCCAAAAGCCTCCCCCAAACGCTGATTAATGGGCAGGAGCGGCTCCTGCGCATCTCATTATGCACAGAGCTGCAATGAAACCATCTTTGCTTTACAGTTTTGTGCAGGACATAAAAGCGGGAAATATCCCAGCCTTCCGAGGGAACAGGCTATGAATATTGAAGCAGCCCTTGGTCATTAATCCAGCACCATTAGTCTTAGGGAGTCACCCTAGCACTGACCCCCTAGAAGGAAATTTCTCTTGCTGTCCATTTCTCATTTCAAGTTATCCATAGAGCCACCCTACCTACCACCTGTGAATTATTTGATATTTTGGAGAGGAAAGTAAACAATATAAAAAAATCAGCAGAACTTAGGGGATCTATAAATTCTGAGCAAGTTATTTTCAGAGTGAGGAAAGCTGATTCATATGGCACTTTACTTCCCAAGATTCATTTAGTTTACTTTTCTCTTTTATTAATAGGAGGTAAGCACCCTGGAAAGATCACATTTTCGTTCTCAGCAGCACCTGTCAAGGGGATCCCAGGCCCACAGCCCATATTTGAAAGTTTATCCCTGAAAGGTATTCATGGAGCAGACACTGCACTGGCAACACGTCTAGCGAACAAGACTTCACAAAGCACCAGGAACAGACACACGCGACGTTTTTGTTTTTAAAGGCCAGCATTACATGGCTAGTGCAGATCAGCTGAAGAACCAAAAGTATCACATTTTCCCCTGTAATTTTCCTAGCAAGACATATTAAAATAGAGAAAGCAGCCGCTATTCTGCATTTTCCCCATTTTATATTTATCCAAATTAGTGAGGTCTTACTGTGGTTGTTTTCCTGGTGGTTTTCAAGATATCTCCTTATCTCTGATGTTCACCAGTTCCACCATGATGTATCCACATGGGGATTTTTGCTCAAAAAACAAAAATCGACCCGTGTTCAATTTCGATAGGAGGGCTTGTGACTTTATTCCTTCAGCCTATATTTCTTTCAAATATAAGTCCTGGGGTGGTGGAACTAGATCTCCTGCATGAAACTGGGAGCAAGAAGGGGCCGTCCTTTCTGTCAGTACAAACTAGAAATATTCCATCCCTTGGCCCATTCTATCCTTTTCCTCACCCTGTCTTCTCCTTCTGAGACTCCCATTAGATACATGTTGGACCTTCTCATTCATATTTCCCATCTGTACTCCCTGAGCTACAGTCTGGGTGACCTCCTCTGGGTTATCTTACGGTTTTCCAACTCTTTCTTTAGAAGTGCATCTATTCTTTTGTTTATCCCATCTATTGGGGTTTTTTGGTTTGCTTTTTTCAAGTTTCAAGTACTATATATGTATTTTTTTACTTCTAGAATAACTAATTGGTTCTTTAAAAAAAAAAACAAAACAAAACTGCTCCATTATCTCCTTCTCGAGTCTTATGGATTTTATTTCTTATTTCGTCTCTCCAAACACTGTAAACCAATTTGGTCTACCATTCTGCCCAGATTACTCTGTTATCCATAGTTCCTGACCCATGGATCCTCCTCTCACAGCATCTGTTGATTACCTCCTGTGGTGGTGGATTCTCTTGCTTGCTTTACAATTTTTGTCCAAGGGCTTATCTACATTGGGAGTCTCCCAGTGTTTTCCCATGGGAGCCCCATATGTGCCCTATGCGGAGGAAGCATCTATACAGGGCAGTTTTACACTTATGCCTGACAAAGCCCTAGGGTCCCACTAGTTCTGGACAGAATTTATGTTCGGTCCTCAGTTCAGGGTTTCTGCCCTGCAGAGACAGTGTATGATTTGCTCTCATATTCATAGATGTTGTAGGCTTGCTTTCCCTCTTTCTTGCAGGAAACTCTTTTCATAACTATAGGTTGGGATAGGGGCCAAGGGAGAGAATCTTTCTAGTTTTTATTGACATAAAGGACAGCCCCCTCTTGCTTCCAGTTTCATGCAGGAGATCTAGTCCACCTCTCCAGGACCTGTGAAAACCCAGCCCTTCAGGGATTTCCTGTGAAAACCCCAGCAGGACTACTCAACTTCAACTCTGAATTTCATCTTCAATTTCTGACCCCTGGAAATCCCCCAATCTCAACTTTGAATTCAATTATGTTTGTGCTGCTGTTATAACCTAATATTTCTACGGGTTTAGAGTTAGAGGGGCAATTCCCACAAGCACATGGTCTGTGTCTTGATTGGAAGTTCTGCTGTAATCCCTCCACCCCAAGGGAATTATACTCTTGCCTGATAGCAAGCACATACTAAACCATAGACGTAGCTGGCCCTCCTTCAAGTACCTCAGGCATGTGTTCAGTAAATGCCATCCAATTTGATAGAGAAATGATAACTGAAAAAAAAAAAATGCCCCCCAGCATTTCGGGCCCACATACGTCTCCAGGATTTCAGAAGTTGCCACTGCAATTCTGCCTGGATATTCCAAAAACTTGGAAACCAAGATCTGATCAAATTTGACTTTTTTTAAAGAGAGCCTGTTTTATGTCATCCTGGACTCATCAGGGAGGCCAAACCAAGATAAAAGTCTCTCTCCTCGTGTCCCCTTGTTGCATAACCAGCCACAGAATACCAGCTCCACCCAAAGCTCATGTCCGGGCCACCCTAGGGCCTTTCAACAGCCAGCCAGACAACCTCTGGACAAAGAGATGATAAGGAGCCCCTCCCCCAGCACAGTGGCACACTGCTGGGAATGGGGACACGGCAGAGAGAGGCAAAGGGGCAACGCCCATGAGCAAGAGAAGCAGAGAACATCTGCTCTGCAAACTCAAACCCAATCTCCAGGGTAGGTGACAGGCAATTTCCAACGCTCTCTCTGCTGAATGTTCTGAGTGGCATTTTTGTCCCATCTCTCGATTGGTGGTGGAGGAGAGGTCACACTCTGGAGACCTGGGTGTGGTGCAGAATTTTACAATTGACTTGCTGTGTGGCCTTGGGCAGGTCACCTCACTTCCCCTCTCTGAGTCTCTGGCAACAGACACGAGAGGTATTTCGTAGGCTTGTCGTGCAGACTCAACTGCTCCCCAAACAGCAGTAGTAGTGGACGCTGTTAATAAAGATCTCAAAGAAACTAACACAACGTTGTAAATCAACTATACTGCAATTAAAAAAATGAAAATAAAAGAATGATCTTAGAGCACCCAAACCACCCTATGCTGGGTCTCAGCCTCCCTCTGGTTGACAGGGAAGCAGAATACAAGCTTTTCTAAAAGTTAAATATTCAAAAACATTTCCTCATGGCTCTCCTACTCCAAATGGGTGAGGTTTTTAACAACAGCTTAATTAGAGTAGAACTGACATACAATGAGCTGCATATACTTAGGGTGTACAAGTGATGGGTTCTGACATGTGTTACACCTGCAAAACCATCACCAAGTCAAGACAGTGAACTTACCCGTCTTCTCCAAATTTCCCTGGTGCCCTTGTCTCCCCTCCCTCCCACCCCTTCTCCCTCTGTCCAACAGGCAGAAGGAAAGAGGGCTTCCCTGGTGGCGCAGTGGTTAGGAATCCGTTTGCCAATGCAGGGGACACAGGTTCGTGTCCTGGTCCGGGAAGATCTCACATGCCACAGAGCAACTAAGCCCGTGAGCCACAACTACTGAGCCCATGTGCCACAACTACTGAAGCCCAAGTGCCACAACTACTGAAGCTTGCACGCCTAGAGCCCGTGCTCCACAACAAGAGAAACCACCTCAATGAGAAGCCCACGCACCGCAACAAAGAGTAGCCCTCGCTCGCGGCAACTAGAGAAAGCCCGCGGGCAGCAACGAAGACCCAACGCGGCCCAAAATAAAATAAATTAATTAAGAAAAAAAAGGAAAGAATGATTAAAGAAAGAAGGAAAGAGAAAGGTGGAAAGGGAGAGATGGGGGTGGGGGGTAAGCGAGGAAGCAGGAGAACATGTGTTTGACGGCCTGGAGAGACATAGGGAGAAACAGAAAGATGACGTGCATGCAGGGAACACAGCGGGACCAGAGAGAAGCTGAGGACAGGTGTGCACATCTGTCTGCGTCCCCTCCGGGGGGGAGGAGGCCCCACTGCTTCCAGTGGCTCAAGGCACCGCTCAGCAGGGACCCCCGCCGTCACAACCCATCGCACTGCCCCATTTTTCACTGTCAATGCCCTGCTAGAGCACAATTCATCATGGCCATGTTCGGAAACTACCCATGTAAATGCAGAGTGATTCCACCTGACAAGGGCTTAATTGCCCTGAAGGGGGCTTCTCAAAGCATCTCTGACACCCTTGTCTGGTCTGCATCCGCCATCACGGCCCCCCACATCTGGGCGGGTCCACGGACTCACTCCTGAGCCAGAGCACAGAGAAGGGTTAAAAGCAGGGGGTGAGCAGGCCTGGGCGGCCCACAACCTCTGCAAGAGGCAGCAGCCGTGGCCTGAGCCTGGAATCCAAGAGGCTGGTCCAGGGCCGGTGTGGGCTCCAAGGGCCCAGCGCAGGAGATCCACCCGGCTCGGTGCAACAGCCTGTGAGAGTGAGTCTGGAGCTCAGGCCCCTGCAGAGGAGGACGGCCTAGCTGCTTCCTGCAGCCTTGGGTCAGCCCCGCCCATCCCCAGGCCACACGTCTGTCCTGATTGTCGTGCTGCCGGTGTCACAGTTCAAGGCCAAGCCCACAGTACGCAGCCCCAGCTCTCAGCCCAGCGCTGTGACAGAAGCAAGGAGCGCATCCCGCGGGAGTCCTCAGAGGGTCCTAACCCCTAAGCCTTGGGCATCAGGCGGGAGGAAGTTGTTTCCTTAGCTACGTATTTATTTGTTGCCTGTATATGTTTTGGAATACACGCTTAGCGCTAACTGACTCCAACTCACCCTCCTGATTACAGCATAAACTCCTTCAGAGCTCGGAGCAGAACTGCCTGTTAGAAAACACAGGACGTCTTCCAGCGGGTGATACCGACACGCACGCGCCATCACGGTGCTTCCAGAAAAGCAGACATGTGCTGTGTTGGCTTCAGTCAACCCCCAGGGAGCCCCCTTGATGAGGAACCATCAATGCCTGTTACTCTGGGGCTTGAGTCTAAATCATTCCTGAAACCACGAACCCCATAATCAGGAAAGAGGAGGAAAGGGAGCCGTTGACCTTCAAGACTGTGTCACAAGACAGTGTTTCCCCAGGAGCTGGGATGGGGAGGGTCCAGGTGAAACAGGGTAGGGGTGAGCCGGTCACAGGTGCCTGCACGCAGCAGACCAGGTTTCTCCAGGAAGTAGTTTGGTTTCAGGATGGAAGGGTTGTGTGTCCTTGTTTTCAAGCTGGATGAAAATTTTTACCGTGTTTACACAGTAGCAGAACAAACAGACTCTGGCTCGTGGTGTCATCATTCCTGTGGCGGATTTCTTGTACTCAGACCGTCCTAGAGCATTTCTGACAGTGAAACACTGTCCCCTCTGGGAAGCAGGGGGGGCATCCGGCGCCAGACCCAGAGTGTTGCTAAGAGGGGCTGCCCTCAACCACCTCACTCCTCACTGGGGGCTTTGAGATCGCTGTCCCACAGTCCCCCCACACAGTCGGGCTGCCCCGACCCGTGTGTCTCCTCGTACATGGGGAACCCTGTTGAATTTACACACACAGCCTAGAATCCTATCCCTAACCCCATCTTTCTCTTTTGGAAGGTCTTTCCAGCAGGCAAGCAGGCTGTTGTTCAGAGGGAACCGTTTCCAAATGTCCCCAACACGCCTTCACAGGACTGTTCAAGCTGACAACAGAGGCTTAGACCATAGCGATGCTTGGGGAGGTTGCCCAGCCCACTGAGCCAGCTCCTCGACATGCCAACCCGAGAACCCACCCAAGTCCAAGGGCTCAGGGGAGCACTGATCCGCAGCCCCAAGAAACGTCGGCACTTCTGAGGCACTGGGGGACCTGGGCCTCCACGTGCTCCAGGGCCAGTCCACCTCGCCACCAGGGACCAAAGTTGTGCAGACGACCACTCTGCCCCCCACGGCCCTCTTGCCAGGATGGCAGCCCATGGAGCCAGAGCTGGAACAGACACCCTGATGCCAGGAGTGTCTGTGCCCTGATTCCCGTCCCCAGGGCCCGCTCTTCTGGGTCCCCAGCTGCTTCCCTGATGCTGAGCACAGATAGCAGGGCCAGGGCATCGGGTCAGGCCGGCTTCTCTCGGGATAAAATGACGCCAGAAGAGCCTAGAAGCTTTAATGGCTGGGAGGGGAAAGCATGGGCTTGAAAACCCAGAAATGACTCCAAAAATGGTTTTGACCTCACGACGGGAAACATCCCCTCAGATATACATGCTCTGTGATTACCACAGCTGGTGGCTGCAAGGGGGGTAGAGTCTAGTATTTGTTATTGAGACCACATTGTTAGCTATTGAAAAGGTATCTATTAAAGCAGCCTTTTTCTCAGAGAACTTTCTTTTGCTAGGCTAGTACAATTGGCATATAAATTTGCGTGGGGAGTTGGGTGGGGGGGGGGGTTGGGTTGGAAGGATAGAGAATATTTGTAAAATTATCATGGCGTTCTCCTACATGAATCTCACGCCTACCTGTTCTTTCTGGGATAAAAATAAAACGTTGTCCCCCCTCAGAGCAAGCCCACTGGGGACAGAGAACATCTGCATTCCCTATGCCACAAGCATGGCTACCCACAGGCAGATCCGACACCTTCCCGCTGGAGCCTTCAGCTGGGTCTTATTCATTTCCTCCAGAATTTCTTTCTTGTTAAACCCATTTGAGACCATAAACAAATTTGCTCAATGGAGTGACTTTCTGATGTAGGAATCAACAGATGTGTCCTAACCTGCAGCTCCACCCACCGCCCGCATCACATGGACAAGCCCCTGGACCCTCAGAGCCCAGGAGGACCAGACAGTGGTCCATGCAGAGACTTTGGCGACCACCGAGGGTGGGGCAGAGAAAGGGTGCCGTTGTAGGAATCCTCGACAAAGGAGGCCTCCAAGACTCTCAGAAATCAAGGCTCAGAGGAGCGAGCCCGGGCGTTCACATAAAGGACCTCGCTGCACCCAGATCTGCACCAAATCCCTTTTGGAGAAAAAGCAACCGCCAGGGAGCCCCTCAGTCTGCTCTTCTGCTGGGGGAGTGAAGGATGCTCAGAGAGCAGGGGGGCCAGGCTCAGGCCCCAACCACGCAACCCACGTTTCTGGGGCACTTGGGCGTTCCGTCCTCAGGAGGTTCATCTGAAGGACACCAACCTGAATCGGGTCATCCAAGGAAACAAGGCAGGAGAAAAGAGAACGGTCCATAAAAACTAGACGGGGCCACGACAGCACTGTCCTCTCTTCATTTAAAGAATAAATCTAAAGACATCAGACAGTTTTTCCAAATCCTACAAACACTAAAACTCTCAAGTTCATACTGGCACATAGTGGGCACCTAATAAATACTTGCTGAGTATAGGCACAAATAAGCAAGGAATTTACATTTCACGAAGAACAAAAGCTACTTCGTTAGAAAATCCTCCTTGTGTGTGTTTATATATGTGCATTGATGTCATCTACTCCCAAAATCACACCATTTCAGAGCTTGAAGAGACCACAGAAATCATCTGTTGCAGTTTCATTGTTTAACAGATGTGTACAAAATAAAGAAAAGAAAACAAAGACCAGAGAGGGGAAGCCACCTAAACAAGGTCACACAGTGGGGACCAGCAGAGCCAGACCACAGTCAGGGGTCTCAACTTCCAGGCTGAGCCCATCTCATTCCGTTGCTGGGCCCACCTCCCCGGGAGGTTCAGAGGAGTGAAACATCTCAGACTTGGCCTGTTCAGGACCTTCCGGAAGTGTGGCCTTCTTCTCCTATACTCGAGTTGCTGAAGACAATTGACAGTGCGGCTTAAGAAATGGGAAGGATGGTTAAGATCTGATGACACAGCCTAGAAGATGCTTGCCCCAAAAAAAGAGATAAGAAGGTGCACAAGCAGGTAGAAAGACATCCCTGTTATCAGGCTACCTTGATTTCTTTTCTCCTGTCTCTCCTGCTAACAGAAGGTAGGGGAAAATTCATTGTTTTAAATTCAGGAAATTGAAGGTTATGTTTATGAGAGAATTTTTTACACAGAGGAAATACCAAAGTTCTATAAAATGAATTTCACTTTCATGTCACGTGCTGGGGTTCATTCATTCATCCATTCGACAACGGAGTTCCTACTATTTGCACAGCACTTGGAAGGTTATAAGAATGAATGAGACACTGACCCTGACCCCTGTTCTAGCGACACAGGACATGCACAAAAGAAGGTGAAACTCACCAGGAGAAGGCGCAAATGTGCTGTGGGAATCGGATTCGTACCCAGCCACCAAAAGGAGACACACAACTTGGATGAATGTCAGAGGCATCAGGCTGAGGAAGAGGCAGCCTCTGTATGACATTCTTGAAAAGACCAGATTCTGGGACGGAGGGCATCTCATTGACCTCAGGGTTGGGCAGGGGCAGGACGGGGTACAAAGGGGCAGCACCAAGGGGTGTTTGGGGCGATAGGGATGTTCTGCACACTGACTGCCGTTGTGGTTACATGAGTTAAAGTTCATAGAACCACACAGACCCCAAAAAATCAATTTTACATGATGACAATTTAAAAATAAAATTTTTTAATTTGAAAATACATAACACGATGGGCACTCAGAGGAGAGGCAGACCACGTCTGGCTGCGGTCCCGTCGGAAGACTCTGATCAGACCCTGCAGGTTGACAGGACTGGGACGCAGGGAGCAGCGAACGCTCCAGGCACAGAGGACAAGCCAGGCCGAGGCGCTGGGTGGGACCACGTGGCGGACGCACTAGTGGGGGAGACATTGAAATTCACTGTCTCCATTCGGTCCAACGAAAGGGTTACTGTGCCGTGAGGACAACACAGCTCCCCGAGCAGGAGATGAGAGCCTCTTTGAAGATTTGAAATCTTGAAGATTCCAAGGTGCCAGTCCATCTAGCAAAACCCACTGCGGCAGTGGGAGTGGAAACTTCCAAATGCCTAGCATCTGTTCTGAGAGGGAATGCGCTCCTATAACTTTCAAAATTTCTTGACTTGGAATAATAGGACCACAGACGATCAGGCTGGAAGAAAATTTAAAGTTCATTTAATTTGTGCCTGGTGAGTCAGGGAGCCTCTAAAAATCAGGAAGAAAAGCTTCATACTCTTTCTCCAGAAAAAGACACGTAGAGATGGAGTTATGCAAACAATTTTCAGACCTTCCTCAACTCCCTGGTGCTCACCCTTGGACACACTGGGGGTGGCAGACTGTCCACAAGTCCCAGATTAAGATTCCCAGACAGAACCCCGAGGGGCCCGGCTTCCCCAGGTCCCAGATCGCACACGGAATGTGTAATCTCCAGCTCACCCAACCCCACAGAGTCCCACCAATGACAAGGAGCCTGGAGACGGCATCAAAGAGAAGATGGTTCCTTTTTGGGAACTGGTTACTAGAAATAATTCGAGGCTGGGAGGCAAGGGCCCAAGCTCACACTCTGTCTTGCTGCCTTAAAACAGGAGCTCGGATATTTCTACCTGCAGTTGGTTTGGGCTTTAGTTACCGAAGGGCCGGTCCCTGCAGCCACCCGCTCTGTTGCTGCGGTGTGTAATAAGCAGAGATGAGCTCACACTTCTAGAGGGCGTTGGGATTCCCGGGAAAAGGAGCCTGTCTCCAGCTTGTTCACAGTTGACTGCATCTCCACCACCCTCAGGCCTCCTGGGCTATTTATAGCCTCACACCCAAAACAAAAACTGTTGTCTGCAGCTTTTCCAAGGTCTAGCCCAAGGCTCTGCTTCAATTCCGATTTCCATACGTGCAAACATCCAGCAGGTCATGGGCACTGCCTCCTGATGGGGTTTCAAGAACAAGGGTGGGGCCACCCCAGAACACGAGCCCCTGGAACAGAGCCTGGGCCTCGCCTTCCCCACACGACGGGGTGAGACCACAGGCACCTTCCAAGGGCACAGCTGCCCAGCACACACACCACCCAGCAGGCTCCATCCCCTCGGTGGCGCCTGCACCATGGGCGGGCTCCCCCGTCCCACGTGGACCGGTCTATTCTAAGAGCTGTATTTTTAGGACAAGCAAATGCGCTGGGTTTCTATAGACCAAGATCACGGCCTCGCCTCTGGCGGCAGCTGCGCTGCCAGGCCTCCTTGTCTTTGACTTTGGAGGCTGCTTTCAGCCGGCCGTTTGTGGTCTGGGCTTAAGGAAATGGAATCTTGAGGAGGGTAGCGTTATGTGGTGGTTTCGCGTCTGGAAGAGTAGAGGCGGCGCATGACGGAAAATTCCACCAGCTCCTGGAAGCTGAGAACTGCAAAGGCATCCCTGGCCTCACTGCCAAGAACATACCAGGAACCAACAGACTGTGAAGGGCCCTATCCACACCGGCGAGGTGGCGAGTCGGGCACCCCAGTGTTCAACTCCTGGTTCCATCCTGAATCCGTTACCTGCAGCCAGAAGCAGAACACCTCTGAGCCACACCTGCTCACCTGCGCACTGACATGAGGACAGCCAGGTCTACCTGGTGGGATCATCGTGAATGAGTGAGATGAAGCAGTCAAACTATTGAGTCCTGATGACTCACCTGAGGGATAGCTACTCCACTAGCATTGTTGTGAAGCCTCCAGGATCACTCCATCGTGGGAAGGAGCACAGCGTCTCCAGGAAGACTTCCCCTTGGCTTTCTCCTCCATGCACCAGGCCTGGTGACACTATCTGGGACGTGGCCCTAGCTGTGGTCCTCCCTTTGCCACCTCTCTGTCAACGGGGCTCTCTGTCCATCACCTAACACCCATCCCTGCCTGCCCCTCTCCCTGGCCTGGTCCATCCTGTACCACCACCTGGGTGAGCATTCCAAAGCACATGTCTGAGCATGTCACCCCTCTGCTCAGAAGCCTTCCATTCCTCCCTTGCTCCCCAGGATAAAATGCAACTTCTTTAGGCCTCACAGGCAAACCAGGCTCATCCAAAACCTCATCCAACTCAATAACAAAATACCAAACAACCCAACTCAAAAGACGAACAAAGGACTTGAATAGACTTTTCTCCAAAGCAGACATACAAATGGCCAACAAGCACATGAAAAGATGCCCAGCATCACTAGCACCATGCATTGCGGGAGCTGGCAATGCAAGAGGAAGGAAGAGCGCTTCCTTCCAGAAGAAAGAAAAGAAAGAAGGGCAAATGCAAACAGCCTGCTTGGCCACCCTGAAACAGCAGGAGTGAGCACGGAGGCCGGCGTGGCTGGAGCAGAGGGCCGGAGGGGACAGAGCAGGAACGGAGGGGAGAGGCAAGAAGAGGAGCCAGGCGCCCAGGGGCCGGGGCTCAGCGGAAGGACTCTGCCCCTTGCTCTTGCTGAGATGGGAGCCACTGGGGGCTCTGAGTGCAGGGTGCCCTCCATCTTAGCACAATCACTCTGGCTGCCAGGGCAGGAGAGTCTGAGGAAGGACAAGGGCAGAAGACAGCAGGGAGGAGGCTGCAACCAGCCGAGCGAGCGAGGGACGCTGGTCACGTGGGTGTGTCAAAAGGTGGGAGACACAAGACTGCCTTCAAAGGCAGAGCCAACAGGCTTATGGACGGGTTGGATATGGAGACACAGAGAGGATTCGAAGATGTCCCTGAGGCTTTTGGCCTAAGACTGAGGTTGGCATGAACTGAGATGGGAGAGAGAATCAGAAGAGCAGATTTGGGGAGAAATCAGAGGAGTTGGGTTTTGGACTGTTAACAAGTGGAGGCATCAGAAAAGCGGCTGGACCAGCGAGTCTGGAGTCCAGACTACAGACGCCTGGTCAGGGTGATATTTAGAAGCCCAAGAGCAGATGTGAGTGGTAAACACAGGGATTCCAAGGGCAGAGCCTGGAGTGCTACAAAATTTACAACAGGGGAGACGAGGAGGATAGGAAAGGAGAGGAGAGGAGAGGAGAGGAGAGGAGAGGAGAGGCGAGGCGAGGCGAGGCGAGGCGAGGCGAGGCGAGGCGAGGCGAGGCGAGGCGAGGCGAGGCGAGGCAAGGCAAGGAAAGGAAAGGAAAGGAAAGGAAAGGAAGCACAGAGAAGGAGCCCCAAGAGGTGAGTGGAAACCAAGCAAGTCCAGGAGGCAGCCAGGGTGGAAGGAGAAGGGAGTGTGCGAGGAGAGCCCAGTACTACGGGCGGGAAGGAGGTGACGGAGAACAGACCATGGGGCCGTCAAGGTGGAGGTCACAGGTGGCCTTGAGAACATGGAGGGCTCTTGGGAAAACGGGGATCAGCTGGCCCTAGAGGGCGAAGGAACCTCTCCCAGAGCCTCACCGTGAAAGAGAAGGAGAGAGATGGGCCAGAGCTGGAGGGGAATGGGGTCAAGGGAGGAAGTGTGTATTTTAATTTTCTTCTTCACAACTTTCTAGACTTTCCAAGCTTCTGTATGTTACTTTTTTAAAATTCTTAATTGTGGTAAAATACACATAACATACACTTTACCAACTTAACCGTGTTAAGTGTGCAGTTCGGTGGCATTAAGTGCATTCCCACTGCTGTGCAACCATCACCCCATCCATCTCCAGAACTCTTCATCTTGCAAAACTGAAACTCTGTCCCCAGTAAACACTAACGCCCCATTCTCCCTTCTCCCCAGCCCCTGGAACCCACCCTTCTACTTTCGGTCTCTATGAATTTTGACTGCTCTAAGTAACTCATAAAAGAGGAATCATACAGTGTTTGTCCTTTTGGGACTAGTTTATTTCCCTGAGCACAGCGTCTTCAAGGTTCATTCATGTTGTAGCCAGTGTCAGAATTTCATTCCTTTTTAAGGCTGAATAATATTCCATTGCATGGATCTACCACATTTTATTTATCCATTCAACCCTTGATGGACATTTGTGTTGTTTCCAGCTTTTGGTTAATGTGAATAATGCTGCTGTGAGCATGGGTGTACAAATACCACTTTGAGACCCTGCTTTCAGTTCTTTTGGGTCTATACCCAGAAATGGAATTACAGGATCATATGGTAATTCTATTTTTAATTTGTTGAGGAACAGTCATACTGTTTTCCATAGCAGCTGCACCATTTTACATCCCCACCAGCCATGCACAAGGGTTCCAATTTCTCCACATCGAGAGGGATATTTTTAAGATGGGAGGAATCATGGCACGTTTGTATGCTGACGGGAAGATCCAGGAGAGAAAAACAGATGCTTGGGAGGGTGGAGAAGAACAGCGAGGACAGAGCCAGGGCCTCCCGGCAACCGTGGAGAAGGTCGATCGTGGCGCAGGTGCAGGAGCTGGCAGGTTTGGCAGAAGGAGCCTGAGGAAGTTCTATGTGATGATGTCTGATTAGCAAGGTCGTCAGCCAAGGGAGGGCAGGAGAAGTGTTGGGGGCTGGAGGAAAGGGAGCAGGGGTATAAGAGTCGCCTTGGAGAGCAGATAGGGGACCATGGGTGCCTCTGGGCAGCATCACGGAACTGTGCGGCCAGCCCACCGGCCAAGCGAAGAGCAGGCAGGAGCAGATTTAACCTGGGCTGTGGCTTTACCAAGTGAGAACAATGCGGTGGAGAAAGGGGCAGAGTCAGAAAGAGCGTGATTGTGCATTTAGTCAAGGAGGGCATGAAGTGAAAAACAAGGAGGTGAGGCTGGAAGAGGGCCCGGGCATCAACAGTTTGCAGTCCCAGGGGCCTGGGGGAACTGGGAGGAGGGGTGACTATTGGGAAGGACAGGGTCTCAGACAACACATATTAACAGGACAGTGGAGTCTCCTCCTTCACAGAGTTTACATTCCAGGGGAGAATGGACCAAAAAGGAAAGGAACAAAACAATAAAATAGCTACAGACTGAGATAAATGTCCTGAAGGAAACAAACATGCCAGGAGACAGAGAACGGGGGAGGGGCTGATTTAAACAGAGTGATCAGTGGCCGCCCCTTGAGGAGGTTCCAGCTGAGACCCGAATGATGAGACGGTGTGAGCCTGTGTGTCGTATTGAGGGAGGACCTGGTATCTACAGAACAGAGAGCGTGGGGAAGGGCCAGAGGCAGTGCTAGAAACTTGGGAGGAAGTCCAGAGGCTTAGTGTAAGGGTAGCTGGAGCATCTGAAGAGTTTTCATAGCAAAGTAACACAATCCAAACTGGAACGTCTAACCGCCAGTTCGACCCCAACATTACCAAGGAGCCACGAAGTCTGTGGTGGATTCCTTCCGAAGGGACAGAGCCAAGACAGAAATCAGTAGCTGGCGCTCGCATACACAACAGCAGGTTCCGAACCAGGAGGTGTCTGTACGGATGCCGTATGGACAGCAGTCGGGATGTTTGGGGCTAGAACTTTTGCCCCCAAATTAAGGACTGGTCAGCAGAAGCCATCCTCTGCTGGTACCTGCACCTGGGCCCAGGTACAAGCTCTGGCCTGTCCCTGCAGACAGACTAGCCTGCCCCAAAGAGGCCACCACAGCTTCCATGCTCCCTTCTGCCTGAGCTCCCTCCAGCCCCCATACCTCCCATCCCACCGGGCCCTGGGGAAGCAGGCCTGGCCCAACCCCAGAGCTGCCTGGGCTCCTGAGAGGCTCCAGGCAAGGAGGGAAACAGGAAGGTCCCCTCCCCAGTCCTGGCCAAGCCCCACCTCCCTCCGCAAGCAGGACCAGTGCTGAACTGGGGGAGGAAAAAGCAGAAAGAAAAGGGAGGAAGAGGAAAAAAGAGCAAAGCCAGTCCGAGAGATGCAGCAGAAATTCCCCAAGCTCTGATTTCCACCAAAGTTGCCCATCACTATGCTGCCCGAGAGCAGGGGGTTCAGGCAGACAGCTCTGAGGGCCTCTCCCACCTGCACTGCAGTCTGCGGGCCGGGGACTGGATCCAGATTATGCAATCAAATCCCTACACCACCCCGAGGAATAAGGATTGTCACGCCAGGTTGAAGACGAGGAGACTGAGACTCAGTGAGGGATGCGACCTTGACCAAGGTCACACAGCCAAAAGTGAACTGCCAGCTTCCTTGCTCCCTCACATCCATGAACGGCCACCACTGGGGAAAAGGCAGAACCATGGCAAAGGGGATGTGACCCTTGGCCCCCTTGCCCGGGGTTAGTGGATGAGCAGCCCCTGCTAACCCCTAACCCTAATTCCTTGGGAGGCTGTCTGGCCTCCCAAGGGCTTCTCACCCAGGAAGGTTGGCAGGAGGCCTGAAGTATCTGTTTATTTCCCTTGGTCTCATCTCTAGCACTAAACCATAACATTTATCTTTAGGTCACTTAAAGCATATGAATTGGGTTAAACATTTAATTCACTAGATAGCTCAGATAGTTATGAATTCTACCATAAGTGAGCAGAAAGTTAATTCTTTCTACACTTACTCAATAATATGAAATAGTCATCTTAAATGAATATTTTACAGTTTGCATTTATTAGCAATGCAATTCCTTTCAGAGCCACTCGTAAGGGTTCCCAATGCCTTAGGAAATGTAAACAGTCAAGACAAAGTCATCAACTTGTAAAAGTTCTGATTCTGTGTAGATGTGGGGTTAGAATGTGCCCTCCTGGCCAGACCCAGCTCCTTGCTTCTCCACAGACCTTCTGGCTGGGACGGGCGGGTCTCCTGCCCCACACGGAGCCAAGCTCATCCCTGGCCTGTCCGGATTCTCCCTGGCATCCTGTTCATGTCAGTTAAAGCAAGAAACCAACAAGCCACTGAAGTTTTATTCAGCACGTGCTCTGTGCAAGGGCTGGGTCTGCCTGTCCCCCCCCCCCACCCTCCTGTCACCATCAGGGTCCCCTCACACCTCTGCCAATGGCTCCAGCTCAGAGTTCCCTTTACCTCCTCTCATTTCTGTGCATGCTCTTTCTCTGCATGACTCAGCCAGCGTTTATCTTTTATCCCCATGGTTGGCTCTAAGAGAATCTCGCTGGAATAAATCTGAGGCCCCAGCTAGGAATTAAAGGCTCCTTAAGAGGTTGCCTCCTTTTGCACCTTCCTCCTACTCCCAGGGTGCCCTGGACGGCACTGACCAGAAGGTTGACCCTCCATCACTGCCCTGCTTTCCAAATCCCGCTGCCAGAGAAACACACAGACAGAGGCAGGGCTCCACGTCTTCCTTTTCAAAGCCCTCCTTTCCTCCTCCTGAATGAGGAAGGGGTGCCCACCCAGGCCTCCCTCTTGTCCCCTCTGAGTGTCTGTCTGCACTCAGGGCTTTGTGCACTAATTGTGCGGGATGCTGTTTTTCAGGTCTTGCAAACTCTAGGCGCTTTGTGGGTCAACTCAGCTAACAGGCATTAAGTACCTATTAAGTGCAAAGGCCTAGGGGAAGGAAAACAAGTGGAAAGAGCCACGGCCTCTCTCTCTGTGGAGTTTACGACCTAGTAAGGGGGTCGGGTGGACAAGCACAGAGGCAGTGCAGGCACTGGTGCTGTAAGGACAGAAGCAGGATTCTGGGAGCCCACCAAGGGGCCTTCAGGAAGGACACACAGCTGGGCATCCCAGGGCAGTGGGACTGAAGTGTTACCAGCTGGAGCCAGAATTGAACTCAGGTTCAGCTGCTCGTCACCCAAATGTCAATGTCCAAGAGATGAGGGTTGGTAGAAAAAGAAAGATGCTTTATTCAGGAAGCCGGCAGACTTCGGCAAGCCAGCCAGGAGACTAGCACCCAAAAGACTCCTCTGGTCTCCTGCCAGGGGCTTCCCACAGTAGGACGATCACTGGGACCCAAGGGCGCCCGCCAGCTGCTCGTGGCTAGCCAACCCTGGAACAGTGAGTTGCAGGACACTCCCAAGAAGTTGCCAAAGCTATTTTGCCCCAGGGGGTGAAGGGCGGGGTGGGGAGGAGGTGGGTGAGAGCTAAAGGCAGGAAGGTAAACTGAGTCCCAACCATCAGGACCATGAAAGGAGTCCTAAGGAGTTTGAACTAGTTCCTCTAGTGGGAAGTGGGAATACCCTCAGGGGTCTTGAACAAGGGAAGGACCTAGGAGTGATGTCCCACCTCCCCAACTGGACTGGAAGCTCCATCAGCACATCCAAGGGTTCCAGCACACGGCTACTCACCATGAGCACTCAGCACACTGGTCCCTAGCAGGGGTCCCTGTTTTCAGACCCCTCACTTCCCAAGTCCTGTTCTATTAGGCCACAACTCATTAAGAGATGGTTACAGGAAACACACATGTGCTCTAAGCCATGTAAGGCCCAGCATAGGCCTTTACCTTGGTTAATGTCCCTCAGGTAAGATCCTGGGCAATCAGCTCCCTGGAGGACTTAGTGACAGAGTGGCCCTGTGCTCTGAGTTGATCTGTTTCCACCTAAACAAATAATCATGCACCATCATCATTTCCTCCTGCTACCAGGGCACTCATAGCTAAACATAAATTACAGTAATGTTAGGAATACTGTTATTTTTAGTTTTTACTTCTATCTGGCAGCCCTGTTGAAAAGTGAATTTTATAACAAGCCATCACAAATCCTTCTGGAAGCAAAGGGGATGTAAACCGAAGTAAATAAGTCCTCTGACCAGGAAAACAAAAAACTAAAAATTATACATTTCCAATGTTTGACTTCATAAAGACGTTGGAGGAGAAGTCATGGAATGTGAATGTGGAGAGGAAGGAAAGAGAAATCTTGCAGCTCAGATGGAGACAGGCTTCTGCCCTCCACCCTGGAGGTGAGCTCAGGTGTGTCAGGTGTAGACCATCTCCCATGATGGATGATCCAAGCTCAGTCATAGCAATTGCCCAATGCCAGTGGTGGCCCACAGGGGACTCACCCAGCTCAGTGCTTTGGAGAAGGTCGTCATCATCTCACACCCCCCAACCGTGTTCCTGAGCTTGCCTTAGGGATGGGGAACTTCTTCTCAGCTGTATCATTTTCCTTGTAATTACTAAGCTAATTTGTTATGCCTGAGCCTCAGGGTAATTCTGAAAGGAGCACAGGGCTTGGTTTTTATGGGGGTTTTTTTCATCAAACAAGAAATAAAAGGAATAAAGCCTGCCACCTTCCACTCAATGAAATTTCTAGAACTAATGGTCACACGTCAGCAAAATACAACCACTTATCTTTTTTCTTTCTACGTTTCTATACTTTCTGAATTTTCTGTAATAAGCATATATTAGTTTATAATGGGAAAAAGTAAACTCAATTCTTAAAAATCTCTTTGCTTTCCAGATCTCACTATTCAGGGTTTTAAGAACAGAGTTAGGAGAATTTGAAGACATCTCATTGCCCAAAGCAAGACTAGATTTAAATCTGGAAAGTTTCCAAGCCCAAACACTGTGGGCGGGTCTAAGAAGCAATTTCCAGATTTTCTCCAAGTCTAGCTAAGCCCAGAACACAGCACTGGCATGCCCCCCCACCCCACCCTCTTCTCCACCATCCAAATGCTTCAGGCCAACCTTAGTCAAAATTCCTCTAACTTTCCCTGGCCTACCAAGAAAGTGTTCTTTCCTGTGTTCTTCCTCCATCATACTCCCTGCCTTTGTCTGGTCTGCACCATCTCCTACTCAGTCAGCTCTTACAGCTGCCACTCCACCAGGGATGCACCCTCCTCCAGACCCTGTGTCCAGTTGTGCAGGCTCTGTGAATGGCTGTGTGCGTCTGGGTGCTCAGTGCACTTGTTAGAATGGCTTACGGCACTCTGAGTACATAGGGCTCGTGCTAGCCCTGGCTGGAAACCTCTTCTCCCCCTTCTTTCCTGCATGATGCCATCAGTCTTATACTGCCCTTGCTGCTGTAACAAAATATCATAGACTGAGTGGCTTAAAAAACAAAAATTAATTTTATCACAGTTCTGGAGCCCAGAAGGTTCACGATCAAGGTGCGGCAGGGTTCGGTGTCTGGTGAAGCCCTGTTCCTGACTTGCAGATGGCCACCTTCTCCCTGTGTCCTCACATGGTTGGACAGTGAACTCTGTTCTGAACTCTAATCACATCATGAGGACCCCGCCCTCATGACCTCATCTAACCCTAACTACCCCCAGAAGAGCCTCACCTCCAAATACACTGAAAGTTAAGACTTCAATATGTGAATTTGGGGGGACACAGTTCATTCCAAAGCACAGTCTCATCCTGTTTCGAGGTTCTTACCCACAGAAAGCCACCCTGACCCTCCTAGACTAGGTTGGTCCCCTTCCTAACTAACCTCTACTCTCTGTAAAACACTTTTTGCCATTATCTGTATAATGATCAGGCTTCCCCCTCACACCCAGTAGGTAAGATCCATGAAGGCAAAGATCAGACCCATCTTGCCTATCTTGTACCCTAGCACCCGAAGACTTTCTGTGTTCAGGAAGTATCTGTTGAAAGGAAGAAAGGAGAAAAGACAGGAAGAAGAAAGGGGAGAGGGAGAGTTTAATGAATTCATTCATTGATGGGTTGATTGGTCATTCCTCCCATATAACTGAACCTGGACTCCTGGGGGCTCCAAAGAGGCCCCACCCTCTTCATTTCACCAGAAGCCTCAAATGGGTACTCAGCACCGGTCAGGGTTCTGTCTGGGAAACTGACCTGAATGTAATCTGATGGCACAGAAGCCTGGATCCAAGGTTGGCGTCTAAGAATTTCTCGGGTGAGAAAAGCAGACGCGGCAAAATATTTATAGTCAGTCCATCGAGGTGAAGGGTGGACAGGTATTCATTATATCCCTTTTGCAACTTCTCTGTAGGTTTAAAACTTTTCAAGCTCAAAAAACTGAGAAAACAGACAAAACTAAATTATCGTTTTAGACATCAAGGTAGTGGTTGTCTTTAAGGAGGGGGTGATTAGGGGAGTGGGCTTCTTAGGTGTTGGCACATTATTGAAATAGATGCTTTTCACACTTTCACTGACCTGCGCAGTTTTGTTTGGCACACTTTTTGGTTTTTTTTTTTGGATTTGGCAATAATTTCTTTGATATGACACCAAAAGCACAGGCAGCAAAGGAAAAAGAATAGATAAATTAACTATATCACAGTTAAAAACTTCTTGTTTGGCACACTTTTTTGTGTATATGCTTAATGTCACAATAAAAACACAAGTTTTTTTTAAAAGCAAACAAAATACACATATTTCTGAATGCTCTGTGGGCTCATGGCTCATAAGAACATTCTAGCAGGAGGGCAGGACAGCCTGAGCTCTGTCCAGCTGATGGGCCAAGGCCCAGGTCGGATTCCGGAAGCCAGTCCAGGGCAGCTGCCTCCCCTTCCTGACGCAATTTTGGGTTCCCACCCAAGTTCTCCAGCTGAGGTCCCAGCTGCCACATACAAAAGTCCAAGTGAAATTGATGCCAAACCCCAATTTTTGGGAAAAAAAAAAAAAAACAGACTTCGCCTCTCTGCTCCTAGGCAATTACTCTCTCTTCAAATAGACAATTTTTCACCATTAACTGGATGACGGGCCTTTAGTTGGTAAGGTGATCGATCTAGAAAATAATGTAGTGGCCACCATAATTCCCATTTCCTAGGCATGTTGGGCTATTTTTTATTTCAAGAAAAGCTAGGGAGGGGGTCCCCTGGTGGCACAGTGGTTAAGAATCCGCCTGCCAATGCAGGGGACACAGTTCGAGCCTTGGTCCAGGAAGATCCCACATGCCACGGAGCAACTAATCCTGTGTGACACAACTACTGAGCCTGCGCTCTAGAGCCCGCAAGCCACAACTACTGAGCCCGCGTGCCTAGAGCCTGTGCTCCATAACAAGAGAAGTCACCACAACGAGAAGCCCGCAAACTGCAACGAAGAGTAGCCCCCGCTCGCCGCAACCAGAGAAAAGCCCATGCGCAGCAACCAAGACCCAACACAGCCAAAAATAAAATAAATAAAATTTATAAAAAAAAAAAAAAAAAGAAAGAAAAGCTAGGGAAATTATTTTCTGTAACTGATGCATTACAAATGCGCATCTGACGCATTCTTTTGCTCAGATCATCTCAAAACAGCTTACATTTGAAAGCGGAAATGTACCTTCGAGAAGCAAAGCACAGCCTGGACCCTTTGGGGAGTGAATTTTCAAAATAAAGATAATAATGATGAATAATCTCTTGTTTGACAGGCTTTGACTCACCTCTCACAATTGCTGTTACCTCCCAGGGCATAAACCAGATACTTTGGTAAAGTTGGAAATCTCCCATTATTCTCATCCTCAGCCTGTGATAACATAGGCTTATTCTTGCTGGTAGATGAAAATCATTACTCTCTCTAATGGAAACAATAACTTCTGAACAAAGCACCTGTGTGGCCTCCCCTGACCACCAACCCACCTGCATGAGTGATTACTTAACACCAAGGGAGCTTAAGAGATCCCCCTTTATTTGGTTTTGCTGTCTCAGACCACAGTAATAAAGTCCCGAAGCTCCTTCGCTATAGACATGCGCCGATGAGACCTGGGATTCCATCAACATCTCCTCCAAGAGTCAAGTCCGACTCCGGTTGCTCTCTCGTGGACCACCCACTTAACCAGTTATCTAGGCCCCGAGTATTAATCTCAATCTTGTTCCCCCCCATGCCTGCCCCAGTCACCAAACGTGCTACTGGACCACATTACTCAATGTTGACAGAGCAAAATCAAAGCATATGAACTCATTTTAATGCTGGCCTTTGCAAAACACAATTAGGGCAGCAAACTAGTGTGATTCTGAAGCCAAGTTCGGAAAACATGGTAGTAATGGTTGATATCATTGTCCTAAATATTTCTGCCCTCTCTCTTTTAGTTAGACCCACGGTTCTCAACAGGGGCAATTCCACTCCCACCTCTCCACCCAAGAGACATTTGGCAATGTCGGGAGACATTTTGTACTGTCCCAGCTGGAGGTGAGCACTACTGGTACCCGGCAGGTAGAGGACAGGGATGTTGCTAAACATCCTACAATGCACAGGCCAGCCCCCCACCCAGTGAGGAGTTCTCCTGCCCGAAATGTCAGTAGTGCCGAGACTGAGAGACCCTGAGTTAGATCAGCAGCAGTTCACCATGGTCTTTACCACGTGCCTTCGCAGAGTTGCTGGGACTTGTTTATTTTGTCCTCTGTGATGAAATGCCGGGGATTACAGGTTTGGGGAGCACTTAGAATAAAGCTGCGACCACCGGGAGCTGATGAACATCATCAGAGTGAGTCATGACACACCATCTCATCTCTATTGATAGGACTCGCATTCTGTACGTCTCAGTGCCTCTAGATTTCGGCCAGGCAGCCAGCAAAGTCCCTCGTGTATCCTTGAAAATTAGATGGTGGTACAGGCAGGGAGATTCATCCTTGGTTGAATGACCAAACTTGCAAAGTAGGGAATAACAGATCCCAGTCACCCCAGAGGGAGGCCAAAGCCCATCACAGGCTTTGCCCTCCACCCTACCACATGAGACATTTCAATCAACGGCTTGAATAAGGTCACAGAAAGTATTCTTATGAAATCCCATGAATAACATCATTGAGAAGGACGCTGATATTCTGGTAGGCTGAGACACAATTCAAACAGACCTCAAGGGATTTATAATAGAATAAACCAGCTGCATGGCAGTAATAGGTAGCCTTGGACATCTTTATGGCTTTCAAAGCATTTCTCACTAGGCTATTTCATTTGATCATCATCGCCAGGCCATAATGTGGGTGGGTCTCCTGACTCCCAGCCCAGCGTCCATTCTATATTCCACCTTGCTGAGGGGTCAAGAGGCTGCACCTCTCCCGGCTGGAGTCCAGGACCGGGGAGAGAGTCCTCTGGAAAAGGGTTTTAGTTGAGCACCAACTTGAAAGGCGTTCACTTGGCTGAGTTAATGCGAGGATAATGTCAATGAAAAGAAGGTGGCAATGCCATTCCTCTGCCCTGATCGGCAGCCACATTCGTGGTTTGGTGTTGGTTTGGCTACCACATTTCAAAGCAGAACTGAAAAAAAGAGCTCACCCAGAGAAGGATGATTAAGACAGAGAATAGCAACAGCAAGTCCTGTGAAGAAGATGGAAAGAACAAGAGACATTTGCTCATTAGAGACACCCAAGGGCACCCGCCATGCTGTCTTCAAAGGCAGAGGTGCTGTCACAGACAAGATGGATTCAAGGTATTCTCTGTGGTTCCGGAGGACAGATGCAGGGCTAATATATATTCAACGGGAATCATTTAAGCTCAACAGACAGAAGAACTTCCTGACCATTTATTTATACCACTCAGAAATGGCAGGCAGGTCGCTGTGCCAGATGGTGAGCTCCCCAGCCTTGAAAGTGTTCAAGCTCAGGATGGAGCTAAGAGAAGGGCTTCAGGGGTAATGTTCTAAACTACGTCACTTGTTTTTTCAGCAAATACCTATTGAGAGCATGGTCCTAGGAGCTGGAGGGGAGAGCAGTGAACAAAAGACAAAATCCCGTTCTCGTGGAGCTTAGAGGGTCAGCAATGATGAGGTGCTGGGGAGTGCTGTGAAGACTCGGGGCTTTCGTGATAATTAAGAACTTCCCATCAGATTATCACCCAACACTATTACTCCAATATCCAGGTCCTTAAAACTTAAAGAAACTAGAAATGTAATGACAAATAACTGTAAATATTTAAGTGTGCAGCTAAAAGAAAGTGTGAGGGTTTTCCCATCAGCATGGGATCTGAGTTCCTTAAATGAGTCACTAGTGAGTCAAACATAAGATCATCTGAGACCAACAAGACCTGTCACCTCCAAAGTTCCTTCCTGCCCGAAGACACTGGAATTCTATAAAAACATGTCTGTGGCTTCCCACAAAGTCTCCTTCTGAAACAAGCCTAACCACTTTACAAACACTGAGCTGAGACTTGGGACTCGCCGGCAGCCCACTAGGCAAAAGGAGGAGCAGGCGTGGGGGGCGGTTAACAAATAAGGGTGGGAAGGTGGAGAGACCGACTTTGAAAGCAACTGGGTCAAAAGCACCAAGGTCAGAGCCAAGGGAAGCCACATAACCCAGAACCTCAGGCCGCAAGGGGAAGAGGCCCCAAGGAAAGGGCTGCAGGCACCTGCGGACCCCCTCTGTCCCTGGCAGGACTGCGGCCCCCGAGGCCTGGCCCGCTCCACAGGATGGGGGGAGACTTCCAGATTGTTCCTCTGCTCGCTCTCCGGGCCTCTCCCCACAAGATATGCTCCTCAAGGCCTCACCGTCTCCCTCTGCAAGCCCCACCCCAAGCACGGCCGTGTGCTACAATTCCCCCGCCCCTTCGCCCTTTGGAACAACGCAGCTTCAAAGCACAGGTAGCTCAGGAGGAGGGAGGCACGTGCCATCTCCCTGTGCCCTGGAGATACCCCTGAGCAGGAAGGAGAAGTGGTGAGAACTTCTTAGGGGAAGGAAGGACGACCGAGGCATTTGCAGGCCTGGGAACCGGGAGGGGAGCCAGCTCCAGGCTGAGTGGGGCTGCAAGCGAGCTTTCCAGAGCCCCAAGACTCACTTCACCTTCCCCGGACGGTCATGTCTCACCCTGTTGCTAGGGAAGGACAGCGAAAGCGCAGAAGCACCGGCCCCTCACCCCGTGCCAGCCGTGGTGGCTGGGCTCGGAGGAGGTGGGAGCATGCGACAACGGGCAGTGGGGTGGCCTCCGAGCGCTCTGCCCCATAGACGAGGGGCTTGCTGCCAAGGCTGGCAGCTTTCAGAAGAGGGTCCGGTTGGCCAGGGTGCGAGCGGGGGCACCAGAAATCAGGGAACGAGCAAGCCCAGCTTTAACACCCAGGTCTCCATACTGAGGGGCACCCCTGCCCCCGCCCGTTCGCCAAAACTCATCGGGAAAAGCCCCAGTATGGGTCTGGCACTACCGCTCCCCAGTCCTATTGCCATCCAAGATGGCTGGGACCCCCAGGGGGAAATCACAAGGCCTCTAAGGAGAGCAGCCACCCTGAGAGAAAGACAGGAGATACTGCTGTCCACGAAGGAGGGGTAATAGCCCAAACACAAGAATTCAAGCTACGAAATAACTATCCTCAAAGAGATAAGGGCAGATATGGGGAAGATAAAGTAGGAACAGGCAGCTGTAAAGCAGAACCAGCTGGAAACACTGAGTATGAAACACAAAAAAGCTTTGTTTCATGGGGACAGGGTTTCAACCTGGGGAGATGAAAAAGGTCTGGAGGTGGACGGGGTGAAGGTTGCACAAGAATGTGAACGCACTCAGCGCCAACAAACTATCCACCTAAAAAGGGTTAAAGTGATGAATTTATATTACACATATTTTTCCACAATAAGAATATAGAGAAATTAATAAATTAATTAATATGTAAATAATACCATGAATAATAAAGACCCTAGCACTCTTTCTGCCACAAAGAAGCTGTTCAATAAATGGTAGCTCTAAAAAATTAATAATAATAATAATAAGTGAAATAAAGGAAGAATATAGTACAATCATTGATTCACTTAGCAAATATTTATTGAGTGTCCACTACATGCCAGATGCTGGGGAAATATTAGAGAACAAAACAGACAAGAAGTGCTGCCTTCCTGGCCCTTACATTCTGGCAGGAGAGACAGAAAATAAATAAGATAAAGAAATAAAATGCAGCAAATACCAGATGGTGATAGATATGATGGAGAAGGTAAAGAGGATGAGAGTGGATTCCCCATGGAATGGTGAGGAAAGGTCTCCCTGGGGAGGGGTCCTGGGACTCCGAGATCCTTGTGGTGGCCGATGATAAGGGGCAGGGAGTGGCGGTGAGGGGACACATGGGAAGGGTGGGGACAGTGCCAAGGGTGTACAGAGCTCCGGGCACCCCTCTGGACCCACACGAGGGGATGAAAGCTCCCGGAGGTGCAGACTTACATTTTATTCCTAAAATCAAGCACTCAGTAACAACCAAGGAATAATCTAGTGAGCTAGAAGATCACATCAGGGAACTTTCCCAGAAAGCATCAGGAAAGGATAAAGAGATGGGAAATATTTTTTTAAGTAGATAAATAAAAGGAAATTTGGAGAACAGAAGTTGACCTGTCAACATCCATATTCTAGGAGACTCAGAAGGACAGAGACATAAATGGAGGGGGAAACAAATGAAGAACTTCTAACCAAGAATTTCCCAGAATTAAAGAGAGATGTAAGAACCTCACACTCGAAGGATGAGCAGAGTGCCAAAGGATGGAGAAGAGAGACAGACGAACGTTAGATGCTTCCGAAAGACGAACGTTAGATGCTTCCGAAGGAGCCATAACTCAAGAAGATACAATAATCGTGAAAAGATATGAGACCTAAGAATTTGGCCTTAAAAAAAGAAAAAAAAGAAAGAAAGACAGAAAAAAATCAGAATAACAACTGACAGAGCTACGAAAAGAAACAAATAAATCAAGAGATTTGGTTGGAGACTTTAACACATCCCTCTTGGAGACTGATGGTTTAAACAACACAAAAAGCAAAAAACAAAGATATTTATTACGGTTAAACTAATAAATATATGGAGAATTCAGCCAACAGAGACTACACATCGTTTTTGAGGGCACATAGATCATTCACAAAAATTAAACATGCACTAGGCCATAAAGGAAGATTCAGTAAACGCCAGAGGATCAACATCATACAAACCATGTTGAGACCATAACATAATAAAGTTTTAAAATAGTAACAAAAGGGTCGCTTCTAAGTACTATATACCTAGGAGCTAGGAAACATTCTATTGATCCTTGTTAAAGGCAAAATCATAAGGGAGATTTTTTTCAATGCTTGGAGCATGTAGTAAAATCACTATATGTCAAAATTTACGGGACACAAAAAAATTCCTCTTCCAATAATGGAGGAGTAGCTAGTCTTGGACAAACCCTCCAAATTTGAAATGTATATCTTTTAATCTGAAGACACCTGTGAGAGACCAAAAGCAGGCAGAAATTGGAGAGATCTGGACACTTAGAAGAAGCTGATAGTACCAGGTGAATTTCTGAGGGTTTTTTTTTTTTTTTTTTTTTTTCTTTACAGCTTTTTGCCTGAGGCAGACCGCAGTCAGTATCAGGGAGCAATTAATACTCAGATAGAAACCTGCAGTGTGCTGGCTGTAGAATCAGAGGACAGAGAGTGGGCGACCACGGCATCTAGAAAATGCAGGAGGAAATCCCCAAAAGGAGAGAGCCAAGAGCCGGAGTTCCAAATTCTGTGTGTAAACTCAGCCCAAATCTCTGGCTAATCCCTGAATTACACACGCACGGAGCAGGCTTTGAGCAACCCAGCTAAGGCTACAGACCTGGACCGAGATTCCTGCTGCTGCCCAGCTCCAAAGGAACAGTTTAGAGTGTGAATTTGGCAAAGTTAAGCGTCTGCTGAAACAAAAACTTGACATTATTCAGAATAACATAACAGAATCCCAAGTCCTTGCGTATTATCATTCACAAGGTCCAGAATACAACCCCAACTTACAAAAATACACAAGCAGGAAAATGTGACTCAGACTCAAGAGAAAAGTAAAGACTGACTCTGAGATGCCACAAATGTCTGTATCAAGCTAGTCGTTTCATCTGGATGTGTTGACATCTGGGGGCCTTGCTGATGCTGGAAGGGACTGTTCCTCCTAGGGTTAGCTAATTCCTAGAGACAGCAAACAGCTTGCCCAGGAGTGTACCTACCTTTCATATGAAAAGCAACCAATCTGAAGGCCATACCCTGATCATCTCCTTTACTGGGCTCTCACATACAGACCACTATTCTCTTGCCCTAGTCACCCCAGGGCCAGTACCAGACAACTAGGGGCAGCCTCTTCCCCCTAGAGCCCACTGGAATTATTCCAACTAGCCAATCCTATCCCTGCTTACCCTGCCTTGCTTTGCCCTTCCCTCAAAAACTACAATAAAGGCTCTTGTTCACATTTTTTCCTTGCTCCTTCTGCCTCTGGACTAGCTCCGGTGCTTCCCATGTAGCCCAGTATGACATGCTGTGCCCCTTCCTCTTGGGAACTGTGAATAACAAATCATATTTTCTATGGCGATCATCTCCTGATGGGTTAGTCTCACCATACATGAATAATAATAAGACCTACATTTTAAAACAATGCTGAAATCCTGATTTGTAAAAAATTCTGTTTGTAATGAATGTACAGATAGGCCATCCCATTAAAGAAGTAGAAACGACAAAAAAATGAACCAAATGAAAATGCTATAACTAAAAGATAAAATGTCTGAAACGTATTTACTGGACTGGAGATAACAGAGTGAGAGTCAGTGAGCTTGAAGACTGGATAATTTCTGTTGATTTATTTCAGTGATTTTCAACTGGAGGTGATTTTGTCCCCCAGGAGATATTCAGGAATGTCTGGAGACATTTTTGGTTGTCACAACTGGGAGGCTATGCTACTGGCATCCAGTGCAGAGGCCAGGGATTCTGCTAATCATCTGACAATACACAGGAAACCCTTCCCACACAGGGCAACCAACTGATCTGGCCCAAAATGCCAGTCGTGCTGGGGTTAATAAATCCTGATCTATTGGGAAAACAAAAATGTTTTTTAAAAGTGAACAAGTTTTGAGGATCTGTGAGAAAATAATGCAAGGTCAAATATACATATACCTGGAGTCCCAGAAGACGACAATGAGAACAGGGCAGAAAAAAAATATTTGAGGAAATAATGGACCAAATGTTCCCAAATGTGTTGAAAGACATAGATTTTCAGATTCAAGAAGTTCAGCAAACCCCAAACAAAATAAACAAACAAAGCAAAAGATTTCTCGGCACATCAAGGTCAAAGTGACTAACATCAAAGATACAGAGAAGGCACCCAGAAATAACACGTTACATAAAAGAGATAAATAAATAAATGCTGAATAACTTCTTATCAAGAACAAGAGGAAAAGAGAGGAGAACATCATCTTTAATGTGCTAAAAGGAAAAACTGTCAACCAAGAACTCTATATGCAATGAAAATATCTCCCAATAATGAAGGTAAATAGAGACATTTGGAAAAATAAAATATAAGAAATTTACCACCGTAACATGTTCCCTATGAAAAAATTTAAATGAAATTCTTCAGGCTGAAGAGAAGTGATACAAATGGGAATTCTGATTTCAGGGAGGAATAAAGATCCTCAGAAATGTGAGCGATTATAAAAGATATCATTTTCCTCTCTTATTTTCCTAAAACATATGTGACTATTTACAGCAAAAAAAAAAAAAAAAAAAAAAGAAAAGTACATTATGAGGTTTACAGCACATATAGATGTAATACATATAACAAGTATAGCATGAAGGAGTAGAGATACATTAAACTATACTTTTGCAAGATCCTTACAATGAACAATTCTTACCGTGAAGTGGTATAAATACTAACTATAAGTAGACTGTGAAAAGTTATATAATATATATTATATTCCCTAGTGCAATCACCCCCAAAATGCAAAACATGCAAAGAACACAGCTAAAAAGAGAAATTAAAATGAAACTCTTTTTAAACATTCAATTAACCCCAAGAGAAATAAAAAACAGATGAGACAAACAGAAAACAATTATCAACATTGTAGACCTAAATCCAACTATATCAACAATTGCATTTTATGTGAATAGACTAAGCACTCCAGAGATTGTTAGAACTGTTGAAAAAACAAGACCCAACCATATGCTGTCTACAAGAAAAATACTTTAAATATAGAGACAAAGAGAGTAATATGTGAAAACAGAAAAACCATGCAAACCATAAGCATAGGACGGCAGGAGTGGTTATATAAATTTCAAGGTCAAGAGTGTTATCAGAAATAGAAACATTCCATTATGATAAATGGTAATTAATCAGGGAGACACTTCAATCATAAATTTGAATGTGCCCAATAATAAGGCTTAAAAGACAAAAAGCAAAAACTGACAGATATAAAGAAAGACGTAGAAAAATCCATTGTCTTAATTGGGACACAATAGTGTCCAAAAAACATAAAATGCCTAGAAATAAAGTAACAAATGATGTGTAAAACCTCTACACTGAAAGCTACAAAATATTACTGAGGAAGATTAAAGAAGACCTAAATAAATGGAGAGATATACCATACTTATGGATTGGAAGACTCAGTATTTTAAAGATGACAATTGTCTCCAAATTGATCTATATCTCTAACACCATTCCATTGAAAACACCTGCAGGATTTTTTTTTTATAAATTGACAAAGTGATTCTAAAATTTAAAAGGAAAATGCAAAGGAAGTAGAAGAGCCAAAGCTATTTTTAAAAAGAACAGAGTCGGAAGCCTGTCTTCAAGACTTGCTATAAAGCTACGGCAATCAAGATGGCAACGTACTCACACAGTACAAGCAAATAGATTAGTGGAACAGAAAAGAGCCCAGAATACACTCACTCTTATATGGTTAATTAATTTTAGGTACCAGAGCAATCCAATGGCGAAAGGAAAGTCTTTTCAGCAAACGATACTGACACAACTGGACATCAATATGGAAATTAACCTTACACTTCTCCTACCTTACACCATACACAAAAATTAATTTAAGATGGATAACAGACTCACATGTAAAAGCTAAAACTATAAAGCTTCTAGAAGAAAACATAGTAGAATATCTTCAGAATGAGGTAGCAAGCAAAGATTTCTTAGAGAGGACATGGAGAGCAACAACCAAAAAAGGAGAAGAGTGATAAATTAAACTTCAGCAAAATTTAAAACTGCTCCTAAAAAGACACCATTATAAAAATGAAAAAGCAGGCCACACTCTAGGGGAAAATATTTGCAAAACATACCGCTGACTAAGGACTTGTATCCAGACTAGATAAAGAACTCCTACAAGCCTATAATAAAAATAAAATCCAAAAATTTTAATGGGCAAAAGATTGGAACAGACACTTCATAAAGGAAGATATATGAATGGCCAATAGCACATCAAAAATATTGTTAGTCATCAGGGAAATGTAAATTGAAACTATAATGAGATCCACTATACACCCACCAGAATGGCTAAAATTAAAAAGACTGACAACATTAAATGTTGGCAAGCATGTGGAGCAACTGGAACCGTCATACATTGTTGGTGGAAATGTGAAATGGTCCAATCACTTTAGGGGAAAAGTCTGCCAGTTTCTTTTAAAAGAAAAAATAGCACCCAACAATTTTCTCTTAGGCGTTTATTCCAGAGATATAAAAACACAAATCCCAAAAAAAGATTTGTACAAAATATTCACGGCAGTTTTATTCATAATAGCCAAAAACTGGAAACACACCAGATGTCCATTAACAAATGGATAAACAAACTCTGGTACATTCATACAATAGATTACTACTCATCAATAAAAAGGAAAAAAAAAAAAAACCAACTACTGATACATAGAACGACATAGATGAATCTCAAAAACATGCTGAGTGAAGAAAGCCTTATCCAGAAAAGTACACATTATACGAATTCATTTATATGAAGTTCTAGAACAGGCAAAAACAATCTGGTGAAAAAAATAATCAAAACAGTGGTTGCCTGTGGTAGGGGTGTACTGACTGGGGAGAGGCAAAAAAAGGGAGCCTTTTGGGGTGATGGAAATGTCTGTATCTTAAAAGACACGTGATGTGGGTGTACGCATTTGTCAGAGCTCATCAAAAGGCAACTTAAGATTGTGCATTTCACTATATGTAAATTTTACCTTAAAAACTAAATAAACAGTCCGTAATATGTGTTCCTAATTATTTAGGAGTGACATGGACTGTTATCTGCAATTCACTATGAAATGCATCCAAAACTAAGATGGATTGATGAATAGATACATGAATGAATATGTGATCGGGTAAATAGAGCAAAATGTTAAAGGGATGGGTATAAGGACGTAAGGTACAATTCTTTCCACTTTTCTTTATGTTTGAAATTTTTCCTAATATAACGTTGGGAAAAAAACAAAAGAAAAAAAATTGTGGAACACAGCTTAAGCAGTATCGAAGGGGAATTTTATCGTTCGAATGCATGTAACAGAAAACAAGAAAAATTAAAAATAAACGCACTAAGCATTTGTGCTACCAATAACCATTCTCCCGTTCTTCCTAAGCAACACACCCAGATTTCATCACTGGCAGGAAAGTACTGAATAAAAGACCACCCGTCCCAGCCCCCTTTGCACATGGAGTTGGCCAGTGAGATGTTACCAGAAGTGGTTGGGTGGAACTTCCAAGAAAGCTCCTTAAGAGGCCGACAGCTCTTCTGTTGACTCCTTGCCTGGAGTCCAGAAGTCCTGTTGCTTTCTACTCCTGCACCCTCCATTGCTCTGATCCAGATGCTTCCCTATATTCCTCAAGCCCAGGGCCAGCCCACCAAGCTCTAGGGGCAGTCAACGATGATGACAAAATAAATTTAATTTTTTTAAAAAATACATCCAGGTGGTGGAAAATATTTAAACCTCTGTTAGTCGTTAGCAAGCCAACGACGTGAGCTTCCAGAGTCGAAAGGCTCCTCTTAAAGGAGACTCTTCCCACAGCAGCACCAGTATCCCGACCCGGGGCCTGGCCATGGCGATGGCTCTTCGTGAAGGATGCAGGCACCACCCAAGTGAAGAGGCTTACTGCCTCACTTTGGAGTAATAACAAAGCAGATACCTTGAACCACGAGTTCTCATAAATCTTGTTTGGGGGGAAAAAACCCTTTCAATTCCCAGTGGAAATATGCAAAACAGCCTCCACACTGTAAATCTTCCTTTTCAGTTCTAAGGAGATAAGTCGGACCTATTAACCTTCCATGCTATTTTCAACCTCATTATTTGAGCTGCCACAACGAGGGAGCGGTGATGGCTCTTTCTGGCAGAGTGCATGTAAATCGCTTTCTCAGAGGAAATTACTTCTCCGGCCTGAATGTTATTCATCTAAATTCTCCGTTAGTCAAATTGTTGCCCGTAATAAATATGGTAGAGGTTATGATACCTACTGAGTGTGGCAACTTAGTGGCTGCCACATTCGTCCCATGGAACTGGCCCCCGGGGAGAGGCCCGTCCCAGAGGGCTCCCAGATGCATGGGGTCCCTGATGGTGGGAGGTGGGAGGTGGCTCTCCCGAGGAGTGGTCCTCAGCTCTGCTCTGGTGCCCAAGGCACCTCCATCCCTCCTGTCCCCCTGCCCCTCCTGCCTCATCAGAAGGGAAAGCAACTCCTGGCCTAGGGGACCGCTTCTGTTGGCCTCCCACACTGGAAGAGCATCTTTAGGAAAACTTCCAGGAGGAGGCTTGAGTCACCTGCCGAGGATGAGCTCCGTCTAGACTCTGTCTGCCCGATGCTTCAAAGACCAGGTCTCCCTGATCCCCCTGGCAGCCAGCCAGATCATCCGCCAGCTGACACCGGGGTTGTGGGTAAAACTCTTCACAATACCACTTAAGTCACATTCTGTTCAGCGCCAAAGTCTTTGCAAATCACCCTATTTTCAGAACCTGGGGCGGGAGGAGGGAGTTGGCTAATTTGCATGTGGCCCAACCCTACCCGCTGGCCAGGCCCCGAAGAACTCTTCACATAAAGATACTCATTTCCCACACGGCAATCTTAAAGATGGAGAAAGCCGGCTGCCGTGAAGCAGGGTGAGGGAATACAAAGGGCTTTTTTTTGGTTTCTACCAGGGTTCTTTCCAGGGTAATTACAAGAAGTTTAGGATCCATTCAGGGACTTGTAGTTCATTAAATGAATTTCCATCTGTGTCTCCACCACCTAAGAAGTATTGCTTGGTACAATACTCGGGGTTTTATTGTATGTAAGTCAGGTTGTTAATTTGCAGCATGCAGCACTGGAAGTATCGTTTCAATAGCGCCTGATTATGCAGAACGAGACTGGGTTTTCATTAGGTTTGGTGCCTGAGCTCCTTAACACTTGATGGGGTGCCAGAATGCAGGAGGGAGCCCTGAACAGGGAAGGAAGCCCAGCACCAGCTCTCAGAGCATCCCGGGCCCTCTCCCAGCAGGGCCATCCAGCCCAGCACGGCCATGCCACCCCTCCACCGCAGAGGGGCCCTCTCCGAGCCCCTGCCTGTGCACCCCCTCCCACTCCCCCAGCCCTGCACGGCCCAGTGATGGCCACTAGGAGAACTCTAACGGGAAGGCAGAACTTGTGAAAGATGCACTTCTAGATTCCAAGCATGTCCTGGGCCTACTGATTTTAGTTAAGGGATAATGTTCCCAGGGAGGAGGGATGGGAGGCAAAGCAACATCTGCTGATGGTTCAGCACCAGAGTCAAACAGAGCCGGCTGAGCCCCACAGAGTTACAGGAGGAGATCAAAGATTTCAGAAGCCAGCCCTCGCTGCAGGTGATGCTCGCCCAGGGACCACGAGGCTGGGGTGGGTAACACGTGGCGCAGGCCGGGAATGGAGGAGGGAAGGAAGGAGAGACAGGGAGGAAGGGAAACCTGGATTCCCGGGACCAAGGGCAAGGAGGCCCCTTTTCACATCACCCTATGGGATGTGGTCCTGTGCATCCTTCATTGCGTCTGATAGCAAAGAACATCTACAGGTTCTCCAAGGAGAGAAAGGAAGAGCAGGGTGCTCTGTAAACACCCCCACTTGTCCACAGCTGAATTACTGTTCTGCTCAGACCTACATTCCTCCAGCTAATGCACCTGAAGGCCAGCTCACCTGCCTGTACGGTCACAGGGGTCCTCCACCTGGGTTGAACATTAGAATCTTCAGGGCACCTGAGCACCACCTCAGACCATTTAAAATAAAATCTCCGAGGTCCCCTGGCACCAGTGTTTTTAAAAGTTTCCCCAAGTGAAGATAATGTGCAGACAGGGATGAGAAGGCCTGGATCAGATCGTCTTTGAGAAGTTTGCCAAAATGCTCATCCTAAGTCAGAGACACACAGAGGAGCATCGGAGTGAACTGACCCCAGGGGTCTCATATGCCACTGGGGGCCCAATCAAATCACAGAATCTGCCCAAGAGTTTATAAGCTATGGGCCCCCGACTCACCAAGGGTCTGTGTCCTGAAAGCAAGCAGCAAAGGGAGCTTGGGTTGAAAACTCATCCCCGCTGCTCCAGAGGCTGGGGGGCTTTCTCCCTGCATTAACTCCCATCCTCAGTGTTTTTCTAACCCACTTTGCACCAGGTACAGACAAGATACCAGGAACCACCTTCCTGGAGACCTGAAGACTTGCAGACTCTTCCAGGAAGCCTTCCCTGATTGATGAAGTGACCGTGGGTGGCATTTGTCCACATGCTCCCGCACTCACTCTCACGGTTTGTATGCAACCACTGACAACTGTAAGAAAATGACGCAAGAACACTGTTCTTTCCTCCACTTTCTCTCTCATTAGGTTATAAATCCCTCCAGGGCAGGCACTGTGGTGTCTAAGTCCTTTGTAAAACGCTCAGCCCCTCCCAGGACAAGACTGTCCACATGGGCAGTCAGCCCACCCTGACCCTGACCCTGACCCTGACCAGAGTCCACTTCCCCCTCTCTGGGATCCAGTCTGCCCAGCAACACCTCCCTCCAAAACTCCCTCTGTCACATCTGGGCTGTGTTCCCTGCCTCAGCTGGGGACAGAAGGCTGCTTGACCCTTGCCAAAAGGAGATCTAAACTTTCCATCAAACGACCATCCCCTGATGCTGAAAGGACCCCCACCCCACCCGTCAGCTCAAGCGCCTGAGCAGGGATCGTCTCGTGGGGAGGATGCCCTTCAGGGTGGAGTGTGGAAAGCAGAGCCCAGGCCTCTCCTGACCTGCTCCCCTGGACCCTGCATCCTCTTGAGAGCTACCCTCGGATGCCAACAGAGAAATGCAGAGAAAGTCCCAGGAGGGCTGGACCTAGCAGCCGCCCCTTACAGGTCTGAAAGTGCAAAGCCTGTGTTTCCAGAATGTTCTCCCATCCCGGAAGGAAGAAGGGCAGCCCAGGAAGAGTTAATCCTCCCGTAGTCAGAGGTTAAAAGATGGAGCTCTTGCCCACACAGAGGTGCAGAGAGCACCCGATGCACAGTAAATCTGAGAGTCCAGAGGCCTCTCTCCTCATCTGTTAGCCAGCGATGTGTGAAAATGTTAATGAAGGGAGTTATAATCTATGAGAATTTCACTATTAAAATGTAGTTCACGTCTGAAGGCTTCTGCTTACACGCGGCCCACTGTACATCAATCCTACCCGAGCGCTGCTAATAATAGACGTAATTGCCTCACTCTGTCTAGCCACATTCACCCCGGCAATTCTAAGATTTGCTACAACTGTTATTGTAGAAATTATTTTCATGCTATTAACTTTGAGTTTTATTGTATGTGTTCTTAAAAGAAAATAAATGCAGAGAGATTGTAAGTGTATATCAGGCCTCCGATGAAAGTGTTTTTTAAAAATACAATGTAATGACAAGAAGCACTGAAGGAGGGTGATAATAATGGTTCCTTCCCTTATTGAAACCGAAATTAGATTCTGCATTATAAAAGTGCATAAAGAGGTTTCTTTCTTTTCGCGGAGAAAATTTCTGTTCTGAAATGGCAGCATGTTGCCTGATGCAAAACTCAGTTGAGGGGAAGGGCAGGGCTGGTCTGAAGAAGCTGGACACTGCCTGCTTCCTGTTCCATGGTGGGTGTATGACGCACCCCAGGGCAAAGCCATGAGGCCTTTACTTGGGGACCACTGTGGCTACAGCCGCAGTCTTCTTCCCAAAACCAGGCCGGGCCCGGCTGGGCTGACCTTCTCAGCTCTGCAACTCAGCCTCACTCTCCCTGTGTTCCAAACGGGCAGGTTTCCCAGGCTTGCAGCTGAGGGGAGAGCCTCACAATTAGTGCAGTCTTCCAGGCCTGGGATCTCACAGGCATCCGGCCAGGCAGTCATCAAATGGGATGTAAGAACTTTAGCCAAAACTGGAAAAAAGATCCACAGGACAGCCTACGATCCCCTTCTCTGGGAAGGGAGCCCGGCACCACAGGGCTGTGCCCCAGTGGTCCACACGTGTGACCCTGCCCCACCCCCAGCAATGGATGACTCCAGACTCTCTTCCCCAGGAATCTGGGATTGGATTTGAGGGCCTGCCAGTTGCCTCTCTGTGTGGCTGGCCTGATAATGTATGAATACAGGACTGAGGGTATCAGTGTCCTGCCATGGAACTGAGGACAGAACCACGCCAGTCTGCCGAGAGACAAAAACAAAGCAATGTGTAAAGAGGCACGAAATGGAGGGAGAGAGTGTCTGGATGGCCTTCCAATCCCCTGCTCCAGTTTCTACCTAAGCCTACTTCCCCCTGTGAGATATTCCTATGCCCTCAAAATAAGTTCCCTTTTTCTCAAGCTGGCTTGAATTTTCTTCTGTACTGTGTGACCAAGAGTCAGAATATAGTTGGCTAATGTAGGATGGGTTTAGAGACATTTTGAGATGCGTAGCTTAATTTTTATGGAATGCCCCAGAAGTACTTGGTATTGCCATCTATCTATCCATCCATCCATCCACCCATCCATCCACGCATCCATCCATCCATCCATCCACCCATCCATCTATCCTTCCATCTACCCAATCATCCACCCATCTATCCATCTACCCAGCTATCCATCCATTCAGCTAACCATCTATCCATCTACCCATTCATCCATCCATCCCTCCATCCATCCATCCATCCACCCATTCATCCATCCATCCCTCCATCCATCCATCCATCCATTTAATAGATCTATTTATTTAGTGACTACCATATGCCAGGCACTGGGCTAGAGAGGTGAACAAATTATTTATGGAACCTGCCTCCATGGAGCTTTGGAGAGAAGGTAAATACGAAATAAAACACTAAAATAAATACATAAAGACATAATACGAGAGTATTATGAAGGAAAAGCACATAGTGTGATGGCAGATTATGACGGGGTGCCTGGTAGGTTTGGGGGGTTGAGATTTAAGCTGAGACTTAGTAAGAGGTAGCAAATGAGGAAGGGGAGGAAGAGGGAGAGTGGGTGCCAGAGGCCAGAGGCCAGAACAGCGTCAGTACCTTGGGAACCAGAAGGCGGCCAGTAGAACTGGAACGCGGTGGAGGGAGGGAGGGGACAATGCAGAGGGGGTTACACAGGGCTTAAAGACCAGCTCTTTCTGAAAGCAAATATGCTTTCTAAGGACGTCTAGATAGGAAGGGTTTCCAGGAATGCAGGTTTCCCAACACACACTCTGGGTTTCTTTCTGGAATTCACATTTGTATGACCTGCCTCAGGGGAGAGTAACATAGGATAAAGACACCAAAGAGGACCCAAACACCCAGCACGTTCCATAAGCCCTAGTGGCTCTTCCCAAACCCCAAGCAGAGTTTTGGAGGATGACCATCTAGAAAAGTATAAGCAGGGCAGCTCAGAGGCTCCCCTACCCGGAAAGGACTTCAAAGTCGTGTAGTCCGAAATCCCCATCTCCAGGAAGCCTGCAAGCCGGGACCATTAGTTTCCAGTGGCCTGCTTCCCATCAAGCCCAGTCCGGCAGGCAGAGCTACTGAGGCAGGGCCGCCCCCGCCCCTCCCCATCAGGCCTTCCCAGGTCAGTGCACTCACCCCGGGCCACTGCAGAGAGCTGAAGGAGGACCCCTGCAGGTAGAGGGGGAGGTGGCGAGAGGGTCCTCTCAGGACCAACGTCCTGGAGCCACTCTGCTACCTCCCTCGGGGCAGGGAGCCGGCACCAGGGCGATGTTGCCTGCGACTCAGAGTAGGGACCCTGGGTCCCAGGAGAAGTACTTGACACCCCGAGGAACAAATAAAGCGCCCTTGTGTGTGAAAGGCAGGCAGGAAACCCTTGCTTCAAGGGCCGTTTCACCCACCCACATGGGGAACCTGGGGAAGACCCCCGCTCTGCCCCACCTTCCACCCTCCACACGTGCAGACAAACACAGAGCCCCCTCTCCAAGATCTGCCCTCCTTGTCCAAGCTGACGGGATTCCCAATTGCCTGTGGCCAGCATGGAGAGGGAAACATTCTGGAAACAGCCCCCTGAGCTCTGCCCCGGAAGACTGCTCCCGCCACACCGCTCCTGCAGACCTCAGCCGGGGCCCGTTCCCACGGGGACTCCCAGATGCTGGAGAACATTCTGGGAACTGGGAGGATGTTCTGGATGGGGGGCGGGGAGTGGGGTAATAGTCTGACGGGTGGAGAAGCTGCGTGTGCTGTAGGGAGAAAAGCTACAGGCTGAGAGTCAAGACACCCGGCTTCCAACACAGTGACTTTCAAAAAGCTTAGGAGTTCAGAAACATAGAAAAGTGCTTATTATGTAAAACAAAGTGAAAAAAGTAGGGTACAAAATTGCACAGAGTAAGAACCCAGCTGTGTACAAATCCAGAGGCAAAGGTGTAGAAATTGGTGAAATCGGGGCAACTGCCAAGTTCTTCTAAAGGTACTGTTTTAAACCTTTCAACCTTTCCTTCAGGAGCACATGTCGCTACGAGACCTGGATGGCCACATCCTTCACTGGAAATTCTGAAATCCACAAAAGCTCAGGAAACCCAGTTTTCTTCTTAAATTTAGCAGCATGTGGTGGCGAGATTTAATCTGAACTGACACAAGTTCTAGCCCTTATTTACCCCACTTGGTGTGAATATTCATATGTTTCGCTGCAGAAATATCAACGTGTTTGCTTATCGGGCTTTGCTCCGAAGCCACTGGGGTTGAGCCAGCACACACACAGATGACTCTTCCCAAATCCGAAGGATTCTGAATTCGGCAAACAACTGACCCAAGGGTTCCTGAGAGGGGAACAGAAATTTAAAACACACACCCAGTAACAGCAAGGAAGCCCCGGTTTTCAACCGAGTCTCAAGTTTCGGGTCTGATACTGCTGACTTCCTGTGCGATCTTACAGGAGTCACGTCTCTCTGGGCCTCAGTTTCTGGATTTGCACCATGAAGGAGGAAGATCTTAAGTCTCTCCTGGGTCTGCCTTTCCATACGCTCGTGATTCCTGGTGCCACAATGATGGGAAGAGTCCCCAAAGAGGGCCTATCCCCTCAGCCTATCCAGTGGCTCTTCCATCCCTGGCCAGCCAGACAGAGGAGCCCCAGGCCCATGGGAGGCGAAGAAGGTTTCCGGACATCTGGTGGCAACAGAATGGTAACTGCCCAAGGGGAAGGCGGTGCCTGCCCTTGATCCCACCCCGAACTTGCAGGCCCCCGATGGGCAAGCCCTAAGCATGACTGCAAGTTCCAGCAAGTGCTCCTGCCAGATCATCAGTAAGGCGCAGTGGGAGGGGCCAGCAAGCTGCCTGTCCAAGGGGCTCCCTCTCCAAGGGTGCTCCTCCCTGGAAGAAAGGCCCAAGGGGGCCAAGTCCCAATGGTGGGATTTTAGGGACTTGAATGACAGGATGGGGGGGGGCGGGAAGGAGGGGCATTTCTTTCTGTCCCAAAGTGCGAAGCACTATGATACCCCCTCTGCAAGTGCACTTGCTGGATCCTCCTGACACCTGTGATGTGCAAAGAAAGCACAATGAACTTGAACGGGATGGAGAAAGCATCCCACACCCCAGGGGTCGTCTCCCCCAAATTACACCACCACCCCACGGCTTTGTGATTTTTAACTTTCTTCTAATTTTAGGATCCTAGCAGCGTTCTGAGAACCCCTCTAAGTGTTTTAGGGAGATGGTAATGGTCCTACACTAAAATAATTCAACCAACACTATAATTTTAGTGCCACCATCAAAATGAAATAATGGCTGTTTACCATGTTACACCTTTCAAATGACCTTCATTTGAATACAAATTGTGGCTTGAAATTCTAAAAGCTTCTCTCTTCCAGAAGGCTGCAAAATGCAAGAACTCAGTGAGGGCTCCTCTACCCAAGCCTCCTCCCCGGGACCACCGGGGACCGCAGTTTAAATGGATCTCTTTCTCTGGAGCTGCCGGAGACCCATTTAGCGCCTCCATGCAGAATGGAAGGGCCTCCATTAGTGTTCCTTGAACTGAAATCTCGACTCTAGAAGCTTCCTATCCAGTCTAAAACATGCTGTCATTAATACTGCCTTTCCTTTACGCCCAAATAAAAGCTTTTTAAGAACCCAAGTTCCGCGCTTTTCAGATATGTGACTTAGGTTAAGCACTTAATTTCTCTACATCTTAGTTTCCACATCTGTAGAACAGTAATAAAAATAAAATCTACCCTGTAGGTTGTTGTCAAGAGTAACATAGAAAGCTTAACCCAGTGCTTGGCACACAGAGCGTGCTCAGTTTCTTTGCTGTGTTGACGCCACCCCGCCTGCCCTGCTGCTTCTCTCAGGTTCTCTGTGGGGCGCAGGTTCCAGCCTAGGGCTGGACCCTCATTCCCTCTCTCCCATCCAGTGCCCCTGCTCCTGCTGTTTGCCTGGCTTGGATCCAGAATATTCCTTTCCCTCCTCTCTGCCTATTCGTGGCTCATCCATCCTTCAGGGAGAACTTGGCTCCTGCCTTCCAGAAAGCCCCCTGGACCATCCTGGCCTGTGCTCACCTCCTCGTGGGTGACTCAGGGCCCATCACAGATGTGCCAGCTGCTCCAAGGGCCTGACTTTCAGGTGGATGCTCTCTCTCTCTCAAAGGCAGTTTCCTCAAGGAAGGAGCCCTTGTCTCCAGGTCCTCCCTCCTAGGTCCCTTATACGCTTCACAGAAGGTCCTACGGACGTGTCTTCTTCAATATCTTGCCCATTCATGCTTCTCTTTCTTTTCCCTGGTTCTGACTTTCATCACTTCCTACCAAGAAACCCAAGGAAGTCTCCATGTTGGTCTCTGCCCCCAGACGCCCCCTGTTTCATTTGATGCTGGTGCCCATTGAGATTCCCACAATTCCCATCTGATTAGGTCCGGCTCCTGCCCCAGCAGCTTCAGGGTAGGTGTCCCTGTGCCTAACTTGAGTCCATTCCAGTTGCCCAACCTAAATCCACGTCCATCATTTGGCAACAGAAAGGAAGGGAGCCCTGGCACACACCACAGCACAGGAGAACCTTGAAAACATTACACCGAGTGAAAGAAGCCGGACACAAAACATCACATATTGTAGGATTCCATAGACATGAAATGTTCAGAGTAGAAAAAGCCATAGAGACAGAAGGTAGATTAGTGGTCTCCAGGGGCTGTGGGGTCTCTTCTTGGGGTGATAAAAACATTCTAAAATTAATTGTAGTGATCGATGCAAAACTCTGAATGTACTAAAAACCACTGAATTGTACATCTTAAATGGATGAATTCCATCCCAATAAAGCTGTTTTTATGCTCCAATCAGGTTCTACCTCCATTTTCTCCCACCGTCCTCCCCTACCAGCCTGAACTGGGATTTGTCATGCCATTCAACCTATCCAAAGAATACGCATCCTTCAAGGCCCAGCTCCTCAAGTTCCTGTGGCACTCATTCATTCATTCATTCATTCATTCACACATGCTTCCAACAAATGATGACTGTGGACGTACCGAGAATTCAAGAGCACCCAGAGCCTAAATGAAAAACAAACAACAACGAGAAACAGGAAAGCAAGCCAAAGGAAGGTTACAGTGCAATGGTGCTCACCATGCCATTCCCGTGGTCCTTAATATTTTTACTGAGTTTTCCAGGTTTCTCTTATTCCTCTTGAGAAGATCCTGGATAAGAACAACATTCTGTAGTCTCGCTTTCCCCCCACAGCTCACACGGCTTGTAGCGGGTGGAGCAAGTGCTGGAATTGGCTTCAGAAGACCCGGGATCGGCTTCCAGCTCCATCGACTGTGTGACCCTGGGCAGCCACTTCATCTCTGCCCACTGCCGTCCCCCTCGGAAACAGCGATGGCGCCTCCTCCACGAGAAAAGCCGTGTGTAGCAGGGTGATTTATTGGGAATTTAATTTGGCAAGAGACTCTGTTGAAAAACTAACTTGTATCTTGTAGACTTAACAGAAATGAAAGAAAGGTAGTTTCCCCTTCTCCCAGGAAGATGGCAGGCCTTTTACTCATTCCGACAAATACTTGATATTTGTTGGATGAGTGGATGACTTTTTTTCTGATTATGTACCCCTATGGAGAAGGTTTCAGGGCTGGAAGAAGTTGTGTGACTGCCCTGAAGGAGTATCCCTGGACAGAGGTCTCTGTACTTCCAAGGTCTCTGAGCTGACTCCTGAGATGGGAGAGGGCCGAGTTTCCACCCAGAGGAGGCCTGATCCTGGGGCATCAGCCCGTTCATGGTCTGGAGGGGACGCAAGTGGAGGATCTCAGGGTGCAGGGACCTGAACTTGACCAGACACGGCAATGCAGGACCTCAGCAGTGGGGTGGGGGCCCGTGAGCACCAGGCACTAAAGCAAGGCTATGAGTGACCCTGCTTGGCAAGTAGAGCCACCAGAGGGGCAACCCAACCCCAAAAGTCCTCTGCTTTCCTCCGCTGGCCTCAGCAAAGCTGGGCAAGCCACACACAGAGGGGCTCTTCTGGACTCTTCTAAGACCCCAGGGGGGCCCTGAGAACTCTAGATGTGGGACGAACCTCTCCTCGTGGCAGATGGGGCCTTGAGCTGGATTTCACTGGATTTAAGCAAAGAAACGTAACCTTGCCTGCACTCCCAGGATCTTGGAACAGTTCCAACCTGACATGTAGAGGGGATCCTCAGAGATGATTAACTCATAACCACCTCACCAGCCAAGCACTATTCCTAGACTGGGAAACAACGGATGCTTTATTTTTTGAGACAAGACCAGAAAACCATCAGAGAACTGGGGCTGAGAGAAAAGCATGGTCTCTCAAAAGTTCCTGCTGGTTCGGGGATCCCAGAAAAGTAAGGAAAGAAACAAGCTGAAAAGGATCATGAAGAATGCTTCAAAACCCTGGGACAGACAGACAGAGAACAGGCACAGAATATTCAGGAAAAAAAGCTGGGAACAGCAGAGAGTGGGAACCCTGTTAAAAATGAAAGAGCCCTGCGACTCCCAAAGTGCTACTGGAATAAGAGGTGAGTCTCTCAATATTGATTTACTGATTAATAATATTGGAATCTTAGAGATTAGTCCTAATCCTGAGGACAGCCTGTGGCTGGGAGCCCGATGGCAGGGGTCCCAAGGACACATCATTTCCCTTGCCAGGGCTTAGGCAGGTGGCTGTGAATCTCAGTGGGAGAATATTTTCCAAAAACAAATAGGTTCTAGACAGCAAACGTAGGGCTCTAAACCATGGGAGATGGACCCAGACAAATATCCCAATTCGATGTGGCTCAGAGCTCACCCCCAGTCCTGCTTCAAACCAATCTGCAGAACACAGCTTCCCCACACACGCGCCAAACCTAAGCCTTCTGTGCCCAGTTGCAAAGGGCCAAGAAATGACAGTCCTGACACCTGGACGATCCTCCAGGACATCCGGCCAGGTGAAAGGAGCCCAGCTTCCTCAAAGCCTCCACTTTGGGAGCCTCTGTGCCAGCCGGGGCCCGAGCAAGACATCCACTGGCATGGAGAACGGAGCCGACAGGAGGCTGTGGGACAAGCTTCCCCAGCCATCTCCCCGGCCACCGCCCAACTCCCCAGTTCACAGAGAGCCCTTTGCTCTGGGACAGAACCCAACAGAGCAGCTATTTCCATCATTCTCTCAGCTTATTTAAGAAAAATTGCGTGCCTATGATTAAAGACCGTCATGCTGTGTGCCACCGCCATTTAGAGTTTATTTTACGTTAAATCTCCAAGCCAGAGACCCTCCAGTCGGTCTGCATAAGGCAGAGTTATTGGTCCAAGTGGTTTTAAAAATAGATGCAACTCCAGACCCCAAGAAACTGAAGGGATATTATGGGAATACACAACTGTATTGTTGCGTTACTATATGAAAAATTGAATTCTCAGCTCCTCTGTTCCCCTCCCACTCCTCCCTCTCCTGGTTCCTCACCTGAGACACTGCAGCTCCTGGCACCAAGATCAGTATATATCACAAATGACCTCCCCATCAGAACAGCCCAAACCAAGCTGCAGGGGCCCGAGCTGCCCTGTGTGCTGTGCAGGGGGTCCGATAAACTCCAGCTTCTGTCTTTCTTCAGACCAGAATGCCATTCCGGGTCAAATTTTAACTAATGACAACCCCACAAAAAATCAGCCACAGCTTCAAGCTGGATTCGGGAATCACATGTCACCACGGGCCTCCCAGGCAAGCTGGTCCTGACAGGGGAGGTCCATTTTGGCTCTGAGATTTGGTGTGAAAGTTTCTTCCCCAGGCCAGACTTCCTGGATGTGGCAGGCAGCCTCTCCAGCTCAGGCTCCCCGCCAGCCACAGTGGAAGTAAGAAGAAGGGGATCCTTTATTCATGCTAATGGCCACAGGAACAGCCAACACTCATGAGCAGTTGCCACAGTTCACAGTTCCACCTGTGTGTGGATACAGAAAATAAAGTCTACCCCACCTGGACTTCCCTCCACTATCAGCCCCTGCTATAAACTGAATGTTTGTTTCCCCAAAAACTCACATGTTGAAATCCTAACCCCTAATGGGATGGGATTAGGAGGTGGGGCCTCCAGGAGGTGACTAGGTCATGAGGGTGAGGCCCTCACGAATGGGATTAGTGCTCCTATAAAAGGGACCCCAGAGAGCGACTCCCCAGCCCTCAGAATTATGAGAAATAAACGTCTGCTGCTTATGAGACACGTGTTCTATGGCATTTTATTATCCTAGCCCAAATAAACTAAGTTCCCCGAACCAAGATTTCCCTGGCCAATCGCCAGCCCCTCAGGTAGCCGGGTAGGCAGCATTCTTCGTAGAATATAAGCTCAGTGAGGGCAGAGGCCATGCTTGCCTGGTTAGCCACCCTAATGCCTGGAAAAAGCAGCCTGGCACCCAGCAGGCACTCAATGGAATCGACCAGCACGAATAAAGATTCATCGCAGACACTGGCACAAGACAGTGCTTACTAAACATGGCTCCTCACTCCAAATGCAGAAAAAGTAAAAATTCAGACACTTGTCGAATGTCAAATCAATATTAATTTACTCAAAGGCACAAGTAAATGTCTTAAACGAGGCTTTTTTGTCTTTATTAAAGACAAATGACCAGGTGTGTCACTAGGAGTACACACAGGACTCTCTTTAAGTTGCTTATTATCCTTCCCTGCAATTTACAGAAGCTTATGTTCCTTAGACACTCTAGAAACCAAGTTCCCTCCCCTCTAGAGCAAGGGAACAGTTCTCTCCTGGGCACAAGACCCTTCCTTATCAAACCTTCTCTGTGCAGACGCTCCGTAGAGAGAAGGCACGTGCTCCTTCCAGAGCCCTCAGCATCGCCCCCTGCTCTTCTCCTTCCCAACAGTGCCAAGTGCAAAGCCGGGCTGGTGCTTTGCCTGCCCTTAGGCACCGCGCTAAGACCATCCGCCTCCTGCTCGCAGCCTGTCAGAGACACACAAGGTCTCCCCTCGAAAAAGCAGCCAGCAGCTCCAGCGGGAGGCTGAGGGGCAGGTGGAGAGTGCACTAAGTCACACCTGGGTGTCAGCGATGACGCCGCCAGGGGACCCAGGGACCCGGCGCAGACAAGCCCGCCTGCTTCTCCAGCACAGCCCTGCCCTTCTCTTTCCTTCCTTCTTCGGGAAGCAGGAACTCCATCCCCATCACTTACCTGATAACGATGGAGAACAGTCACGGGTGTTTTCACCCTGGACACAGACACCATTATCCTGCACCAACTCAGCTCTCATACAATGAAGATTTAAAAGTTATTCAATGCCTTTTTATCAAAGGCCTGCCTGTGGATCTATTCTTCAGTTAGAAATCTACCCAGAAGGTGCTTTTGCCACTGTGCAGCTTACGAGACAACCGTAAAAGTCATAGTAAGGGTGGAGGGGAAAGAACTGCCCCCCCCCTCCCCCAGAGTGCTTACAAAGGCCTTGGGATATTACAATTTCAAATTTTCTGTTTTCTATTTATCTGTGATCCTAATTGAAGTTGCAGCAGAATGACACAATACAACTGCACATCCTGCTATCTGATTACCTTTTCATAAGCGTAGTGCCACAAAGAAGAAATTTTGACACTCCAGCAAAAGAGACATTGCTGTAAATACTCCCACTCCCAGACACCTACGTGTAATTACTCATAAAGAGTGAGGAGGATGAGGAGAGAGTGAGGACCCGTTATGTGCTTTTCATCTTCAGGAACTTCTTGTGCTCCTTCTATTAATTACTTTCAAGGTTTACTCCATCTCGGCTTTCTGCTCCTTGACAGTCTGAAGATGACAGAGAACCAGCAGCTGGGTGACGGAGAGGCAGGCCACTCTGGAAAGCAAAGGGGCTTCAGAGCCCCTGGAGGACGGCAGGCAAGGCTGAGGGAGGCCCCCAGCGCCTCTTCTCCAATGCCTGGTCTCTGCCCCGGCCTCCGCTCTCCTGCAGTATCTCCACCACCCAATTCCGTAACCTGGGAGCTATTTGCATCTCACTGTTCTGCTCCCCGCAGCACATATGGAGAATGCATATGATATGTCAGGCGGAAAAAGCAGGACATAAAATCCTATATAGAGTAGGATTACACATACATTAAATATATGCATACATACAAAAGAAGGCATAGAAGATGTACATCGAAATGACAATGGTGAGTGGCCAACAGGCACATGAAAAGATGCTCAACATCGCTAATTATTAGAGAAATGCAAATCAAAACTACAGTGAGGTATCCCCTCACACCGGTTAGAATGGGTAGCATCAGAAAATCTACAAACAACAAATGCTGGAGAGGGTGTGGAGAAAAAGGAACCCTCCTACACTGTTGGTGGGAACGTAAATGGGTACAACCATTATGGAGAACAGTATGGAGAGTCCTTAAAAACTAAAAATAGGGTTACCATATGATCTAGTAATCCTACTGCTGGGCATATATCTGGAGAAAACTATAATTCAAAAAGATACATGCACACCAATGTTCATAACAGCACTATTTACAATAGTCAAGACATGGAAACAACCTAAGTGTCCATCGACAGATGAACGGATAAAGAAGATGTGATACATATATATACAATGGAATATTACTCAGCCATAAAAAAGAATGAAATATTGCCATTTGTAGCAACATGGAGGGCCCTAGAGATTATCATACTAAGTGAAGTAAGTTAGACAAATATCATATAATATCACATATGTGGTATCTTAAAAAATGATACAAATGAACTTATTTACAAAACAGAAACAGACTCACAGACATAGAAAACAGTCTTATGGTTACCAAAGGGGAAAGGTGGGTGGGGGAGGAGGGATAAATTAGGAGTTGGGGATTTACAGATACACACTACTATATGTAAAATAGATAGGGACTTCCCTGGTGGTCCAGTGGTTAAGAATCTGCCTTGCAATGCAGGGGACGTGGGTTCGATTCCTGGTCGGGGACATAAGATCTCACATGCCGCAGGGCAACTAAGCCCGCATGCACCACAACTACAGAGCCCACACACTCTGGAGCCCACGCACCACAACTAGAGAGAAGCCCATGTGCCACAACAAAAGATCTCGTGTGCCGCAGCTAAGACCCAACGCAGCCAAAAATAAACAAATAAATAAATTTTAAAAATAAACAAATAATATAAAATAGATAGACAAGGAATTCCCTGGCGGTCCAGTGGTTAGGATTCCACGCTTTCACTGCCAAGGGCACGGGTTCAATCCTTGGTCAGGGAACTAAGATCCCACAAGCTGCGTGGTGCAGCCAAAAAAATAAAATCAAAACTAAAATCAAACAGATAGACAATAAGGACATACTGTATAGCACAGGGAATTATATTCAATATCTTGTAATAACCTATAATGGAAAATAATCTGAAAAAGAATATATGTGTGTGTATATATATATATATATATATATATATATATATATATATATACATATATATATATAAAACTGAATTACTTTGCTATATACCTGAAACTAACACAATGTTGTAAGTCAACTATACCTCAATTTAAAAAGAGAAAATATTATAATAATAGATGATGTAAACTTTTTAAAAATGGCAATGGTGGCTGTGTGTGTGGCAAAGCAATGGAAATATTTTCTTTTCACATTCCTAACATTTCTGGAAGATCATCACTGTATATTATTTAATTAATAAAAACAAATAAATTCATAATTTAAAATGATTTTACAGAGATGGAGAACAAACTTGTGGTTGACTGGGGTTAGAGACAGGGGGAGGGGAAGACAGGTTGACTATGAAGGGTAGCGGGAAAGCTCGTGGTGATGGACCAGTTCTGGATCTTAATTGTGGTGGAGGTTACACAAATCTACACACATGACATGAAGTGACTAGACACTTACACGCACACTGTGTCAATGCCTGTTTCCAGCTTGTGACATGGTACTACAGTTCGGTGAGAGGTGGCCCTGGGGGGGGGGGGGCTGGGTGAAGGGTACCTGGGTCTCTCCGTACCATCTTGGCAACTCCATGTAATTTTCTAATGATTTCAAGATAAAAGTTTGAACTAGATCTAACTGGTCCACATCTAATGCAGAGGAAGACGGGCAAAGCCTAAACTATGGGTCTACACTAGCTTTTAAGGCCAATAAACACCCATTCAACCTTTGTCTGGTAAGCACAGAAAGACCAAGATCGCACACTTTCCCATTGTATTTAGCCCTCCCAGAAACCCAGAAGGTAGGTCCCCATGTTATGGATGAGGACACCGAGGCAGGAAATGCGCACAGAGCTCGAATAAGCCCATCTGACCACGGTCTGCATCCAAAAGTTCATCTCCCGTGGGTACCACTTACATCCAGCATGTCATTGAGCCTCTGCACAGTTTTGAGGGGGAGCCCGACCAGGTCACGGGGTAAGAAACGTCACAGCAACTGGGTCCAGGACTCTGCCTGCCGGGCGGGCACCCCCCCTCCCCAGCCGCCTCACTTCTGCGGCCCCACCCCCCCCCCAGCCCGGCTCCGTTCAGGTCACGTGCAACCCACTGCCTCCGCCACAGATCACAAACACCACCTCCTTCCTGCCCAGACTCCAAGTTCAGGCCTGTAACCTGTATCCTGTTCATAAGTTGCCTGATTTAGCCCAGCTCGGGCTGATGTGACAGTGCACCTGGCAGTGGATGAGGCAGCCGGTTTAGCCCATGCTGCAAATGCTCACGGAGGCCAAGCAAGGACCCTCCCCCCAGACCCCACCCCACCCCCCAACAGTGTATGTCAGCTGCCAGCCTTGCCCCTTTGATCTACTCACCAAGATGCAGCCAGGAGCTTTCTAAGGCAAGACGGGTGCCTTCCTCAGTGGCTCCTCTCTCATTTAGGATAAAACCCGAACTCCTTAAATGTCCCCCAACCGTTGGAGACAGACCCTTGCAGCCCACCTCACCACACGTCTCCTCCCCTCACTCCATGCTGCAGCCACACTCACACCCTGCACTGTCATCTCCAAGCCACGCACATTCTGTTCCCTCCGCCCAGCATGCTCTTCCCTGTAACCCAGCCACCACCTCCATCCTCTATCCATCCACCTCCTTCTGCCAGGGTGTCTCCAGTTCATCCTCAGCACTTCCTGCGGGACTCTTCCCTGACCCACCAGGACTGGATTATATGCCCTGAACAAGTGCTCCAGGAACCCCTGCCACACGTCCAATGCACACATTGATCACATTCTTCATCATTGCCTGTTGCTTGTCTACCTCCCCCAGAGGACTGTCAGCTCCAAGACAGCCCAGCACAGCGCCTGGCACACAGGAGGGACACAGTAAATATTTATCAAGTTCATGGGTTTCAGACAAACAAGCTGACATGACTTCCCAAGGTCAGGTTCACAGGTGGAGAGCTGGGACAGGAACTCAGGTAAGGTGGACCCTGGAGGCTGTGACCTTTCCAACTGAACCAAGGATGAGGAGAAGGGCAAGGCCAATCCCATCAGCCTTGATTTCTGGTCTTGTCCCAGCACAGACAGAAGCCGGGGGCAGGCCAGGCCACAGCACGGCCCGCTGTCCTCAGCAGAGATCTGGAGAACACAGCCGGAGCCTCATTAGGAGCAGTTCCCTGGGCAAAGGAAGGGGGCAGCCGGCTGCTCCTGAGGGTGCCATCTAGGGCAGGGTGAGCCAAGGGAATTCAGGGGTTCCATGACTCAGGGCATGGGGGTGGTCTCGGCAGCAAAGGGAACAAGCTGCCGAATGTTTCAGGTTCAGTTTGGCAATGTGTCAACGTTCCTGGAGTTTAATGCATTATTATTAGTTTGCATATTTATAATGTGCCCTCTAGTTATTAACGGTGATATAATGCCAACCGAGAAAACCAAGAGACCTCAGAAATATTTACATAGCAGCATAATTAAGACTAAAAGCTGAGTCACCCAGGGATCCTACTGATTTTCCTGGAGGGGAAAAAAATGGGACAATCTGACTTCACACGCTGCCCAAAGACCCTCCCTAAATCTGCGCCAGGCAGAAGCCCCCTGTGCCTCCCCCGTGACCACCCTCTGACGTCAGCAGAAGACAGACGCTCTATGAAATGCACACTTGCTGCCCCTCCTCAGCAGACTCAGCCCAGACCTTCCAAGTGCGGGACGCCCCACGTGCACGGCATGGCTAGAGCTGTGGGGAGGAGGGGGCCAAGGCAGGGACATGAGGCCCCCAACGCAAGGGCCCTCTCCATGCTGACATCCCCCAGGGAATCCTTGAACATAGGCGCTGAGGGTCCCCTTCGATATAGAAAGCTCTCTGAATGACCAGCAGCAAAGCCCCGCCGGGACTCCAACATCAATTATGGGGTCAGAGGCAGCGGACCTCTCACTGAGTGAGCCCCTTGGCCAGGTCCCATAGCAAAGAAGCAGCTCCACCTTTTCAAGAGGAAATGTCATTCTGAGGCCCATCCCCCAGCCCCTCCCCACATTCTCTGCTTCTTCCTCCATCCAGAGCTCCACTTTCCAAGGGGAAAACTCAGGTTTGTTCCAGTGAGTTCAACCACGATTTTTCCACAAGTATCTTTTAAAATGAAAAAGGAGGGTTTCCCTGGTGGCACAGTGGTTGAGAGTCTGCCTGCCAGTGCGGGGGACGCGGGTTCGAGCCCTGGTCTGGGAAGATCCCACGTGCCGCGGAGCAACTGGGCCCGTGAGCCACAATTGCTGAGCCTGCGCGTCTGGAGCCTGTGCTCCGCAACAAGAGAGGCCGCGATGGTGAGAGGCCCGCGCACCGCAATGAGGAGTGGCCCCCGCTCGCCGCAGCTGGAGAAGGCCCTCGCGCAGAAACGGGGACCCAACACAGCCATAAATAAATAAAATAAATAAATTTTTTTTTTAAAAATGGAAAAGGAAATAGGTTTTAAAAGCGAGGGAAATCAACTGATGAAAACATAAATAAAATGTGGTCTCATCCATACAACAGAATATTACTCAGACACCAAAAGGAAAGAAGCGCTGACACAAGCTACCACGTGGGTGAACCTTGAAAATATGATGCTAAGTGAAAGAAACCAGATACAAAGGTCACAGATTGTATGATTCCATAGATATGTAGGGTCTGGAGTAAGCAAATCCGTAGAGACAGAAATTAGTGGTCATTGAGGGCTGGAAGGGATTAGGGCATTGGGGGTGATGGTAAGGGGTTTCTGTGCGGGGTGATGAAAATCTTCTACAATTGATTGTGGTGATAGTTACACAATTCTGGGAATATACTAAAAGTCACTGAATTGTACACTTTAAATGGGTGAATTGTTTGCTATACGGATTCTATCTCAATTTAAAAAAAAAAAAAAAAAAAAGAAGCACTTGGAAGAAATTCCTGTTTCTCCTGCATGGGGCCTGATTCTTAGCATGGCCGTGTCCCGCAGGTCTGCCGACTGGAGCCTGGGCAAAGCTTAACGCCCCTTTCCCTGTCCACGGCTGCCCATTCCCCACCCCCTGCCCCCACTCCAAAAGCCCCAGCTTGCTCTTGACACAGGAAGCCGCTGCGACAGTGCCAGAAAGATCCCAAGACTGAAGATCTACATTCCACAGGACGCAACGAGCAGTAACCAATGCCAGACACACAGCAGCGAGCTTGCAATAAACGTCCTCCTGTTCGGCTTCTGAAAGGGTCTCCGATACGCAGTTAATGCCGCATTCAGGCTCCATCCAGCCTCCATCACAGGAGGTATGCAAATGCGGCTTTTGTCACAACTGGCACCAACTCTAATAACTCCCAACGTGAAAATGTTCCCATAAAAACCACCATAAAAAGTCCCTTACTTTATTGCCAGCTAAGTTTTCTTTACTTGTTGTCAGGACTTTCTCCTTACCGTTGATTAGCTAACAGGCGGCACGTCATTTTTTTTTTCCTTTAGAGAAATCGGGGCTCGCAATCGCCGACCTGTCCCCTCCCTCCATCTGGAGTGTGCCTGGCTTCAGCTGCCACCACTGCCCAGCCCCCTCTGAGCCAGAGGGGCTTAAAAACCACATTTACCTTTCCCCACGGGCGGCTGAAATGCATTACCTTTGGTCTGCTCGTTGCCCTCCCTGGTCAACTGGGAATATAAAAATCAGCCTTATTTATAACAACGGAATGTTCTGTTCCCCCAGTGAGACCTGGCCCTGCCATGTACACACATTCATGCACACACAGCACATACATGCACACATCACACACACAGAAGCACACACGGGCATGAAAACACACACATGCAAGCATGCACATGTGCACACGTGCACACACTCACATATCACACTGCTTTTCCCAAAGCAACATCCGTCCATCCATCCAACTCCCTGCTGGGCCCTGCCTCTCTGTGCCTTGGTGGAGAAACCTGTCTCTCTTCCCTCCTGGCACTATGCACCCAGGTAAGAGAGGATGGGGCAGCTCTCCAAGACAAGACCCTTCCTCTCTGAACACAACTAAATCTCCACCTGCCGCTCTGAGACCCTTGGAGGAGGGCCTCAAACCCCCCAACACGAGACAGCTCTTTCCCTGGCTGACCCAGCCTCCCCTCCGTGAGCCCTTCCAGAAGATGACATGATGAAAGACAGTCCCCTGCTTTCAGCCACAAAGGCCCACAGGCCCGCGACTGATTCACCTTTGCAGAGAAACCTCTTGGTCCTCCTTCCAGAGAATTCCTGGTGGCATCCCATGAGCAAGACACACTAACTGCTTCCACCAAGAGGTCTGGTGGAGAAGAGAATCCAGCCACCCATCTACGCACTGCACAGGGACCAGAGCAAAACGATGTCTGCAAAGGTTTCTTACAAAAATGTAGACAGGAATGAGTGAGCCAGTCACCTTTCTATGCATGACCATTGCCTCTGGGAGCAGGAGAGAGAGAAAATGCAGCCCCTTAGTGTAAAGCGCCCACGTGGACCACAGAGCGGCCACTGCTCTCCTACACTGGAGGGAAGCAGGCACCACCAGCACGTTTTCCACCCAAGCAAGAAAGACCCGCGGTCTCAGATGACGTGCGGGACTGAGGTACAGTGATTCTCGCAGGCTCTTTGCCGGGCCCCAAGGCACTGCAGAAGAGACACCCAGAGCCCCCCAAATGCTGCACCCCTACCCAGGCTCCCAGAACACTGGGCCGCCACCCAGGCACCGGGCCCGTCTCAGGCTAAGTTCGGGTAACATCAGGATGAAGCAGGACGCCCCAGCCTTCATGAGGAGCCCCCCCACCATCCCCCAGGGGACCCTCTTTCCCCACTAAAGCCATCAGGGGTCCGGACTTGGTGAGGAACATGTCCCACCCCCTCGCTTTTCGCCCAGGATTGGTGACCACGCGCAGGAGCGGGCATCAGGGTGCAAATCGCTACCTCTCGTCCCCGAAGGGCGCCCCCAGCGCCCCCAGCCCCTCCACGCCTCCGGGAACCGCAAGCCCCAGCCCTGAGCGGGTTGGGGGAGGGGTCGTAAAGCCCGCGGGCTGGTGAAGCCCAGTTCAGGCTCCGCCTGCCCCATTCTTCTCCTCCTGGTAGCTTTGATTCCTTTACTTGGGGTTTTAAAGGTCATGTTCTCCGTCCGCGGAAACATTCTACATGACACTCCTGAGGCAGAGGTTCTTCTCAGAGGCATTTAATCCAAGAGCAGGCACCCTCTGAAGAACAGGGTTTATAGGTCACCGCCCAGACGGCCTTATAAATCACGCCGGCTCAGGCGGGCGGCGGAGGGGAGGGGGGCAGGAGGGGGGCAGGAGGGGGCGGGGCCAGAGAGAGGAGAGGGGCCAGGGAGGGAGGGGCCAGGGAGGGAGGGGCGGGGGCAGATGGAGGGGAGGGGCCTGATTTGGAAAGGCGGGGCCTGGGGCGGGGCCAGAGAGGCAGGACCATTCAGGAAGAGAGAGGAGGGGCGAGAGCGGGAGGGGAGGGGCGAAAAGGGCCTGAAGGACGGAGTCAAAGGGGAGGGGCCTGACAGGGACGGGGCAAGGGGGGAGGAGAGGGGCGGGACCAGACAGGCAGGGAGGGGCGGGGCGCCCTGGCCACCCACTCCTTGACCTGGGACCCAGGGCGCTCACACCGAGGCCCACCTGCCAGCAAGGGCGAGCTGACCTTGACGGAAGCGAGGCGGGATCAGAGGAGGGGCGGGCACCTCAGCCAGGGCTACCTGCCTGTCTCTGAGCAGAGACCCTGTCTGCCCCCTTCCCACTGCGCTCTGTGCCCAACACAGAGCAGACGCTCCTTGCCTATCTGTGTAATGAATAAATAAAGGCGCCTCGGAGAGGCGTGAAGGCCATCAGACCAGTAGATGCTGATGCTCTGGTACGGCGGACACCGGGAGATAACAGCCCGCGCCCTGGGCAGGGCGGGGTGACACACGATAGTGGGACAGTGGGGAGGAACAGCAGAGGCTGGGGACTCGGGTTTGACAAAACGGGGCAAGATGATTCCCATCCCGGAAAGCCCTGGACTGGCTACCGCGGAGCGATGCACAGCAGCCCCTCTACCACCCCTGGAAATGGCGCCCCCCACCCCGTCCTGGACCAGGGCAACAACCTCTGAGAAGGTCCGCTCAGTCTGCCCAGGGCCCCTGGGACAGCCTGGTCCCACCTTCCCGTTTCAGAGGCTGGTGCCAACCCAGTGAGAGAGAGACTCCATCTAGCCTGGGTTTGCCCCCGTTGCCAAACCTCCAAGCTGGACTGGCCCTGTGGTATTCCTGTCCTTTGGAGGACAACAATGAATGGGCTTGGATCGATTCAATCAATCCCCTCGAAATGTGAAAAACCTAAGAAAGGCCGCTGCCGGTGAATATTCCTTTCGGGGAGAATCACCCTGCCCACACCCAACTCCACAACTACGTCTCAAGGAAATATGACTGTGAAGCTTGCGCCCTCATGCCCCTCGGCCCTGTGACCAGGGTGCGGGTGTGAAGGCGGGTGAACAGTGTGGGAGGACAAAGAAGCACCCATCCATGGTCACAGTCTGAACAGCGCTCTGAACAGTGTGGGTCTTCCCCGCTTCACCGCACAGACACAATGGTGACGGGCCACGGGGCCAAGGAATCTACACGGGGGTGGGGGAGTGGTGACATGAGGACAGAACAGGAGCAAGTGCATCCCAGCAAGTCCGTCCTCGGCTCCTGCTAGGAGGTCCGCTGGCCTTCCCAAACCTCCTCCGTCCAGCGCGTCCACTCTGCAAACTACCCAGCTCCTCACAACAGAATCCACTTTCACTTAATTTAGCTAGAGCTGATTTCTGTGGCTTACAACAAAGGAACCTTAATTGCATCACAGCCCAAACCTTCCTAAATTCAGATAGCTTTTATAAATGAAATAAGAATTAGTTCCAGAGATTCCCCTAGTAAGAATCACTACTCACAATCAGAACGGGCTTCTCTGCAAGATTGCTTTAAGCAGATGTGTCCACCCCAGACTGCCTGGGGTTTAATCCCAGCTCCACCACTTACTAGCTGTATGATACGGAGAAGGTACGTAACCTCTCGGGGCCTCAGTTTCCTCACCTGTAAAACGGAGATCATAAGAGAACTGATCTCAGTGTTGTCACGAAGACTAATAAGTTCATCCATGTAAAGGGCTCAGGACAAGACCTGCACATAAGTGTCTGTTGAATTAAATCAAATTCAACCTCTTCTCGGTCCGTCATTTGTGCCCTCATCATTTATTTAGTACCCAATGCATACACAGCACTGCCCCAGGCACGAGGACACAAAGGCAGAGTGGCAGGGGACCTGCGCTTGAGAAGTCCCTGTGAGCTGGAGAGAGACTTGTAAACACATAAATCCGAGTCCGATGTGATAAGACTATTCTGGAGCTATCACCAGAGCTGTGGGAACCAAGAGGAGGGGTGATTAATTTTGCTTTGGGGGTGGGGGGAGTCTTTGCAGAGGAGGTGACATTTGAGCAGGACTTTGAAAGACGAGCTCTCCACTGAACTAAATCTGGACCCAGTGCCCAGAGAGTCATCCTGGAAAATCAATCCAGCCCCCAGGGGGAGGGGCAGCGGGCCACAGGCCGGCTGGGCTCACTGCCCTGAGGACTGCTGAGGCCTGGCTCTCCCTGGAGGCCCAGCCAGGCCTCTGTTGACACCTTTTCCAACCACCTGGCCATCCACTCACCTCCAGCTAAGAGCTCTCTGTTCCAGGAAAGCTCCCCGGGACTCTGCCCCTTGAATGCAACTTGCATCTTCTTCCTCCAAGAAGAAAAATAATCACGATTGCACCTAAATTATATCCTTCCTTTGTAGAATGCTTTACAGATTTCAAGAGAGAAGCGATAACAGAATATTTGTCAAGGGCAGAGCTTAATCCCAGCTCTGTAGCCAGCTGCTTCGTGACTTTGGGCTGGTTATTTGACTCCTCATGCCTCAGTTTCCACATCTGTAAAATGGAGTAACAGGGTTGCTATGGGGATGAAATGATTCAGAGACATGAAGTTTCTAGAACAGTTTCAGTCCAACAGCGGGCACTCGGGGAGTTCTGATAGGTTCCTGGGTATTTCCTCCCACCCAAGGTCTCTGCTGTGGCCATGGCAACCCAGATACTTTGTGATCCAGTGCAGGGGAGCTGCAGGAGTCCGACCTGGATCTGAATCCTGGCTCAGCTACACGCTGACTACGTGACTTCAAGCAAGTGCCTTAACCTCCCCAAGGAAGATGGGACAGCCGGGGCCACCCCCCTAGACCGTGGCGAGGGACTAGAGAACGCATGCCACACGCTTCGCACCTGGTATGCAAGACACACTCAGTAAACATTAGCTATTTTTATGAACAATACACGCTTCCCTGGGCTTCCCTGGTGGCGCAGTGGTTGAGAGTCCGCCTGCCAATGCAGGGGACACGGGTTCGAGCTCTGGTCTGGGAGGATCCCACATGCCGCGGAGCGGCTAGGCCCGTGTGCCACAACTACTGAGCCTGCGCATCTGGAGCCTGTGCCCCGCAACAAGAGAGGCCCCCACGGTGAAAGGCCCGCGCACCGCGATGAAGAGTGGCCCCCGCTTGCCTCAACTAGGGAAGGCCCCCGCACAGAGACGAGGACCCAGCACAACCATAGATAGGTAAATAGATAAATTTAAAAAAAAAAAAAAAATACACGCTTCCCTGGCACCTGACTTTTCTGTGCCTTGTCTGCCCAACGAGACCGTGACCTTCTGGAAGTCTGGGACACATCTCACCGGCACTTGCATTGCTGATGGTCTGATTCTCAGTAGTCCTGGGCCTGCTCTGAGCAAGCGGTTTCATCCAGGTCGGGGCCAGAGGGGTGAGCAGTGGTGCCCGATGCCACCATCGCCACTTCCTGCGGACCCCGTCACGGTGTCCCCACATACACATGCCCATCTTCCCTTGGTGTTACTTGAACTGCCTGTTCGGAGAGGACACTGGTTCCCCTTTTCTCCCAGATCACACTGTGTACAAACCTGTGATTTCCCCTGGATACCTATATCATTTTTTTTCAACTCAAACTGAACCGAGGATGGACATGTTTTCAGGACTCTCTGCAGAACTGCTGATGTTATTTTCCAATTGTTGGCAGCAAGGGCTCCGCCAAAATACTCAAGGTCAAGAGACCAGCATGGTTCTAGGCAATCTGTACCTCTTAAAACAGTGACAAATATGTTATTTAATTTTAATGAGCTTTTTTGCATCTCACATCTAATTACAGCATTATCAAGTACTGCTTTGAACTGCAGGTGGCTTCTCATTACGTGTACGAAGCCTGCCATGAGCATTTTTCGTGAATACTAATAACTGCTTAATTTTACTATCCGCTTCAAAAAAAATAAAAAACTCTCAGCAACGTATAAGGCTGGGCTTTGTAAGGCACCTGTGGAGGGTGGGTCACACAGCAACGCAGCTTAATTAAAAAAAATAAATACCGTATGTGGCCACCCTCAAGGATGACAGCTCGGGAAGCTGCGGCAGCGTGGCAGACGGGGGCTGGGAGGAGATGCGTCTCCTGCACTTCTCGGAGGCTCTGTTTTATTGCAGCTTATTGCATCCCATTCAAATTTCCCAATTTGCTTGCAGTTCAGAGAGAACAGTTCCGTCAACAGATTTTCTGGGTGACGGACTTCAGTAATAGGCCTGGAGCCAGAGGTCCCTGAGGACACGCTCCAGAAATCCATTGTGCGGACAGGTCCAGGGAGATGCCTGCAAATCATCACGAAAGCTGCCTGAGAGGAAGGCCCAGCAGCCTCCTATCCAGGCTGGGTTGGGAGACAGTGGAGGCGGCCTGTTGGTCCACGGCTGTGGGGGAAAAGCTTCATGGTCCCCGAACGGTGAGCTATCAAGCCCACGGCCATGACTCGCACCAGTGGGTCTGCGGCACATCTGGGGTTTGCTGTGTGTTCATTTATTTTGAAAACTGTTAACACGGAACAATCTTTTAAAGCCAGCTTCCTGATTTACACCTTCTCCAAGAGGACAAGGTTGCCACTGACCCTCCCCACTTGTGATTTTATAGGTTTTTTTTTTTTTAGGACAATCAGGTGGTTTTTTTTATTTTTTTATTTATGTATTTATTTATGGCTGTGTTGGGTCTTCGCCCCTGCCCGAGGGCCCTCTCCAGTTGTGGCAAGCGGGGGCCACTCCTCATCGCGGCGCGCGGGCCTCTCACCATCGCGGCCCCTGTCGTTGCGGAGCACAGGCTCCAGACGCGCAGGCTCAGTAATTGTGGCTCACGGGCCCAGCCACCCCGCGGCATGCGGGATCCTCCCAGACCAGGGCTCGAACCCATGTCCCCTGCATTGGCAGGCAGACCCCCAACCACTGCACCACCAGGGAAGCCCCCCACTTGTGATTTTAATCCAGGAAGATTCTGGCACAGTCCATGACACTGTGGGGGTACATCTGCTTCTGGGTTTTGTTCACACGAGTTCACACCCTGTCTCTGAGCAGGAGTTCCTGGAAAACGCAAGTCACATCTGCAGCGTAGACAGCCCCCTGTCTGGACAGGCCATGCAACTGATGCAGCTGCACTTTCTTCTTTCTGATTTCAAGTAAGACCAGCTCAGTTCTACCTTCCTCAAGTCCCAGCCTTGCCCATGTGAGCTCAGAGGGCACAGAGGTCAAACTGGCCCACGGTCCTGCTCTCCCCTGACTCTGGTCAGGAGAACACCACCCCCCTAAAGATGTGCACGTCATCACCCTCAGCACCTGTGTGTATGTCATGTTACAGGGCAAAAGGGAATTCAGATTGCAGGTGCAATTAAGGCTGCTAATCAGCTGATCCTGAGATGGGAAGGTTATCCCGGGTATAATGTAATCACATGAATCCTTAAGAATGGAAGCGAAGAAGAAGGCCGGAGAAAGGGTCAGAGAGGCATGACAGGAGAAGGACTCCGCCACTGCTGGCCTTGAAGATGGAGCCAAGGGATGCAGGCGGTCCCTAGAAGCGGCCCTGTCCACTCCTTGATTTTAGCCTGGTGAGATCTATGTCAGACTTCTGACTTTGGAGACATAAGATAATAAATTTGTGCTGTTTTAAGCCACAAAGTCCAGGGTAATTTGTCACGGCAGCAACAGGAAGTGAATGCACTTCTGAGAGCCGGGTGGAGACAGACAGCAGAGCCTCCCTTGAGACTGTCACTGAGTCAGGTGCCAACCGAAGTCAGGGTAGGGCGGGGACAAAAGTCCTTAACAGCCTGCCAGCCTTCATCCTTCTTAGTTTTGCGCTATACAACGTTTGCTTTCGAATAACAAACTGGAGGAAAGCCTCCATCATCCCCCATTGAACCTCATGGTTTTACAGCTCCCAGACCCACATCCCCGGCAGGTGCCAGGGAGGTGCCCTGCCTCAGGGATTTCATCTTTAATGGGTTGTTCAGCTCAGAGTGGCAGGCCTTGGTAGCCCATCTGGAGGCCTGCAGAAGCTCACCGGGGCCCCCAGAGAGGCCACGCTTGCCGCCCGCTACTCACTAAATCCCACCCAGGCCTCTTGCTGGCACTGCATCCACATGAGGCTCAGAGGAGGCCACACCTCAAGGCAGGAGAGGACGCCTGGTGTCCGCTTGTCAAACGATGCTCCGCCACCGCGGTCCCTAACAGACAGAGGGAGTTAATGCGCCAACACTGAGCCCTTTGTTTTTATAAGAGAACAAGTGGTTTATGGCAAAGAACAAAGTTTCCTTCTTTACGAGGCCATCCTGGGTGCTCCCTCTCCGAGCCCATTAAACCTAGTTACCTCCCGCACAACGCCGCCACACAGGTACCGTTGCCACCGACAAGTTCACTTAAGAGAATTTATAGCCTAATTGTGCAGCTGTTGCCTTCTGAGTCAGTTTTAAGAGACACAAGCAGTGTCATAATTTAGTCGTGTTTTCATCTCACAACTATACTGTAATTACTGTTGTTAACAGCGAATGGTAAACAAGAGAGTGAGGCAGACCAGCCAAGAGAGTGCTAACAAATCATTGATCAAACAGGGCAGAGGGAGGGATGACACCTGGGACCCCGCAGAGCTCTCCAGAAGCCCACACAGCCCGGCAGCCCCTCGGGCTGGCCGTGAACTTCAAGCACGTGGTGAGCACCTGAGTTCCCAACCTGGCCGCGGTGAGGGGCAGAGTACTGTCTGCCTCCCAAATTCCTACTAGGAGCTGGGGCACCGATAGGGCTGCCGGGGCCGGAAGTCGGCAGGACCCAGGTGGTTCTGGACCCGGGAAGTGGGGTGCCCCAAGCAGCGTGCCTGGAACAGAGTAGACACCCAAGATGTAATCTGTCCAGTGAAAAAAGGTGAGCTCTGGCTCCAAAATGAGGCCCGGTTGCAGCAACTTCTCAAGCAGAAAATGCTGGAAGATACTGCTGCAGAGGAGCTGAGGGCACCATGGAAGCAGCCCTGAAACCTCACTTCCTCTGATGCGTGCACTTCCCTCCCAGCTCTGCCTGAAGGCTTATTTATTTGCACAGAAAGGCCCAGTGGAGGAAATCTCTCCGAGTGTTTTGAGTCTTCTCCCACTCGCCAAGGGGCAGGATGGAGGTCAGATCCCACAGTCCTGGCAGCCGCGCCCCACCCAATCCCAGCCACGCCCCACCCAATCCCAACCACTCCCGCCCCACAGGCCGCAAAACGGGGAGCCCCCGCCAGAGCGTAGCCGGGCTCCGTGAACCACAAACCAGACGCAGAGCGAGGGGCGAGGGGCACAGACGTGGTCCCACTCCACCACCACGGTGACAACGTAATCCTGAGCGCCACCACGCACGGCAGCACCAGCGCCAGCGCGCTTTTACCCTCCCTCCACCCACGTATAGAGGGATAAGGCAGGCCTCTTCCCGCCGGATCTAACTGACCCCAAAGCCCTGGCTCCATCCCCTGTGCCATCTACGGACCCGGGCTTGGGGCTCCCAACAAGCGGCAGCCTCCTCCCCAACCCGGCACCTGACTGTAAAGCTCAGCAGCCCCTGTCATGTTGAGGGACAAGTGCCTTTGAGCCCTGGGCAGAGGGGAGGAGCAGAGGTGGTGGGGGAGACGGTGAGACAGGCAGCAGGGGTGGCACCCGGCGGACACCTGTGTCATCCATCCCTTGGGCCCGCCCGCGGCCTCCAGGCAGCCCCCGGCACTGCAGCCCCCGTTCCCCGGCCCAGCTCAGTCGAAGCCACCGGCCATGACTATTTGGAGCTGATTAGGGAAAGCTCGGACGCTCTTCAGAATACAGTGGCTAACGAGGCTGGAAGGCTCATCTTCAGATTGCAGGAGCTGCAGAGAACAATGGAAGGTCCGGAGACAACAATCAATAAACGCGAAGCCCTTCTAACGGGGGAGAATAAAGACTGGGACGTGAAGAGGAGTCCAAACAGCGACCTGGAAGCAGGCGCACACTGAGGAAGGTCGGGGTGATCCTGAGAGGGGCGCTGGAGCCCAGACTGGAGGCTGGCAGGGGTCAGCCCACCCTGCTTCCTGCCCCACCCACCCCAGCCAAGAAGCCACCCTGCCCTGGGCGAGGAGAGGGAGGGGGGCATCCCGGGAGGTGGCAGAGTTGCAGCCACCCCCATCTGCTCAGAAACACGCTGGCTGGTGCTGTTCCAACTCCCAGCTGCCCCGGGGGCCCCACTGGGTTTTCAAAGGGGCTCATGATCCTTGGTCTTGGAACCAGTCTGCTCGGAGCTCAGGGCCTGTCTCCTGTGTGGCCTTGGGCAAGTGACTTAACCTCTCTGAATCTCTCATGGTCTCACTGGTAGAGTCCCCACCTCTTGGGCTGCTAGGCAGCAGAGACAAGCCTGGCACAGAGTGAACACGCCATGAACAGAAACACTATTTCTATTCTGCAAAGCTAAACTCAGATCTCAAGCTCTGACAAAATAATTGTGTACAATTTGTGGGTTTGGGATGTGATTTGGGAGATCCACTTTGGATAATGAAATATTGAAACGTGCAGGACAGCACTGTGGTGTAAGAGGGTAAACACAAGAGTCATGGTTATGAGGATACTTAGAACTGGAGCGTCTCCCACTCCCACCCAACCTGGACTTGAGCCGCAGCTGCGTGCTAACCCGCCCCGAGCACCACGCACCGGGCTGGGGCCTCCCAGATGTAAGTGCCCTCAAACCCCACAACGGTCTGGGATCTGTGGCCAAGCTGGTCCAGTCTCCTCACTTCTGCCCACAGTCATCACCCCTTCCCGGCCTACGGACCGGTCAATCATCCAGCCACCATCCAGGGGCCACATTAAAGAAGCCACGACACGGGACCGGCTTTCCCAGCCTGCCTCACGAAAGCAACGCAAACTGTTCACAAATGATGAGAAAAGGGACAAGCACAAAACAGCTCACGCAGCTGACACTGGAGGTCAGGGTTCAAGCCACATCAGAGTCAACCCCCAGCAAGGGGGCCTGAGCCTCTCTCCCCAAGAACTCGACCACCTGAGGGCTGCCCTCAGGGTCAGCGAGGACAAGCCTTGCCCTGGAAGCCGGAACCCCCTCAGGGCTGGAGAACTGAGGCTTCTCCCACGGAAGCGGGCCCATAACTCCACGGCCGTTCACATCCGCGCTGGGTTTTTACGCCAGTGTAATGCTCAACCATTTCATGTGGGATTATGTGCTGTGTGTACCAAAAAGCTCATAAAAAAAAAAAAAAAGAAAAAAATTGAATGAACATTGTTTTTAAAAGGCCCTTAAAAGTCTATAAAGTGCAGTGACTTTCATACCCTTGGGTTTTTTCCATCTTGTATGAGAGAGTTCCTCAATCAAAGCAGGCTCTGGGCAGAAGGAGGCAACAAAGAAGTGAGCAAAGCAGGTTCCAAGGTCAGGGAGATGGGAAATCCCCTGGGCGCAGGCTTAGGTCCTAAGCCCGCCGTCCACGAGGAAGTCAGCCCAGAGCCAGAAAGGCAGGTCCTGGGTGATCTGTGCTTCTCCAGGCATGTGGGTGTCATGGTGAGGATGCCCCCCACCCTACCCCACCCCCGCCAGGGCTGAGACGGGCATGCCTGGGGGAGGGGCCGCAGAGCAGGGTCGGGACCGAGGACACAGAGTGAAGGAACACGGACGGCTCTGGTCTCTGCCAAGTCCCCAAGGTGGGACCCTGGCCCCTCTGAGCTCTTCCGGTCTCTGCACAGCTGGCACTGGCCAGGGCCATTTCTAGAATCTTCCTCTCTCTCAGACTGGGCTGGACTCCACAAAGGGAATCCATACTGAATTCCTTGAAGCTAGAACAGCAATGTAGAGAGAAAATGATGGGACGGCCGCCGGATGGGCTATTAGGCAAATATTAAAAACGATGTTTGCAGAGAATGACCAGGGGAAGTGCTCACAATATGTTGTTAAATGAAAAAGTAAGCTACCAACAACATGACCCCAATTTTATGAAACAAAACAGAACAAACAGATGCGTAAATAGACGGAAAGGGGCTGGAAGGAAATCAACCACAAGGTCAAGTTGTGACCTCCGGGCTCAGTGCTGGCCCATTAACTCCCTCTGTCTGTCAGGGATGCGGCGGCAGAGCATCATTTCACCCCACAGAAAAGCGGGAACAGGCACGTCTCCTTCCTCTGGGACCTTATGCTTAGGCCCTCATCGAGACTCCCGACCCCAGATCAGAAAGCTGGTCTGCAAATCCCAGCCAATGCTAAAAGAAAAACACGGCGGAGTTCACTCTGCAGCCTCTTCCTTCTGTTCCAGGAGCAAAGGCTGGGCCCTGTTTGCAGTCTCTCCCGGAGCGGGACAATGCAGACCCCGCAGGGGGCCAGCCCCGGCCTCAGGGACACCTGCCAGACACGCTGCTTGCTGGGCAGCCCATGACGGGAAGTCCGCCACCTCGCAGAGCCCCGTTCCCACCTCTCTGCCCCCGCTGTGGTGGTCCTCGCTGCTATGACCCGCTCTCCCCTCACAGCATGTGGCAGGACTGCCCCTCGGTCCCACCCTGGTTGGGGGTGGGAGGCGGGGATGGGACTAGTTGTGGCCAATGAGCTGTGAAGTAACACATCACTTCTGGCCGGAACGTTTCATACCCAGGTCAGGACCCCAGAGCTCTCGCTTGCCCGCCAGCGCGGGGACCAGCGTGCCCGAGATGGGGGCTGCCCCATCAGCCAGGTCCCTGCGTGGCCACAGCGAGCCCCTGCTACCTGCAGTGACCTGAGGCAGGAGTCAGCAGTCACCTGCTGCTGTTTCAAGTCGCCGAGGCTTGGGGGCCACTGTTCCCAGTCTCTCCTGACATGCAGGTTGGAGGAACCGGGCACAGAAGGCACTTGGGCTCTTTTTTCACCATGCAAAACCCCCAAACTCTCAGCCCTGGATGCCAAGGGAACACCCCACTGCCTGTGATCTAAGCATGTAACATACAACACACCATCAAGATAGGAGGCTGCCAAGACGTTGCAGGAGCTGACAGCCTCCACGGGCCCCAGGCTCCTCTTCGCGATTAGGCTTGTGTGCAAAGGGAGAGCATGCGGAGCGGTCTGGGGGCAGGAGCAGGCCGTCCCCTTCCTCTCCGCCTCCTCCCCGGGCTCCCCCGGCTGACACTGTCCCCTGCCCCAGGCAGAGAAGGCCCCTGCTCAAGCATCCAGGAGGCAATGGTGGTGGTCGAGCTGAGAGCCAGCCGGCAGAGGGAAAGGCCCAAGGACTCATCCATCCCTGCGCATCGTGGGACCCACATGGGGCCCGGAGTCAGGCACGTGTGGATTCTAATCTGGCTCCGCCTGCCTTTTGCTGTGTGGCTTCAGCAGAGGAACCCGCCCATCCGAGTCTCTTTCTCCTTCCCTGTCAGATGGGGTAACGCCAGCTCTTCTGAGGCTGGTTGTGAGGAGAGGATGAGAGGGTGGACCCAGAAGAGCCTGGCATATCGTAGGCCAGCAACAGAAGTTACCACCCTGCCCTCCTGTCACTGACTCGTTGTGTGGCTTTGGGGACGACCCCAAAATTCTGTGCCTTCTTTTGAAAAATGAACTTGGACTAAGTGAGCTCTAAGATGGGAAAACTGAGGATCAAAAACACAAAATCACTGCTGAAGGTCAGACAGAGAGTGAGTTGCCCAAGGCTCTGACTCCAAAGTCCAGGTTCTGTCTACTCCAATCTGGGTCTCCAGACGGTGAGCGGTGAGCGTCTGAAGGGTGGGCTGGGTGGGTGGATTCCTGGCCAGCAGCCTCTCTACAGCACTTCACAGCTTTGTCAACTCTGTCCCTGCCTGCAGGGAGTTTTGGAGGGCTTAGGGTTTTATTTTTTACATTTTTAAATTGAAATATAGTCGACTTACAGTGTTATGTTAATTTCTGCTGTACAGCAAAGTCACTCAGTTATACACATATATACATTCTTTTTTATATTCTTTTCCATTATGGTTTATCCCAGGATATTGAATATAGTTCCCTGTGCTATACAGTAGGACCTTGTTGTTTATCCATTCTATATATATGTAACAGTTTGCATCTATTAACCCCAAACTCCCAGTTCATCCCTCCCCCACCCTGCCGGGAGTTTCATAATCTTGGAGCAGAATACTGGATCTTGGAATACAGAGGGAAAGGAAAGTCACAAAGAGGCCATCATCATCTTCCCAGAATTTTCACCCACAGCATCACCCGTCACGTCTGTAAAAAGGGGACCACCCTGTGTATGTCTGTCCCCGTGGCATCTGGTGCTGCCCCGAGCATCCAAACGGAATCACCTTGACATCATGATAAGAGGCTGCAGTTCCCACGTGGGATTGGCCCCAGGCCCGTCTGCTGGAAACTTTGAGCTCCCAGCAGTTCAAAGACCCTCACGCCTAGCCTACCGGGCGCCAAAGCCATTATCACCCTCCTCCCCTAACCCCACTTCCCCCAGGGAACTGCTAGGTTCCCTGAAATGGGGCTGAAATGGGACCAACTTAACCCATTTCAGTTAATCATCAGTTCTAAAGATAAAGTCAGGGAGTGGATAAGTCACAGGGACTGGATTAGTCAGACTTCTCTCGGAAAAGGCAGGAGTTCATGTGAGCAGGTCTCAGCTTTTCCCTGAAACATTATCCAGCCTCTCTTGACAGCAGCTAAACCACAGAGGGGGGTGACACAGTGAGGGGACACATCTCAGGGAGAGACAGAACCTGGCAAGGCTGGCCTTGGGGGGATGGGTCTTATTCCATGTTTGTTTCCCTTTAATGAATTTCCTTAATTGTCTCGGGCCTTGGGCGTGCATGGAGTCGCTCACTTAGCCCCTTTAACCATCAATTTTCTGAGCAGCAGCAAGGAGATGGTGGTGGTGCGTGAGGATGAAGCACAAACGGTATGTAAAGTGTCCAGCAGAGTGTCTGGTGCATGGAAGATATTCAATCCACATCACCTCCCACCCCATCCCTACCATGCCAGCACTTCCCAGAGGCCAGGTCAGCCGCTCAACCTTTCTGAGCATCTGTTCCTCATCAGTAAAATGGGGACAATAAAACTCATCCCTCTTATCTGACAGGGTTGCTAGAGGATGAAATGAGATATGGAAGAGGGAGCCCTCGGTAAGACGCACAAGTGTTACAGTCTCCATTCTGCGCTCTTGCCTACACGTGTCCATATGGGGCGTCAGCCAGCCACACAGAGAGGAACTTAGTGCTGCTAGTGAGACTTTCAGAGTTTGTCATTAAACCCTCTGGATGTCATCAACCAGCTTGGCCTCGGTCTCTTTCCAAGTCCCCACTATTTTTAGAGATGGTACTGCGGGAGGAGAAGGCATTCCAACAAGTAAACTGCAGGGAGCAGTTCTGGGCTGGCTCCACAGCCTACCACTCGCCAGCTGGTAGGCTGTGGGGCCTTAACTCCTCTAAGCCTCAGTTTGGCTATCTGTCAAATGGGAATAAAAACTATAATTACTTTACTGGGATGATGTGAGGATTAATTAAAATTCATTTATTCCTTTGATTCAACATTGTACTTGAGGTTCTAGTCAGGGAAATTAGGCAAGAAAATAAAATAAAAGGTATCCAGATTGGAAAGGAAGAAATAAAACTATCTTTATTCACAGATGAGATGATATCATACATAGAAAATCCTAAGGAATACACACACACACACACACACACACACAAACCTACTAGAACTAATAAACAAATTTATTTAGGATAAATTTGGATACAAGATCCATATACAAAAATCAATTTGTATACACTTGCAATGAACAAGTCCAAAAATGAAATTAATAAAACAATTCCATTTGTAATAGCATCAAAGGGATAAAATACTTAGGAATAAATTTAACAAAAGTAGTGCAAAACCTATACTCTGATAACTACAAAACACTGTTAAAAGAAATTTAGGATCTAAATAAATGGAAAGACATCCCCTGCTCATGGATTAGAAGGCTTAATAGTGTTAAGATGACAATATTCCCCCACACTGATCTACAAATTCAACACAATCTCTATCCAGCTGGCTTCTTTGTAGAAATTGACAAGCTGATTCTAAAATTCATATGGAAATACAAGGGAGCCAGAATAGCCAAACAATCTTTAGTAGAACAAATTGGAGGCCTCCCACTTCCCAATTTCAAAATTTACTACAGAGCTACAATAATCAAGACAGTGTGGTACTGATGTAAGGATAGGTACATAGATCAACGGAATAGAACAGACTGTTCAGAAATAAACCCTCACATTTATGGTCAATTGATTTTCTTTTATTTATTTATTTTTTTTAATTTTTATTTTTGGCCATGCCGCGCGCCATGCGGGATCTAAGTTCCTTGACCAGGGATCAAACCCATGCCCCCTGCAGTGGAAGCGCAGAGTCTTAACCACTGGACCTCCAGGGAAGTCCCTGGTCAACTGATTTTCAACAAGGATGGCAAGACCATTTAACAGGGGGAGAATTGTCTTTTTAACAAACAGTGTTGGGACAACTGGAAATCCACAGAAGAATGAAGTTGGACCCCTACCTCACACCATATAAAAAAAATAACTCAAAATGGGTCAAAGACCTAAATGTAAGAGTGAAAACTATAAAACTCGTAAAAGAAAACATAGGGATAAATTTTCATGAGTTTGTATTTGGCAATGGTTTCTTATGTGTGACATCAAAAGCACAAGCAATCAAAGAAAAATAAATTGGACTTCATCAAAATGTAAAACTTTTACACTTCAAGGAACAGATCAAGAAAGTGAAAAGGCAACCCACAGAATCGGAGAAAATGTTTCAAATCATGAGGAACTTGCATCTAGAATATATTTAGAAACTCTTACAAGAACAACAATAATAAAAAGACAGATAATTTAAAAATGGGCGAAGAATGTGAACTGACATTTCTCCAAAAAAAATAAGTAAATGGAAGATATACAAATATGCAAATGGAAGAGTCTCAAAATCATTAGTCACCAGGGAAATGCAAATCAAAACCACATGAGACACCACCTCACACCCATTTGGATGGCTATAATCAAAAAGAAAGATAATGTTGGCGAAGATGCAGGGAAACTAAAATTCTCGTATACAGCTGGGAGGAATGTAAAATAGTGCAACCACTTTGGAAAACAATCTAGCAGTTCCTCAAAAGGTTAAAAGTAAAGTTTCCATATTCCCCAGCAATTCCACTCCTAGGTATACACCTAAGAGAAATCAAAATATATGTCCACACAAAAGGGATTGTGCATGAATGGTCACAGCAGCATTATTCATAACAGCCAAAAAGTAGAAACAACCCAAATGTCCATCAGCTAATGAATGGATAAACAAAATATGATGTATCTATACAGTGGAATATTATCCAGCAATACAGAAACGAATGAAGTACTGATACCTGCTACAATATGGATGAACCTTGGAAACATCGTGCTAAGGGAAAGAAGCCAGACACAAAAGACTACCTATTATATGATCCCGTTTATATGAAATGTCCAGAAGACAGTAATCTATAGAGACAGGAAACAGATTAGCAGTTGCCTAGGGCTAGAGAGACTGGGGAGTGACAGCTAAAGGGTTTCTTTGGAGGATTATGAAAATGCCCAAAAATTGGCTGTGCTGATGGTAGCACAACTCAGTGAATATACTAAACCCACTGAATTGTGCGCTTTAATGGGTGAATCATATGCTATAGGAATTATATCATAATAAAGCTGCTACAGAAATAGAATCATGCATTCATTCAACACGTATTTATTGAGTACCTATTACATATCAAGCACTATTCTAGGTGCTCAGGAAACATCAGTGAACAAAACAGAAAAGATTTCTGCCCTCTAAGAGTAGAAGACAGATAATCCACATAATGCAAAAGTAAATTAAATAATATGCTAGAAAGTGATCAGTGCTAATATTTTGAGAAGGAGAACCAGGTCGGGAGGATTGGAAGTGCAGAGGAGGGGGGATGACACAACGTTAACTGGGGTGATCAGGGCAGGTGTAACACCCGAACAAAGACCTAAGGGAGGTGAGGGAGAAAGCCCTCAGGGAAGGGCATCCGGGCGGAGGGCACAGAGGGCACAGCCTGTGCCTGTGCCTGTACCAGAAGCAGGGGTGAGCCCAGATCAGCGTGGCCGCAGGGGAGTGAGGAGTCGAGGGCAGGAGTAAATGAGGCAGTGTGGCATCGTGTGGCCGTGGGCTTCTCCACCAAGAGAACTAAAACGCCATGTGGTCTGACATGTGGTTTTTGTGTGTGTGTGTGGTTTTTTTTTTAAGTATAGTTGATGAACAGTACCTTTTTTTCAATTTTTATACAGCAGGTTCTCATTAGTTATCCATTTTATACATATTAGTGTATACATGTCAATCCCAATCTCCCAATTCATCCCACCATCACCAGCCCCCGCCACTTTCCCTCCTCGGTGTCCATACGTTTGTTCTCAACAACTGTGTCTCTATTTCTGCCTTGCAAACCGGTTCATCTGTACCATTTTTCTAGATTCCACATATATGCGTTAATATACAATATTTGTTTTTCTCTTTCTGACTTACTTCACTCTGTATGACAGTCTCTAGATGTACAATATTTCTTAAGTTATAGGTGAACAGTATAGTGAGTCAACATTTTTAAAGGTTATACTCCATTTATAGTTATTATAAAATATTGGGTATATTCCCTGTGTTGTACAATATATCCTTGTGGCTTATTTTATACATAGTAGTTTGTACCTTCCACTCCCCTACCCCTACACTGCCCCTCCCCGCTTCCCTCTCCCCACTGGTAACCACTGGTTTGTTCTCTGTATCTGTGAGTCTGTTTCTTGTTTGTCATATTCACTAGTTTGTTGTATTTTTAGATTCCACGTAAAAGGGATATCATATAGTGTATGTCTTTCTCTGTCTGAATTATTTCACTTAGCATAACACCCTCCAAGTCCATCCATGTTGTTGCAAATGGCAAAATTTCCTTTTTTATGGCTGAGTAATATTCCACTGTATATATATACACACCACATCTTCTCTATCCATTCATCTGCTGATGGACGCTTAGGTTGCTTCCATATCTTGGCTATTGTAAACAGTGCTGCCATGAACACTGGGGTGCATGTACCTTTTCAAATTAGTGTTTTTGATTTTTTCAAATATATACCCAGGAGTGGGATTGCTGGGTCACAGGGTAGTCTGACTTGTGTTTTAATGAATCACTGTATCTATGCACCCACATTCAGAGAACATCATTCACAAGAGCCAAAGGGTAGAAGCAACCCAAGTGTCCATGGACAGATGAATGGACAAACAAAATGTGGTCCATCCACAGAATGGAATGTTAATCAGCCTTAAAAAGAAGGAAATTCTGACACAAGCTACAATGTGGATGAAGCTTGAAGACATCATACTCAGTGAAATAAGTCAGTTGCAGAAGGACAAGTACTATATGATTCCACTCACATGAGGTGCTCAAAGGGGTCAAAATCGTAGAGAAAGGAAGTAGATGGTGGGTGTCAGGAGCTGGAGGAGGGAGAAACAGGAAGTTAGTGTTTAATGGGGACAGAGTTTCCGTTTTACAAGACGAAAAGAATTCTGGAAATGGATGGTGGTGATGGCTGAACAACAGTGGGAATGCACTTAATGCCACTGAACTGCACACTTAAAATGGCTAAAATGGTCAATTTTATGGTATGTGTATTGCAATTACCACAATTATAAATAATTTAAAAGAAAGAAGGGAATCACTCTGGCGGCCAAGCCGGGAGGGGACTGAAGGGAGGCGAGGGAAGAGGTGGGAGATGAGGTAGGAGGCTGGTGGTCAGCGGCGTCCACCACCTGTTTCTGGCACTTCCCCACCCTCCAATGACGCCCCATAACCTCTTTCCCTTGACCTCGGGGGCAGTAACTTTCCAGAGTGCAGCAGCCCCAAGGGACTCAGCGGGAGAGAAGGGAACCACAGCCGAGCCCTGAGGCCTCCAGAGGAGATGGAGGTGGCAGGAAACCAGGAAACCATGGCGTCCCAGAAGCCAAGTGGACCACTCCAGAGAGGAGGAGGGATCAGCCGTGTTAGATGCTGCTGGCCGTCAAGGGACATGAGGACCGTCCACTGCATCAGCCACGGGCAGGTCACCGTGACCTTGAGCAGGGCTAACACCCGCAGAGTGGTCGGTACAATCCCCAGCACAACAGGAGGAGGCCCTCAGAAATTACTGGAAGCTGGCAGGGCTGGCCCTCCCTGCACTGACGTTCTCATTCTGCCCCGAGGCACCGTCTCGTGCTCCCCCCACCCGCTCCGGGCACGCGACAGGCTGCCCAGGTGTGCACCGGCGGCAGCACCGCTGAGTCAGGGTTGCCCAAGGCCACCGGCTGAATGCCCACCTCCCAGCACAGGTGCAGTGGAATCACCAGGGAGGGGACGGCCTGGCCTGCACGTTGCCCTCCCCCTTCTGAGCTCTCTCCCTTCTCTGCTGGTTGCACAGAGAGCCCATGGTTTTAACTCCAGGGTTTATCCGCCAGCCAAATGAAGAGGACTATTTTACGAAATTATAATACTGCATGAAATTGCTAAGTACATATATAAGGCTAATGTCATTGTAATATTAAAATACTAAATTCATTTATATACTTTTTATTTAAATTGCTGGGGCAACTTGCCATCGTTGATTAAAAATTCTGAACAGTGTGTACTGTACGGGCCAATTATGAAAGAGGGTGTAAGCGCTGCGAACAGCACTTGTAATGTGCAGGAAACCGTTTGTAAAATGAGATTTCTTTAAAGCAAAAAATGCTGAGAAGAGAATGAGGGCATGGAGGCAGGCCTGCGTGCAGCCCGTGGAGCCACTAAGGGCACAGGTTCCCACGTTGAACCCCGTGGGCAAGGCTCCCCCCTGTGACGGCAGCACAGCCCCACGTGCACCCCCAGCCATGCTGCCCCAGCAAGGCCAGCTGGACTCCCCTGGTTTTCAGACTCTGGTGGCTGAATTTATCAAGACTCAGGCCTCCGACCTCTCCTTCTGGAGTCCTGGGAAAGAGCCCTGAGAGGCCACGCCTGGCTTCTGGCCCATCCCAGGCACTGCCGGGCTCGGCGAGGCTACAGGGCAGTCCAGCCCTCCGGTACGGCCTCCACCTGGCCAGAGGTCACCCACAGACCACTCTGAGCATTTGACCACTGCTCTCAGGCTGGGCTCAGTCGGCCTGCAGGGCTGCCCAGAAGTGCCCCTCAGCCCATGGGGACAGGGGCTGGTGGATCAATGCCCCGGCTCCGTCCCCCACCCCCCGCCGGGGCCACTTGGCGGTGTGCTCTAGCCGTCTCTGAGCCCACAGTGCTAACTGCTCACTGACTCCTGAGGGGTCGCCTCCAACACGAAGCACTTGCACCCAAATCTGTGCCTCAGGGTCGGGAGACGCGTGATGACGTCAAGGCCCTGTGCTCTCCAGATCACAGCTTCCTCGATGTCGAATGGACACACTGCATCTCACCCTGGAGGGAATGGGATCAGGGAAGGGCCTGGAGAGCTGGGCAGCTGGGAGATCGCAGGTGGCAGGGTCTCCCGATGGTGTCCTGCGGCTTCAAGCATTCCGGTGCCCGGTGCCTGTGGACAACACTGAAGCTGACTTAGGAGTCCTGCTGGGACTCCCCTACAGTTGTGAGATGCCCCCTGGGGTGTGCCCAGAGAGGCAGCGGCAGGTGGAGGGAGGAGAGGGTCCCAAGTCCTTCCCTGCCCCGCACTTACTGGCTGGTGGGCTCCTCCGGGGTAGGAGACTATCCCTGCGCACCTGTCAGGAGACTGAGGATGCCACGAGCAGGTGGGGCTCGTGCTGGCCTGGCCCGGCACAGGAAGAAATAGGCGATGATGGTGACCAAGACAGAGACAAAGGCGATGATGACACCTGCAGAGTGGACACCAGCCTTCTCCGTCCTCCCTACTATGACCCACGTCACACCATCGCACCCCTGAATCTACCGCTCCTGGAGTCCCTGGATGGTTACTCGTTTCAGGCTCTTGGCTCCCCAAAAAGCTCAGAAATCTCTTCGGAGCTTTCACTAAACAATCCACAGCCCCTAGCCCAGCACCGGTTCCCCGACAGGGGCTCCGTCCCGGCCGCCCGGTTGGACGGTTTAAGGCTGCACAGAGATGCAGGCAGAGGCACCGGGATGCTTGGCGCTGCCCTTGGGGACCTCACAGTCCAGGGGAGGGGACATTCATTCATTCATTCATTCATCCATCCAATAAATATTTGTAGCATGCCTACTAGGCGCTGTGGGTGGGCTAGCTACCCGAGATGCTGGGTTGGACAGATAAGGTCCCTGATCTCGTGGAGCTCGAGGCCGCGAGGAGACAAATGCTAAGCAAAAGCCCTCCAGGAGTAAATCAACGCCATGATGAAAACAGACCTTGCACTGTGATCAGGAGTGACCGGGGTTACTTGCTCTGGGCAGGAAGGAAGCCTTCCCTGAGGGGACACCTGAGCAGCAAGAAGGACCTGTGTGATGTGTCCAGTGATGGAGCAGAAAAGGGTGCTGGCAGCAGAGGCCGGGGGAGGGAATGGGGCTGAGCAGAAGCCCTGTAGCCCGAGACGAGGGGCCAGGAGGCTGCCCCACAGGGTCGGGCGTCGCCACTGTCCCGAGGACGGGGTGGCGCTGGCTCGTGAGCCCAGACTGTGGGCAGTGCCGCTGGTTCCAAGGCCCGTCCACACATCACCATGGTGATTCCCTTCTACGGGAAAACAATCATGTTTACTGTCTTTTCTACGTTCTGGACTGAGGCCATATGGTAATTACCAAACGCACAACCCATAATGTGTTCTAAACTGTCTCTGCATACTCTGTGGTTATGGAATAATACATAAAATGCTTAATAAAAATTAATGTGGTAAAGAGAGTCATCAGCCTCGCTTGGAAATAAAATCGGCATTAATTTCTTGTCCATAGTTACCCTGATGAGCCAGTCATGACGTGGCCCGTCTCCTCGACCTTTGATACAATCCACGTGGGAGATGCCTGCTCCTCTGGCCACGGCCGCAAGTCCCGCTGGCCCAGGGTCTGGGGACGACAGCGTGAATGTGGGTGCAGCCATGTGAGCCATCACGACCCCCTGAGTTCCCTGAGCCTTGGGTCCCCGGCGCCGGGCCCACAGCAGACACATAACTAGTATCTGCTGAGAGCTGGTCTCTGAGACACAGATCGGTCTGGCTCTGTGGTCGTGGGGAGCTGGTGTCAACCCCGAGATCCTGCTGTGAGTGTGCAGCTGCGGGCAGCAGACGAGAGTGCAGGATGTCCCCGTGCTCTGGGGGCTGCCACCCTGTCACGTGTCCAGGCAGCTCAGCCCAGAAGATGGAGTCACAATCCCACTCAGCCTACACGACAGTCAAGCGTCAAACCCAGAGCCCCCGATGGGCCGGCCACTGGGTGCCAGAGGAGTCACGGGAGACCAGAGATACAAAGGTCAGGTCTCCTGGAGGCCGTGTGGCCAGGGCAGAGGGCGATCAGAGTGCGGGTCACTCAGCACGGCCCCACTTGCTCTGACTTATCACAAGAAAACAAGTAACACCAACAGGACCAACACACACCGGGGACAGTGTGAGGGATGGCAGAGACCATGTAGGAGACCTGGGAGGACAGCACAGTTGAGTGTCTGTGCCCAGGCCTGCCAGGCAAGCCACCAAAGGGCCCCGTCCCTGTCCCACCCCAGGGGCGACGGCTCCAGCACTGCCAGAATGGAGCAGAGGCTCCCCTCCCACTGGGGCTCCCTGCTGCAGGCTGTGACTCTCCCTGGGGAGTCCTGGGGCCAGGACCCCCAGCACCTCCTCCACGTACCCTCACGGCTCTGCCCCCCCCCCACCAGCCTTCTCCCAGAGGTCCTAGTCCCCAGAGCTGAGGGGCTGTCAGCCACATGGGAACAGAAATCCCCAAGCATCAGTCTTCAAACTCAAAATTGTTGATGTCCTCAAACTTTTTTCTTAAAAAGGACAGAGTTGGCTTTCTCTTTCCTTCCTTTAACCTATAAAATTAAATCTATATATTTAAATTTCCTAAGTGAAAAAGTATAATTGAGGGAATGGGCTCCAGGATCTGGCTTCAAGTCCTAGCTCTGTCACTTACCTAAACTTCAGTTTTCTCATCTGTAAAATAAGCAGAATAATATCTACCTCATGGGATTACAGGAGATGACAAATTTGAAAGACTCAGCCAAGGGCCTGGTACATAATAAGTGATGGAGGAGGAGGAGGAGGAATACGGTGATGGTGATGATGATGGGGAAGATGGTGGTAATGAGGATGGACTCTCTCTGGTTTACGGACAAAATCCGATCAATACGTGGAAAGCTTGGTGGCTAAGAACACTGCTCACAGCCCAAATCCATAAGACAGAACTCTCCTTCCTCCCCCCGGCCTCAGGTCCTGCAGGCTCAGCAGATGCAGTCTTGCATCCTTACTCATCAAAGAGAAGGTCAGAGGAAATGAGCCCCTCCCTGTGCCTCATCCCCTCCTGCCCCCATCCACAGGCATCCACCTCCAGCCACCGGCAACACAAGGCACCGTCAGAAACACTCAGCATCATCTCTCCCTTGTATCCCAACTGCTGATCCAGTTATTGTATTTTACTTTCAGTGGAAATTCCATCACTTTGTACTAAATCCCACCATACACAAAACATTGAGCGGCTTCTCCCGATAAGAAGAGATACAGCCGGAATATTGTCACATTATGTAGTGCCTATTATCTGGGCTTTTCTTGTTGAAAATTGCATCATCTTAGGTGCAGGTTAATGGTACACACTCCTGACAGCCAAGCCAGATTCCCCCTGACCTGCACTCCACGAAATCTGACACATTTCACCCAAGTCAGAGCGCTGCTGCCCTTCCCAGGGTTTCATTGTCCAGAAGGCTCCAACAGAAGACAAACAGGAGGGCAGTTCTGTGAATCATCCTCTAGACTCAGGCTCATCACTCCAAATGGCAGGACCTCTCACAGACACAAGTCATAAGAACACAGGGGCTGCCCGGGAGCCAGGAGGCCAGGGCTCCAGTCCCAGACTTCCCACCGTGCGAGCCCCGGCGCCTGCCCTCTGGACTCTGTCCTCATCTGGTGAAGAAGAGGGTCCAGCCAGGGCCTCTCTAGGGCTCCTCCTGTCTGAGACACTTCTCCAGAAACATGAGCATCCACCTTCAGCTTCACAGTCTAGGAAGGAAAATCATTCATTTCCGCTGAGAAAGGCCACGGAAAAGTTTACTTCTTGCAAATGTTTTCTTTACAAAAGCCAAATCGCAGAGCTGATATGATGTGGGGCGGATTAGACAATTAAAGCAGGTGCACAGAATACAAATCTGCATTTGTTCGGCTGGGGCTAGAGAAGATCGCCACCCTTTCCTCCCACAAGTCAATTTACTCAGAGCTAGCAGCCTTCGCTCCAGATAAGCACATTGACTTTAAAATAAAGTGTGCGCCAACAGCTGCAGCCCTGTGACTGGAGCAGGCAGAGATGTGGCGTGGAATGATAATTAAATATATTTTCATCATCCGTCATTTTTTTTTTTGCTGCAGGTGCCAGGGTAATAAATCTGGACTCGCCTCTTTTGTCAGCTGGCAGTGAACACATTTTAACGTGAAATCTCCTGGGAGGAATTAAGAGTCACTTGGCCTTGTAAAGGAGAAAGGGTTTTACTTCCAAACTGCCAAGGGGGGAGCTCACAGCTGATTGGCTTCATAATACTTTATTATTTGACAATATATATGCCCCAGGTTGTATTTCAGAATACCGCACCTATGGGATAACCAGTGCTCCAGGAGATTTGCCATCCCATTCTAGAATAAAAACTTATTTGGGGAGATTTTCACCGCTATTACTTTTTATGAATCCCAAATTTAATGTATTATTGACTAGGTAGATTCCAGTATTTTAAAACTTTCCCTCTGTTCTTTAAATTCCCCAACAGCCTTTCCCCCCGACCCCCCCCCATAACACACTGCAGGGAAATCTGCTGCCTTTGCTGCCTGTCGTGTGAGTTAAGTGCTTTCGATTGGCCTAAGGAGTTTGGATGACTTTTTATTTCGACAGTTTAACAGCTCCTTCTCCCCAGGGGCAGCCCCTAGTGCACAGTCCTCGGAAAAGCCCACTGAAATGGCCCATCAGAGCTTCCTCGAAGCCTTTCCCTCCTCTCCGACCACACGGCCCCTGCAGAACACCTTCCCTGAGAGCTGGCCCAGGAAAGCAGAGGGAACGGGGCACCTGCTGCAGGGCTTCCGGCAGCTCCTGCGGGCCGCACACCACACCTGGAAGGAGGTGAGGGGTTCCACGCACATGTTAAGGCCAGGAACACATGGAGACATGGCCAGCCGGGCAGGGCTGCATTTACCGAGTCTCCTCCTTCCTCCTCAAAGGAATGTTCTAGAAGGAAATCCTTGCCCGGTGCCCACTCACAGGGTCACCTGTGGGTCCACCCAGGTCGGCAGGCGTTCACACCTGGGGAACCTCTGGCAGGCCACCCGGGTGGATTAAAGCTCCACGTGTACTTTGCAAAAGGAAGAGCGGTTTCCTTGCCAGGACTGACCCAGGACCACAAGTGATGGAAGCTTCCACAAGCATTTGGGAATCTATCAGGTCTGCATTCTTCAGCAGAGACCTCCAGCTCAACAACAACAACAACAACAAAATCACATCTTGACACCCTAAGGTCAATGCAAAGTGTCTCTGAAAACGCTTTATAAATACTAACACCCTCTCCTTCTACTGACTGAGGTGCCTTCCCACCCAGCCGCTCATTTGACCCCAGAGCTGTCCCGTGTAGGGGGAACCAGGTGACAACTCTGGAGGAGGGAACCCACAGAGAATACAGCGTGAGGCTGGATCCCAATCATGACCCCAGCAGGCTTTGTTTTAGAAACGGGAGCCAATTCTAAAATCCATATGGAAGCACAAAGGACCCAGAGCTGCCAAAATGCTCTGAAAGAGAAGAATGAAGTTGGAGAGTTAACACGGCTTTGATTCTAAGGATTTTAAGGATTTTATTTATTATAAAGCTACGGCAGTCAAGTCAGTGGGTTTGGTGTGAAGATAGACAACCGATCACTGAAATAGAACAGGGTCCAGAAACAGACCCTCATACCTGTGAATGAATGATTTTCCATAAAGCAGCAAAAGGCAACTCAGTGGAGAAGCAGGAGGCTTTCCAACAAATAGTGCTGGAATAACTGGACATCCACATGCAAAAAGAAAAGAAAAATGAACCTCACCCCATACCTCACCCCATAGACAAAAATGAACTCAAAGCGGCTTATAGACCTAAGTTTAAATGTATAAAATTTTGGTAAGAAAACATAGGAGAAAATATCTGTGACCCTGGGTTAGGCAAAGATTGCTTCGATACAACACCAAAAGCATGAGCTATGAAAACAAAAAGATCCATGAACTGGACTTCATCAAAATTAATTTCTGTTCTTCAAAAGATACCGTTATGAGAATGAAGAGAAGTCACAGACTAGAAGAAAATCTTTGTAAAGCCTATATCTGCTAAAGGACTTTCTCTAGACAATATATAAAGAACTCTCAAAACCCAATAATAAAAACACAGGTAACCCAATTTTTTGGAAATGGACAAAAGATTTGAACAGATATTTCACCAAGAACACACAGGGGTGGCAATTAAGTGTGTGAACATCATTAGTTATTAAGGAAATGCAGATTAAAGCCACGACCAGGTGCCACCAACCACCTACTAGAATGGCTAAAATTAAAGCAAATCCAAAACGGAAGCAGACTCGCGGACACAGAGAACAGACTCGTGGTCGCCAGGGGGCGGGGGGTGGGTGGGAGGGGGAGTGTGGGGGTCTGAGGTCAGCAGATGCAAACTGTTACATATAAGCTGGATAAACAACAAGGTCCTACTGTAGAGCCCAGGGAGCTATATTCAATAGCCTGTGGTAAACCATAATGGAAAAGAATAGGAAAAAGAATGTATATATATGTATAACTGACTCACTTCGCTGTACAGCAGAAATGAACACAGCATTGTAAATCAACTATGCTTCAATAACATAAATCTAAAAAAATAATAAAAAGAAAGCGAATGACCATACAAAGTGTTGGCAAGGATGTGAGGGAACTCGGACTCTCATCCCCTGCTGCTGGTTGGAATGTAAAATGGTACAGCTGCTTTGGAAAGCAGTTTGGCAGTTTCCATGTGACCCGGGCTTTCCACTTTTAGGTATTTACCCAAGAGAAGAGAAAGCATACGACCATACAGAGACTTGCACACGAATGTTCATATCAGCTTTATTTGTAAGAGTCAAAAACTGGAAACAACCCAAAGGTCCATCAACAGGTGAATGGACAAATCACCTCCTATCCACACAGTGGAACACTGCTCTTCGATAAAAAGAAATGAACTGATACCTGCAACGTGGACGAGCCGCCAAATAATTGTGTGGAGTGAAATAAGGCAGACTGAAAAAAGAGTGCAGACTGTAGGATTCCATTTCGATAACACTCTAGGAAACGCAAACTAACTATGGTGACGCAAAGCAGAACAGCAGTGCCAGGGAAGGAGGCGGGGCGGACCTGGAGCGAGGAATTACAAAGGGGTCCAGGACACTTCTGGGGGGCTGGGCATTTCATTCTCTTGATCTGGTGATGGTGATGTCAAAACCCACCAAGGTGTACGTTTTAAATATGTGCAGTTTATCATATGTCAAAGATGCCTCAATGACGCTATTTTTAGATAAAGACTAAAAAGGTGAAGGGGGCCCCTGGAGCTGTGTGAGGAGGCCCCCAGGATGTGCATGTGCTGTGAGCAGGGAAAGGAAAGAGAGGAACCAACAGGAGGAACAGTAATTTGCCCGTGACTCGTGGAGGAAAAGCGTGCATCAGAATTCATTCATTCGTTCATTCATTCAGTAAATTGGTGTTGCGAGCCCCGAGGACACAGAGGGAAATACGGTTCTTCTCCTGAAAGAAACTGGGACAAGATCCCTGACTGGCGGGTGCATCACTGCTGCGTATCTTGGCCGTAAATTCGTACCCTGTGTGCAGGTGTGCAGTGTGAGTGCACCGCCAGGCTCCCCAGCGGACTGACTTTACACAAATCACACAAACACTTTGTGCCTCAGCGTCCTTCTCTGGAAAATGAGGATAACAGCCGTATCCACCCTACAGGGTTGTTATGATTCAATCAATTAATATCTGTGTGATTCTTAGAAGGAGGCATCGTTAAGCACTCAATGCAAGAGCCATATTTGGTGCTATAATTATCACTGCTTTTATGACTAAACCATCTCAGAGACACCCACCAAGATGTAAAGATAAATCCAGGTGCTGAGATAAATGACTCTGATTCTACTTGTTTTTCTGTCTCTCCTCACTGTTCCTCATTAAACATGCATTACTTCTAAAGTGAAAGTTTTAAGCAAATGCAAATACACAGATGAACAAATAATCTAGAGCACTCGACAGCTCCAGCAGGTACTGGCCCACACCCCCTCTGAACAAGCTCCCTATGGGGGCTCAGCCCGCACCCTCCCTCCTTCCTCAGACATCCTAGAAGTCTCCCTGCAAAAGCCCCGACCAGAACCTTTATCTGCAGCGGGTTCACAGGTGGGAGGTGTGAATAGAGGTTTCTCTTGGCCCCCGCTTCCTTGTAGCCTTTTATGCGAATCAGACTGAGGGCATCTCTGCCACAGGCAAGGGTTGGTACGTGGAACAGAGAACAGAAGAATCAAAGCCATGTGGGGCGTGGTCCCACCTGCTCCCGCCCTGGCGACAGGTGACACGAGGACCCCAGAGAGGCCCATCGTCCCCAGCAGGGGTCTTCTTCCTTACGTGGTGCCAACGGCATGCACCCTATGCCCCAGAGAACAGAGAGCGCTGCTGGGGGAGCAGGGGCAGCAAAAGGGTCCCTCAGCCCCCAAGAGGGGCATAGAAGCAGCTGAGGAAACCTGGCCCTGGAGAGGCCAGGGGACATGGGGGCAGAGCAGTGACCCACATGGGGTGGCAGCCAGGAACCTGAGGAAATGGCGGTAACTGAGGGCCAGACCCCTCCCTCCACCTGCCCCTCACACACCGACAAACCCAGTGGTGGTTTAGGGGCAGCTTTAAATGCGCTGAGAAACCCCAGAATTAAATGAGATTATGTTTCTGCGTCCTGGTGGAAGGAAGGATTGAAGTAGAAACTAAATTCCGTATTGGAGAGACAGACAGACAGACAGCTCCGTGTCGCATACCCTGCACTGTGGCCTGAGGGTGGTCTCTGTCACGGACTTGTCCGCGGTCACCACCGGCTGAGGGTTTGTCTTCAGCCGATCGAAGCAGCGCGCGGCACAGTGAGGGACGCGGGTGCCAGCCCCGGGGAACAAAACAGAGGGAGCCCTGGACCCTGTCTGGGCACCGGCTCTCCACCAGGGGGACAGGCGTGTGGACGGATGATGACAAGTCACCAAGGAGCAAGGGGCGGTGAGGCCGGCTCGAAGCTACAGGAGGGGGCGTCTGGGCAGATCTGGAAGCTTCCAGAGACCAACCCGGGCATGTGAAGCCCAGCAAAGGCAACTTAAGTCTAAAGTGTGGTCCCCCCACCAGAAGCTCACAGCCGAGCGAAGGGGACAAACGTCACGAGAACGAAACAAGGACGGCCTTGGGAGGGTGACCACGGAGTCCCCAAAGCGCTCACTGACGGACTCATGTCGTGCCGTGAGGGTTTCCATCCATCCTCTTCGAGATGAGAGAAGGGCCAGTGCAACACGTTCCCAATAAAGCCAAACTGATTTCATCTGAAGAACTGTCCTTCATCCGGAGATCATGTACTTCCAACTTTTCTGTTATGAAATGCCGATGATATATGGTCGCTGGAATTTTTCAAAGTCTTACTTGGCAAAATTCAATGTTGGCGACCCTGAAAGTCCCTTCCGTTAAAAAAGTTCCCTGCTCTGAGAAAGCGCTGGGTGCCGAGAAAACAGCACGATGCAGACGGGGTCTCTGCGGGGGCTGAGCCATGGGGACTGAACAGAGGGGCTGGGGGCCTCCTTTAGACGGGGGCTCACTGACGGCCTTTTTGGGAAGCGACATTTAAAGTGAGATCAAAATGAGCTGCGGTGGCAGGGGAGCGGCTGAAGATAGAGAGGCCAGGTGGAGGCGACAGCAAGAGCAAAGGTCCCGAGTGAGAATGAGCCTGGTGAGATCTTGGAACCGACCCAGGCGGAGGGAGGGTGCAGTGGCCGCAGCTGGAACGGCAGGGAAGGGCCTGTCTGGGAACAAGGCAGGCAGGCGCATCTTCCCAGGGGAGACGGAGGTAATCAACTCTTCCCTGGGAGGGTTAAGATGCGGAAGGCAGACGGGAGTAAAGGTAAAGAGGAGGGGCTGTGTGAGAGCAGGAATAGCACAAAGGACCTGCGGTGAAGAACCTGTTTAATAAGATGCAGCCCTGCCCACCTGGTCTACCATCGACCTAAGACATACGCACCTGCTGAACAGGAAGGTACAGACACCTGGTTCCCCCTCTGATGCTTGCAAAGTGGGCACAGCCTTTTAGAAATCTTTTCAGACTCGCTGTCTTGTAAACCGAGTGGCTTGGGGAGCTCCCTGCCCGTTGAAGCAACGGATTTCAGTACTTCAGGCAGAGGAGAGGACACGTACCCACCGAAACAACAAAGGGAATTCTCAGCTCTGAACGGCTGGCATGATTTTTGTTAGTGAAAGCAGCGTGGCTGCAGATTGGAGAGCATTTTGTTCAGAGGGAGGGTTTTCTGAATCCGGGGCCTGGGTTCTTCCTCGAGTGTGGAGAAGATGCCCCTCTACACCCTCACCCCTTGGCTGATGCCCAGGCAGGAGGAGAATGAAATGCAGAGGGAGAGAGAGCAGGGAACACCCCTTCCTGTCCGGAGAGACTGGGGAGGGGCCGAGAGGGAGGACGGAGGTGGGCACGAGATCCTTGTCATCTCTCCCGCACGCACCACCCCCCAGATGGGTACAAGGAGTCTGAGACCTGAGGGTCAATGATCTGCTTCCTGGGTAACAAGGAGGAGCCAAAGGCCCTAGGAACATGGTTCCCAAACTGTGCACCCAGGCACTCTGGAGAGCCTCCGAGAACTCATGAGACCCCAGGATATTTTAAGTTATTGAGGGAAACAAGCAATACTAAATATCCGTCGGACCCCTGTCAGACACCGCTGGAACAACAGTTTCACCGTGAGAGGAGCCTACGAGCCTTTGGAGGACATCATGTCACTGTGAAGCTGAGTTTTCAGTGATTGCTGAGATAAGAAGGAAGGACCTGGAAAAAATCTGGATGGAACAGGAAGTGGGGTTGGCGGCACCCAATCTGACTCCGGGATTTGAAAAGCTGTCCAGCCCCCGATGGGCACACATATCCCATTAGTAAGTAATTGGGTAATTTAAGAATGAAATAAAAAATTATGAGTATGATATTTTCAAGCGGCTGTTGTTAGGACACAAATATTTATTAAGGCGTTTGGATCTGTTTAATAAATGGAACTGTTAAGTATTCTTTGAGCCTAGGGATGCCATAAAAAAAAAAAAAATCACTGAGGCACTCGGGGTGCCAAGAACCAAGAAAGTTTGGGAACTTCTGCTCCAGAGCAGGTAGATGGGCGAGAGGGAGAGCAATCGTGGATGCCGGACCGCCCGGAGCTCACACTCAGGCTGCCGGGTACTGTTCTGAGCAACTGACTTGGAACAACTTGTTTCACCCGCTAATAACCCTCTTTGCCTTGAAGAGGAATCAGCCCCTACACAGGAGGGCGCAGAACTCTGCTGGGCATAGAGTAGGTGATCAGTGAGTGGTGACTGCTGATAATTCTTATTATCATTATTACCTTCATTATGGATGTGATACCCCTAGGAGGCGGGGGCACAGAGAGGAAATAAGGCCCCCGCAGCTGTTCAGGCAGTGAGGGGAGGACCCCCCAAGACCTGCCTCCTGGTGGACAGACATCCCCACCAGGCGGCTTAGTGCCCCGTGACCTGTGGGCCCCAGCGCCTCGGTGGGAGAAGGCAGGAAGGCTGAGGCCTCTGATGGTCAGGATGCGGAGGCCGCTTTGGAAGGGGCCTTGGAACGCTGAGAAGATAAAAGTGGACCAGTTCCACCTCCAGCGCTGCCTCCCCAGAGGCCAGATGGGCCGGTGGCTCCTGGGGCTCATCCGTCCAGCCTTTCTGCAAGCAGCACCCAGGGAGCCACCCGTGGAGCGCAGGGACCCCTCCCTCAGCCACCACCAGGTCACGAGCACACACCCCTCCCCAAACCCCAAGGGGCAGGGGGGAGCGGGGGAGGGGCGCTCAGAAAGACTGAACAGGGATCCAAAACATCCAGACAGAGAGGGGTTCCCTCAGGGGCTGCTACAAGCCATTTGACTACACTCCCAGAGTGGACCTAAAATCTAGGAGCCCAGCCCTCCCCTCTCGAAAGCAAGGTCAGGCCACGCGGAGAGAAGGAGAGAAGCTACGTTTTCTGTGCACACACGGGGCACAATGTGAGTGGACCGGTGACCCTGCAACACACGGGCCGAGGCATCAGAGACAGAGGACGTGGGAGAAGGTGAGCCCTGGGCCGAGCCAGCAGGGCCCGCCATGGAGCGGCCCACGGCCCCGTTGCCCCAAAGGATGTATGAGCGATTCCGAAATTCCCCAAGTCCCCAGGCTTCGGGCACCCGCCACCCCGGGGACCTGCAGCCCCCGAGGGCCCAGTGGGGCCAGGGTCAGACTGTGTGGTCCACTCGCCACACCCAGGAAAGCTAGACTAGGTCTCACGAAGAAAATGCCCAGAGAAATCCGACCATGAGGCAAACCCATCCTGCCAGAGTGCATCAAAATCACTGTTTGCAAGATTTCTATCTGCCCCAGTTGACTTGTTTCAAATCCGAAGTGCTAGATTCCCGGTATAGTAATAGAAAGGGTATTCATAGGCACTGTGGCTTCCAGTAAGATGCAAAAAACTTAGCTCACATTTTTTAAAGTTTATAAATAGCCTCGGAAAAGGAGCTGGAACACGCTTCTTAGTAAATACAGCTGACCCATTTTCCTCATTCTTCACCAGGAATAAAGCGACTGTTACCACGGAAAGTACAGAAGAGTCTAAATATATATTTCCTCCTCACAGGCACCAGATCAGAAAAGCAGCGTCGACACCCAGGAGGCGAAGGAGGGAGAGGCCAGGCCCCCGGTTACCACCCCGCACTCCCGAGGGCCAGGGTGGCAGCGGGTGCCGCTGGGAGCCCACGCCCCAGGCCTGACTCTCGGCTCCAGCAGCCCTGCTCAAGGTCGTGGGCCTCGGCCAGGCCTGGTTGGCCCGTGCTCCCAGCGCCGTTTCTGGTCCTGGCCAGCCTCCATCTCCTTTCCATGCGGGAACGTACCCCAGTCGCCCCTTCATCTGCAAAGCTGCAAACCAGCTTGCGTGATGGCCTCGGAGGGGGTCCTTGTTTCTGATGACTTCCATACCTTGGGGAACTGTTTTCCCCCCTCCTTTTGGCAAGAGCTGTAGTATGAAACAATTACCCACCAACCCAGCAGGTCTCAGTGATTCAGAGGGAAAGAACAAGGCCTCTGGGCAGTCCGTGGGGAAGGTTAAGTGTGTCTGTCCATCCACTGCTCTGTCCCGGGTGCTGGCCCCTCCGCAGGCCCACGGGTAGGCGTCTGGCCAGCTTCCCCGGGACCTCATTCACGGCCCCCACGCTTCGCCTGGCGCTGGTGGAAGAGAGGTCTCAGAGGGGCCGCGGGCTGGGCAGAAACGCAAAGCCTTCCCCGCTGTTTTCCCAGGAGTCGCAGGGGACGCGGGGGCCGGGTACATGGTGGGGCAGCTCTGCAGGGCCTCCTGGGGACGGCGCCTGTCACCCTGAGCAAACAAGAAGGCTCCCCCCTGAGGCTTTAGAGGACTGAGGTCTCTGGGGTGCCTGCCACCCAAGCAGGGAGACACATGAACAGACACAGCTCGTGGGGCGGAGGCCAGGGACACCCCGGAAGGCTTTCATGGGAGCCGGGGTCCCCGTGGAGGCAGGACACTGGGCCAGACCCGGGCGGGGTGGGGGGGATCACCTGGTGTCCAGTAACTAGGAAACGGTGACGGACATGGACTTCCTGCCCCAGCTGACCCTTAACCCCCCGTCTGGCCAGCTCATCCCCACAGAGAGCAACCACGCGGGACCCTCCCCAGGCTGGTGGAGGTGGAAACCTATCTCCCTGCCCCACCTGCCCGCGCTTCACCCGGTGCGGCTTGAACAGGCTGGGGGCTGGGCTGTGGGCGTCCCCACAGGGCCTGGCCACGTGGCTCTGGGGTGGCCTGCTATTCCTCCTCACCTCCCTGCAAGCCCTTACAGACCTCCCGGACGGGGAGCTGCAGAGCTGAAAGCCAGCAGCCCAATAGCCCACCCCGAGCAGAGGGGTTTAATAAGGGTCTGCTGTCATCCCTGCCCACGCTCTGGTCCCGACGGGGTGCCCCGAGGAGGCCCCCAATCTGATCACGGATACTCGGGGGCTCAGGCTCGCATCCCCCTCACCTCTGCACACCACTGGGCCTGCACACAGCAGGTGCTCAAGCAGGGCTGCAGGCCACCTTCTTATAAAGAGTGAGCGCTTGGAATTCTGCGAGTTTACGCTGTATTCCTGAAGTCTCTGTTCTTTATCAGTTATTTCTCTAGATTAACTTTAATTCATCATCTCGTTTATGATCATCAAAGAGCTTAACTGATACTTATTTGATGGAATCTACCCCTTATCTATGAAACTTATTACTTCAGAGAAGTGCAAGCAGCGACCAGCAAGCGGAAACTGCCCCCCATCACCAGAGAGCCACCTGCTTTATCGTCCACCAGACTTGTTCCTGGAACAGGTAAGGGGATGGGGGATCTAAGGTCCCAGCACCCCATATTAAAACCTGGCTCTCAGGGGAACTTGGGAGCCATGGGGTGGCTTTAGAGCATGTCAGCCAACCCTTTGGCATTTCTCCCAACAAGAAGAGCATGTAATTCCCCCCTCCTTGAATACAAGCTCACAGAAGTGATGCTATGTGACTTCATGAAGGCAACACAGCATCCCCTGGGTTCCGTCAGGACTCGCACCTCTAGGGCCCACGTGAGAAGTCTGGCTGTCCTGCAGCTGCCGTGAAGACCACATAGAAGGAGGGAGGCTCAAGGAGCCCCCCGCTGCTCTGCCCCCAGGGGTTTGCGTCTTTCCAGACACGGAGTGAGGGGCCCTCCGGACGACTCAGCCCAGCCACCGTCTGACTCAGCAGCACTGGGGCCCCAAGTGAGAGCCCCTGGCCCGGCCCAGCCAGGCCCCCAGAACCAGGAGAGGTGGTAATAATAAATGATTCTGCGAAGTCTCAGGTGACTTGTTATGAAGCCAGAGTTAGCTGGGACGATACACAAGCCTTGCTGGCTGTGGGGCTCTGGCCAGACACCTTCCCCCCTTTTGCTCGCCTGAAATGAGGGGACCGGGGACCAGGAACAGATTTTTGCCAGACTTTTCTCTTGATTTTAAAAAAACGAGAGACAACAAGAAAAAACAAAATGAAACAAGTATAATAGAACAAATTCTTCATAAAGCTAAATTTATTCCATTTGAGAAATACTCTTTATCTTGAAATTATGTCCCTCTTATATTGCTGGTATTAGAATATTCTTCCACTTATGAAATGATGATATAGTAGCTGGCCACTGGCTTTTAATGGCCTCACTTGGTCAAATTAAAGTTTTTAAAATTTGACCAGTCTGTGACATCCAAAGTCGGGGATCCACCTGGCCTCAGATCACTTCCATATCTGATAGGCCATGATCTACGAAATTCCCTACAGAAAAGGGGAGCTACCTCTTCTCCCGCCAAATGTACTCCACAAAGCCCTGCCCCGACTTATCAGCTCAGACACCTGGCTCCGGTTTAACACAGCTCGTTGGTCACACGGAGTCGGTCCTTAACAGGCCTGCAAGCCCTTCCACCCGAGGCAGCCCCCTGCCTCAGGCCCCTGGCGTGCCCACCCCGCTTCTGGGGGTGCCCACTCCCCCCACCGGGCCCTGCAGGGCTCCAGGAACCCTGAGTGGACGAAGAGCCTGAGGCTCAAGCAGAAAGAATTCCTTCAAATCCCAGCAGAAAGGGCCTCGCTTCCTAAGCCCAGCGCCTTCTCCAGCAGCATCTGGCCCATCCGAGGCAGGGCGGCTCTCCCCAGAGAGAAACACACAGACCTCCAGAAAAGGGTGTCAGCAGATCTGCACTTTCCAAAAACAGCGTGTTTTCAGGTCACGGAACAGAGAGACGCCAGCCAAAAAAACGCTGTGGGCTTGATTTCTGAAACGGTGAAGCCGCCTGGAAGCGTCTGGCCCTCTGGCCTTGCAACCCGGCCAGGTTCACATTCTTTTCTCCCCTGCATCAAAGGGTCTGTGGCCATGGAGAGGGAAGGTACAAATCCCTCTAGCCATGGGACGACGACCAGGGTGTCACGGCGGGATGACTCGGCTGGAGCGTTTTCTAACCCTCACGGCATCGGCCACCCTAAAGCACCCGGGAGCCAGCAGCACCCCCTCCCTTTGCCCAAATCCAGGTGTGCGGTGGCCCCAGGCTGAGGCCCCTGGGGGGAGTCCAGGCTTCCTTGGGAGAGGGTGTGAGCAGGACAGGCTAGTGTTGATGGCTTCCTGATGCCAGATAAATACCATTTTGAAGCCACCACAGTATTTCTCGAGCACAAACAGTACAGTAAAGCCGAGACATTTATATGCAATTGGGAGACATTTATCCTGTGACAACATTCTATTCCAATGACTTTTCTATTGCCACCAATGATTAATGATGTAAATTCTGTCACTTGGGATGATAGATGCAGGGCAGCTAAGGGGCCTCGTATAGATTACCCAAACCCCGGCTTCCCATTGGCTCCCAGGACAAAAGTGGCCTGTGCTTCAGTCAAGCATAAATGTAAAGTTCTTTTAGATTAAAAAAGCAGTCTTCTCGTCCAGAGGCGGCCGGTTCAGGACTGGGGGAAAGGCTCCTCTTCCTCAAACATGTTTTCTCTCTTCGGCGTCAGGGCTGCTCCATGAGCTCCAGTCAAGAACCGCATAATTCTTTGCAAAGAGGAGCTGGGAAGGCCTTCGCCACAGCAGGAAAGTTAGAGACAGGCGAGCAGGGCCCAGGGGCTCAGGGGGTCTGGGCCCCCAGGTGCTGGGTCTGACGCAGCCCCACCAGCCTAGGTCCCAGGCAGACCGAGCTCCTTCCTCCTTCTCTGCTGCGGTCCTGCTGGTCCAATTGGTCCAGTGACCCGTGTCTTCTCCCAGGGCCCCAGGGTCTCTGAGGTCCTGCCACTGTCCTGCACCAAAGAGGGCGTGCAAGCGTCCCCCTTGAGAAGGCCTCGCTGCTACTGCTTGGCGGTTCTGCCTCTGTCTCCCCTTAAATGCTGTGTCTCTGGGGGGCTCCCTGAGGCTCTCCTTCCCTCTCAGTCCACGGTGCCCCTTGGGGGTTTCTATCTACTCCCCGGGCTGTAGCTGCTGCTGACTCCCGAAGCTGTATTTCCCAGGCCCTCCTTGATTCTGAGCTTTACACACACACACAGATCCTACTGCCCGCGGGTGTCTCCTAGGGGCCTCCAACCGCAGGCTTCCGTACACCCCGGGGGTCCCACGTGGCAGTGAACGCGACCTCCTCCAGCCCAGCGGGCCAAGACAGAAGCCCTGGAGCTGTGCTGGCTCCCCTCCAGCCCTCACCCTCCAGGTCGGACTGATGAGCAAGTCCTACAGATTCCTCTCCTTAACAATGTCTCGAATCTGTCACTTCTCTCCCACTCTGGCCCAGTTGTCACTGAGATTAATGACAGCAAGTTCAGGGTCTCTGAACAGTTTTCCTCACGTACGGTCTTGCCACCCCGGCCTTTCCTCCGAGCAACAGAAATCGCATCAGCCGCCCAACCTGGGCCCCCCCGGTGTCTCCCCAGGCTCGTGACACACGCTGGCCACCGCCGTCTGGGCTCCGCTCCGCCTGGGGCGGAGACAGCTCCAGCACCCCGACCTCCGCCTCGCTCCACGCTGCACACTCTCTGGACTTCGGGCGGTTTCTCAGACACACCATGCTCTCTCTGGATGCCACATCTTCACGGGGCAACTCCCCCTGCCTGAAACAATTTCCTCTCCCCCTGCCCCTTCACCTGCGACCTCCTGCTCAGCCCCCAGGTCTCAGCTCAGCCATCACTCACTCAGAGAAACCATCCCTGACCCACCCACCAGACCACACGGGCTTTGCTGTGGGCTCCAGGAGTGGCCTGTGATCCTGTCCTCCTACCCCCTGACACACCGCCCCCTCCCCACGGGGTGAGCTCGGGGTCCTCGTCGGTCCTGGCCATCAGCACTCGGCCCTAGCACTTCACACGGCGTCAGCGCAGAATAAGCGTCCGTTACAGGGTTGCTCAGCGGGGACACCGAGTAGGGAACTTCTCTGCATGTTGGGCAGCTTCCCTCCCATCCCCCCCTTGAATGCAAAGTCCTTGAGGCCCAGAACTCTGCCAAGTTCATTTCTGGACCCCTGGGGAGCCCGTCACAGGTCTTGCACAGAGTAGGTGTTCAGAACATGTTTATGGAGAAACCAGCAGAGAAGAAAGAAAAAGACCTCATATAAAAAGCCCAGGGAACCTAGAAAATCAGTGGCCTCATTCATAAGGCAAAGGCTTAAAAGTTTAAAGAAGGAGAGAGAATGGATGTGCAGTGTGCAGCGAACATGCGGGCCTGTAAATCAAGCTGTTGTAAATGCCACGGGGACAGCGGCTTGGTTTCCCTGCAGAAACGCGGAAAGCAGCTGTAATTCAGAGGTAAGGCGGGCCTTACAGGAACTCGTGGGTCTGGATTCCTGGCACTCCTAACTCAATTTGGCCATCTCTCTCAGCGTCCTTTCTTGGAAAACAGATGCGCTTTCTACTTTGTGATGCCTGGGAAAGGCCTGGCTCTGTGCTGACAGGTGGGGGATCCCCAGCCAGGGAGACACCCGGAGATTTCTGCTGTCCTGGGGATTCCCACCCGGTGGCAGGAGAAAGCACAGAGGAAGAACGCAGAGACACTGTGTACCCCGGCCCCCTTCTCGACCCCTTCCCAGGCAGCGTGGTCACCTCCGAGGCAGCTGGGCCTGGGAACAGGAGGGCGTTCACAGGACGTGCCCTGGAGACTTGGGGGCTCCACTGCCCACACCCAGCGTGAGGGACCCACCAGAGAGCAACCGGCCACAGACCGGGGTGGGGAGGGGGGCATCGGTCCCACGCCGGAGTCTGGGAGTGGCATGATGCTGGGACCGGACTCTCGGTTGTGAGGTGGAGGGCCACCCCGCCCCCAGACCCCGACCTCAGAGAAAGGCTTGGTCAGGAGCAGGGCTGCCTGCTCGCTTTCTCAGCGACCGTGAACATCACTGACTCTACTCTCCTCCCCAGACCAGCGTCTCCCACCATGCCAGTGGCCACAGCTGCTGGAGGGGGAGGCCAGAGGCCCACGGCTGCCTCTGGCTCATTCACCACGTGGGCCCTCACGCCCTCCACGGCACACCATCTCCTCTCGCCCCCAGGCTCTGCCCATGGACCTTCCTCCAGCAAAGAAAGACCACCTCCTCCAGCCCTCCCTCTCCATCCAGGCTGCGCTGGGCTCCCCCATCTTGAAAAGCAAGGTTCACTCAGCTCTATTCTCCCCATCCCCCCTCCTCTGGCCACTCCTCACCTTCTTGTGAAACTTCTCAAACTGCAGTCGCACGACACCTCCAAATCAGGAGGCTGGGCAGGAAAAGGACTCAGGAGCAAGTCCCCAAGAGGACCCGACAAAGAAATCATGAGATGCAGAAACTCTGAGACCTTCGAGAACTGCTACATTTCTTAGTTGAGTGAATGCACATACCCCGCTACAAAAAATTATCTTCCAAGTTTGGATTTTAGGTTCCTGGAGTAAAAGGAGTGAAAAATCTAATTTTTGAAACCTTCATAAATATGTGCATTTTTTTGGATAAAACTACCTAAATGAATCCACTTTTGCCTGACAAAGTAGAGGAATCCAAAGCTCCTGGATTTTAAAAGCTTCCATTAAGGCAGCTTTTCTTTCTTCAAAAAATAGTGAATTGAAAAATAAATCAGAAGGCTTAATTAAGCCCAAGGCCAATAGGAGACAGCCAGGACGAGGCTCCCTGACAAGTCCAGCCCAAGCAGGCTGTGTCTCCTGCTTTTCTTATTTCTGAAGCAGCTCCAGCCAAAGGCGTGCCTTTGAATCGTACAGAATTAGAATTCTGCTGTGTTTTTTTTTCCCAGGCAGTACAGTATGTCTTCATTGGTGCTACAGCAGGCTCGTAAATTAAGATAAAAAGCTGTTGAGCATGTGGGCGCCGGCACGGCAGGGAGCTGCGCGGGGTCGCCATGGCAGAGCTGCAGCAGCTCCGGGTGCAGGAGGCAGTGGACTCTGTGGTGAAGAGTGTGGAGAGAGAACATCCGGAAAATGCAGGGCCTCACGTTCCGGTGCAGCACCGGCTGCTGTGAGGACAGCCAGGCATCCATGCAGCAAGTGCACCAGTGCACTGAGCACTGCCGTGCACCTCTGGCTCAAGCCCAGGCCCTGGGGACCTGCGAGTTGGAGAAGTTCCAGGACCGCCTGGCCCGGTGCACTATACACTGCAACGACAAAGCCAGAGATTCAACGGATGCGGGGAGTAAAGAGCTTCAGGTGAAGCGGCGGCTGGAGAGTTGCATGACCACGTGTGTGGATGACCACGTGAACCTCACCCCAACCATGACCAAGAAGATGAAGGAGTCTCTCTCATCCACTGGGAAGTAGCTGTCTGCTATTGGCCATCGGGGCTGAAGGCAGGAATCTATTTAAAAAGAGGAACGGGGATTTGGGTTTTCTAAGGAAAGTTTATGAATGAGGAAATTAAGGATGGCAGCAAGTTTAAGGCCTATGTCACTTGCCTCTGGTTCTTTGTGTGTGAATCCTAGAAAGTGAAAAAAACTGGTGCTAAAATTTGGGTCAGAGATAGCACAGGAGAGTTTTTGTGAGCCTGAATTTCATGTGGCCAGGGCTTATCCTGGCAACAGAGCGTCTCCCTTGTACCAAGCCAGAGCCCTCCAAGGTACCAGATTCTCTTAGTACACAGATACCAACAGGCTGGCAGGTTCATCTGACCTGCTTATGATCTGGTGCAGTGTGAGGAGAGCTGTTTCTATTCGTTGCCAACCTCCCGTTTACCAGAAGGACCACTACAACATGTTCCACAAACCGGAAATAAAACAAAATCCATGAGGTCACTAATTTAGAAGGGGAAAGGGGACTTCTGGGGATTTGTTTTGCTTGGTTTTGTTTCATATACAAGGACATGAAGTTACTTTAAGATGTAGGGTTGGGAGAGGTAGTTTGGATAAAAACTTTGAAAGGGTCCTTGCGGATATTCATTTCTGGCCGTCAAAATGTGCATGTGCATTTCTTAAAATTCTCACACGTGACACCTTTCAGCCTGGAGACTCTGAAAAAATATAAGAAGCACTATCACACTGGTAGGGGAAGAAAACCTCCCCTCTAACTGGCAGCCATGATGAGCCCTGAGGCTGTCTGCAGCAGAGTCAGCAGAGTGACAAGACAGTCTTGCAGTGACACTCACCCTTGAAGGGAAAGGGGATTTTGACTGTGCTGTATGCTAGTATTCAGGAATGAACAGCGAAAGAGGAATTGTTAGCTGCTTAATTAAGAGAGTTATGAAGTACTGGCTTTGGAAAAATCTGGTTTCCATAAAACAAAATAGAATGAAAGCCTAAACCCAGTATTGCTTACTTTGCCCCCTGTAATAACAGAGCTCTGTTGAAACAATCCCTTGGCAACACGAAGGTCAAAGGAGAAAAAGTCAGCAACTCAGGGGCGAGCTGTGACTCCTTTAGAGCAAAAAACAGGACAGCCCCCCGTTACCAAATACCACTTGTGCGACATGCGTAGTTCTTGCCCCAGTTCAGGCACCTTATAGTTTTATTAAGGACCTTGTTGCGTTTTTACCAACTTATTACTTGATAATATAGCCTGTTTGCTGTTTCAAGACTGTGATACATTTTCCTAGTGGTTTGGTTTTAAAAATAAATAAGACTTCATTTTTCTTCAAAAACAAAAGCTGGTGGGATGGAGACAAGAATGTGTTCCTGAGGAGGGGAGAGAAAGCAGCAGAACACTGGCCCCAGAGTTGGTGGCTCCTGGCACCTTCCTGGCTAACAGGGGCTCCCCGTTTCCTCAGACCTGCTGAACTAAAAGCCCTGACTTCCGCAAGCCAGGCCAAAGCGGGCTGCATCTCAAGGAGGGAAAGGTCTGTGACCCAACCATGCACCTGTGCCACCCTCCCTATGGGTCTGCCTAGGACCAGGCGCTGAGAAGAGACAGACAGCACCCCATGCAGCCTACAACTAGCACCACTGGCCAGAGGCCACAATAAAGGGCCATGGATGGCCACTAGCTAGGCCATCCTAGCTAGTAGCTCTGTGTGTGAATTGCTCTGCCTTAATTCAAGTGCACATTCATTCATTTGAGAACTCAGTACCTGTTAAATATATCAGGTGCTGTCCTAACACCAGAGACACAAGAGTGAAAAAGCCCTGCCTTCTTGCAACCTACATTCAACTGGGGGAGGAAGGCAGCAACCAGAATCCCTCAGAAATAACCAATTGTGATTATGCTCAGCACCCCCAAAGGCAGTTTAGACCATTTGACACAGACCCTTGCCCTAGTGCAGGGTCTTTCCCCCTCTCAAGATGCTGACACGAACCCTGTGCTCCAGACAAAATGGACTATTCATTTGCCTCCAAATCCATCCTCGCCTGCTCCCATGCCTGCATTTGTGCTATTCCTTCCCCTAGGAAGGGCCCCTTCTTTACCTCTCAAACATCCTACTCTGCCTTCAGAACCGAAATCCATGCCACCTCCTCTGCGAGTCTCTCCTGGTCCCCTCCCCACATCTCCCTCCTCTGCACGTTCCTCAGCTTGGTCTCCAGCATGGAGCGCAGAGCCCGGCACAGCACAGTTTGAGGGGCTCACACAGAAATGCTCATTCATAAAGCAACTTAAAAACACTCAGGAAGAGAAAGAACAGCATTCAGGGTAGGAAACAGTTAGTGGAAGCTTCCAGGAAGAAGCTGACCTGAGTCTCTGCTGGAAGAAGCTAAGTGGGGTGAGGGAGGAGCAAGGAACTCTAGGCAGGGGCCAGCACCTGGCCAAAAATTCCAGGGGATCAAGCAGGGTGCCGGCCACCAGGAGCAGAATGCCTCCCTTGCCATGATGGCACTGTGCTGGGGACGGCACCCCAACAAGGATGGGGGTGTGGGGAACCCCAAAGGCAAGTGGCTCTGGGGGGACCCGCAGGCTCCCCAGCAGAGCACTGAGCAACCTGATGGAGCCGGTGTCCAGCTGTGTGGGACTCACAGGTGGGGGTGTAGGGGACTCAACCTCCCCAAGCATCTGAGCCAGAGGATGTGGCGGCCAGAGCAAAGATGAGGGCTCCGATCTAGAGGCCAGGGGGAGAAACTGGCCCCAGAAGTCCAACCCCTCCTCCATGGCCTCTGTCCCCAGGAACGTTCACACATAGAGAAGGAAGGATGGCACTTAGGTCTTTTCAGAGAGGGGGAACTGAAGCATAGATAACGTGACTCACTCAGGGTCATGGCACATTGACGGCAACCTGGGTAGGTCACACCTGTAGCCGGACGGGGGCGCTGGGGAAAGCAGCCTAGCGCTGGCGTTACGGGGTGTGGGCTGGGTTCAAATCCTGCCTCTGACCTACTAGCGGGGTACCTTTGGGCAGGCCACTTAACCTCACGGAGCCCAAGCTGCCTTCCCTGCAAAGTGGGCACAGAAACGCCTCCCCTGCTGCCTGACCGGGTAGTGGGGAGGATTCTGTGACCCATGCATGGCGACTGGCAGTGGCCTGGCTCAGCCCAGAGTGGCTACGACAGAGTATCCCCTGTGCGCTGGGGTCAAGTCTTCTGCTGAGAGGGAGACAGTGGGGACCACAAGGGAGCTGGGAGAAGGTGTCAGCCAGGGGGACAGGTGCTGGAAGGACCGACCAAAGGGACCCCCCCCCCCCAGGTAGGGCACCCCCTGCAGAGGGAGAGCGCCTCAACCCAGCCGGTCACCAAGTGGAAATTACGAACTTCTCCACTGCGGCAGCAGAAATACCAAGGTTATTTTGAAAAGTATAAGAAATGTTAATTCCCTGGGGCTCTTTATGTAAAGATAGACTAGAATCAAGAGGATTGAGTGGCTCCCAGGAAACTGACAGGAAGAGAGATGCACTTTAATATTTCATTAGTGTCCCATTAGCAAGATAACACACATTTTCACACTTGCTGACTTCTTGGGAATAATGTCTTATTCAGAAACAAACGGGGACACCACCGCCGCTTACCCCGCTGGCCTGCGAAGCATCCTGAAGCAGCCAATCGGAAAGGACTTGACCTTCAGGGTTATGGCTACCCAAGCCAATGAACTCAAGAGTGTGTGACTTCCTGGGAGGCTCCTAAAAAACCTGCTAATCCAGATGAAACCCAAGCAACTGAGGTGAAAAAGTAAGGAGGCAAAGCCTTTCTTACACTTCTCAAACCAGGCTCGCACTGCTCACCCTTCCAGGCCACCCACCAGCTGAGGGATCCTAACACCCTGCATCACCTCTCTGCCCTACAGTTACAGCTACAGTTACAGCTACAGCTACAGCTACAGCTACAGCTACAGTGGAGGGCAGGGGAGGGGAGGCAAGGGGGCAGGGATTCAGGGAGACGAGGGGTAGGGTGTCCTTAGCTTCCGTTGTGCAAATCACTGTCACTTTCACTTGCTCAGCGAATATGTACCAGACACCCAGCGTGTGCCAGGAATAAGCTTGAGGCTGGGCACAGGGCAGGAAGCACACAGCAGGCACGGAAGCAGAGAGAAGTAATGAAGTTTGTGGGTTGATGTTTCACAGCAGACCCAAGAGGCAGGCTCGGTGTTCCCATTTTTCAGATGATGAAAATAGCTCAGGGAAGTTAACTGCCCTCCGCAGCTCAAGCCACAGACTCGGCTACCTGTCCTTGCAGCCGGAGGCAGGGATGCGGTAAAGGGAGGGGCCTGGCAAGAGGGCTCTGGGTCCTGGACCTGCTCTGCCCTTGGGCAGGGGGGCCACCTGCCCCCTGTTGGTCTACCTTTCGGGGTATTTAGAGATGACAAAACACATGCAAAGACTCTGCAGATGAGCTTTGTTTCCAGGCTTTCAAGTGTGTCACTAAGGTCCTATTTTCTGGATGGACGATAATTGCCAGCAGGTGGGACAATCGCTCAGCCCCTCCTCCCCGTCACCCATGAGGGCACGAGATGCCAAAGAAAATGAGCACAGGCAGGGCCCTCTCAGCTCAAAGGAGCCACCTTCATTCATGCGGCCTCCTGGGCGCCCAAACGCCCTCCAGGGACCGCCTTATAGACTGCACTTCCTGATCCTGAGCAAAAGTCATCATCTGCGTCCGAGAAGCAGAGGGCATCTGGCCTCCAGGGACACCCTCCCCATTTCCCTCTAATTTGGTCTATTAATTTAAAGCAAAGGAAGCTGCCAGGAGTGGTGGGCACAGGGGATGGCTGTGAGGATGTAATTAACGCAGCTGCTCCAAACGCAAGGTGATGCCTCATCACCTCATTAGCAGGTGTAGAGCAATTTAGGATGACAACCTGGAGGACGGCAATGGGGACACGCAGCCCCCTTTCAGGTCCGTGCCTCGCCCGCCACTTCAGTTTCCTGGCTGTCGAGCAATGACAAACAAAGCTCTCCCAGTAGAAGGCTCCGAGCTGCCGGAAGCCCAGCAAGAGGCGCTGGTGCCGGAAGGGCTGGCGGCCTGGGGACCAGGCCCAAAGCACCCCGGACCCAGCAACCACAGGGTCCCATGCAGAGACCTGCTAGGGGACAGGCGAGCACAGCTCCAGCTTTTAAATACTTCCCCATTGAAGAGTCAGCGTGGGTTCCTGACCCTGTTCGCTGCGCTCTGCAAACACAGAAGACAAAGATGGACCATGAGGACGTGGTGGCCTTCCCAAATTGTGACCTGCTGGAGGGACACAAGGTAAGCAGAGAGCTGTTTCCAAACATCACATCAAGTCATTTGAGCATTTTCCCTTCAAGAAACAAGACCAGCTAACCTATAAGGGAAAAGAATCTGAAAAAGGACCAGAGCCTCCCATCAAGCCTCTTAGATAGCCTCAACTACCAGAGGGCAGACAGCAGAAGCAAGAACAACTACAATCCTGCAGCCTGTGGAACAAAAACCACAGTTACAGAAAGATAGAGAAGATGAAAAGGCAGAGGGCTATGTACCAGATGAAGGAACAAGAAAAAACCCCAGAAAAACAACTAAACGAAGTGGAGATAGGCACCCTTCCAGAAAAAGAATTCAGAATAATGATAGTGAAGATGATCCAGGACCTCGGAAAAAGAATGGAGGCAAAGATCGAGAAGATGCAAGAAATGTTTAACAAAGACCTAGAAGAACTAAAGAACAAACAGAGATGACCAATACAATAACTGAAATGAAAACTACACTAGAAGGAATCAATAGCAGAATAACTGAGGCAGAAGAACGGATAAGTGACCTGGAAGACAGAATGGTGGAATTCACTGCCGCAGAACAGACTAAAGAAAAAAGAATGAAAAGAAATGAAGACAGCCTAAGAGACCTCTGGGACAACATTAAACGCAACAACATTCGCATTATAGGGGTCCCAGAAGGTGAAGAGAGAGAGAAAGGACCAGAGAAAATATTTGAAGAGATTATAGTCGAAAACTTCCCTAACATGGGAAAGGAAATAGCCACCCAAGTCCAGGAAGCGCAGAGAGTCCCATACAGAATAAACCCAAGGAGAAACACGCCGAGACACATAGTAATCAAAGTGGCAAAAATTAAAGACAAAGAAAAATTATTGAAAGCAGCAAGGGAAAAACGACAAATAACATACAAGGGAACTCCCATAAGGTTAACAGCTGATTTCTCAGCAGAAACTCTGCAAGCCAGAAGGGAGTGGCATGATATACTTAAAGTGATGAAAGGGAAGAACCTACAACCAAGATTACTCTACCCGGCAAGGATCTCATTTAGATTTGATGGAGAAATCAAAAGCTTTACAGACAAGCAAAAGCTAAGAGAATTCAGCACCACCAAACCAGTTCTACAACAAATGTTAAAGGAACTTCTCTAAGTGGGAAACACAAGAGAAGAAAAGGACCTACAAAAACAAACCCAAAACAATTAAGAAAATGGTCATAGGAACATACATATCGATAATTACCTTAAACGTGAATGGATTAAATGCCCCAACCAAAAGACATAGACTGGCTGAATGGATACAAAAACAAGACCCATATATATGCTGTCTACAAGAGACCCACTTTAGACCTAGGGACACATACAGACTGAAAGTGAGGGGATGGAAAAAGATATTCCATGCAAATGGAAATCAAAAGAAAGCTGGAGTAGCTATACTCATATCAGATAAAATAGACTTTAAAATAAAGAATGTTACAAGAGACAAGGAAGGACACTACATAATGATCCAGGGATCAATCCAAGAAGAAGATATAACAATTATAAATATATATGCACCCAACATAGGAGCACCTCAATACATAAGGCAACTGCTAACAGCTATAAAAGAGGAAATCGACAGTAACACAGTAATAGTGGGGGACTTTAACACCTCACTTACACCAATGGACGGATCATCCAAAATGAAAATAAATAAGGAAACAGAAGCTTTAAATGACACAATAGACCAGATAGATTTAATTGATATATATAGGACATTCCATCCAAAAACAGCAGATTACACGTTCTTCTCAAGTGCGCACGGAATATTCTCCAGGATAGATCACATCTTGGGTCACAAATCAAGCCTCAGTAAATTTAAGAAAATTGAAATCATATCAAGCATCTTTTCTGACCACAACGCTATGAGATTAGAAATGAATTACAGGGAAAAAAACGTAAAAAAGACAAACACATGGAGGCTAAACAATACGTTACTAAATAACCAAGAGATCACTGAAGAAATCAAAGAGGAAATCAAAAAATACCTAGAGACAAATGACAATGAAAACACGACGACCCAAAACCTATGGGATGCAGCAAAAGCAGTTCTAAGAGGGAAGTTTATAGCTATACAAGCCTACCTAAAGAAACAAGAAAAATCTCAAGTAAACAATCTAACCTTACACCTAAAGAAACTAGAGAAAGAAGAACAAACAAAACCCAAAGTTAGCAGAAGGAAAGAAATCATAAAGATCAGAGCAGAAATAAATGAAATAGAAACAAAGAAAACAATAGCAAAGATCAATAAAACTAAAAGTTGGTTCTTTGAGAAGATAAACAAAATTGATAAGCCATTAGCCAGACTCATCAAGAAAAAGAGGGAGAGGACTCAAATCAATAAAATCAGAAATGAAAAAGGAGAAGTTACAACAGACACCGCAGAAATACAAAGCATCCTAAGAGACTACTACAAGCAACTTTATGCCAATAAAATGGACAACCTGGAAGAAATGGACAAATTCTTAGAAAGGCATAACCTTCCAAGACTGAACCAGGAAGAAAGAGAAAATATGAACAGACCAATCACAAGTAATGAAATTGAAACTGTGATTAAAAATCTTCCAACAAACAAAAGTCCAGGACCAGATGGCTTCACAGGTGAATTCTATCAAACATTTAGAGAAGAGCTAACACCCATCCTTCTCAAACTCTTCCAAAAAATTGCAGAGGAAGGAACACTCCCAAACTCATTCTATGAGGCCACCATCACCCTGATACCAAAACCAGACAAAGACACTACAAAAAAAGAAAATTACAGACCAATATCACTGATGAATATAGATGCAAAAATCCTCAACAAAATACTAGCAAACAGAATCCAACAACACATTAAAAGGATCATACATCACGATCAAGTGGGATTTATCCCAGGGATGCAAGGATTCTTCAATATACGCAAATCAATCAATGTGATACACCATATTAACAAATTGAAGAATAAAAACCATATGATCATCTCAATAGATGCAGAAAAAGCTTTTGACAAAATTCAACACCCATTTCTGATAAAAACTCTCCAGAAAGTGGGCATAGAGGGAACCTACCTCAACATAATAAAGGCCATATATGACAAACCCACAGCAAACATCATTCTCAATGGTGAAAAACTGAAAGCATTTCCTCTAAGATCAGGAACGAGACAAGGATGTCCACTCTCACCACTATTATTCAACATAGTTCTGGAAGTCCTAGCCACGGCAATCAGAGAAGAAAAAGAAATAAAAGGAATACAAATTGGAAAAGAAGAAGTAAAACTGTCACTGTTTGCGGATGACATGATACTATACATAGAGAATCCTAAAACTGCCACCAGAAAACTGCTAGAGCTAATTAATGAATATGGTAAAGTTGCAGGATACAAAATTAATGCACAGAAATCTCTTGCATTCCTATACACTAATGATGAAAAATCTGAAAGAGAAATTAAGGAAACACTCCCATTTACCATTGCAACAAAAAGAATAAAATACCTAGGAATAAACCTACCTAGGGAGACAAGAGACCTGTATGCAGAAAACTATAAGACACTGATGAAAGAAATTAAAGATGATACCAACAGATGGAGAGATATACCATGTTCTTGGCTTGGAAGAATCAACATTGTGAAAATGAGTATACTACCCAAAGCAATCTACAGATTCAATGCAATCCCTATCAAATTACCAATGGCATTTTTTTACAGAGCTAGAACAAATCATCTTAAAATTTGTATGGAGACACAAAAGACCCCGAATAGCCAAAGCAGTCTTGAGGCAAAAAAATGGAGCTGGAGGAATCAGACTCCCTGACTTCAGACTATACTACAAAGCTACAGTAATCAAAACAATATGGTACTGGCACAAAAACAGAAACATAGATCAATGGAACAAGATAGAAAGCCCAGAGATTAACCCACGCACCTATGGTCAACTAATCTATGACAAAGGAGGCAAAGATATACAATGGAGAAAAGACAGTCTCTTCAATAAGTGGTGCTGGGAAAACTGGACAGCTACATGTAAAAGTATGAAATTAGAATACTCCCTAACACCATACACAAAAATAAACTCAAAATGGATTAGAGACCTAAATATAAGACTGGACACTATAAAACTCTTAGAGGAAAACATAGGAAGAACACTCTTTGACATAAATCACAGCAAGATCTTTTTTGATCCACCTCCTAGAGTAATGGAAATAAAAACAAAAATAAACAAGTGGGACCTAATGAAACTTCAAAGCTTTTGCACAGCAAAGGAAACCATAAACAAGACGAAAAGACAACCCTCAGAATGGGAGAAAATATTTGCAAATGAATCAACAGACAAAGGATTAATCTCCAAAATATATAAACAGCTCATTCAGCTCAATATTAAAGAAACAAACACCCCAATCCAAAAATGGGCAGAAGACCTAAATAGACATTTCTCCAAAGAAGACATACAGACGGCCACGAAGCACATGAAAAGATGCTCAACATCACTAATTATTAGAGAAATGCAAATCAAAACTACAATGAGGTATCACCTCACTCCTGTTAGAATGGGCATCATCAGAAAATCTACAAACAACAAATGCTGGAGAGGGTGTGGAGAAAAGGGAACCCTCGTGCACTGTTGGTGGGAATGTAAATTGATACAGCCACTATGGAGAACAGTATGGAGGTTCCTTAAAAAACTAAAAATAGAATTACCATATGACCCAGCAATCCCACTACTGGGCATATACCCAGAGAAAACCGTAATTCAAAAAGACACATGCACCCGAATGTTCATTGCAGCACTATTTACAATAGCCAGGTCATGGAAGCAACCTAAATGCCCATCAACAGACGAATGCATAAAGAAGTTGTGGTACATATATACAATGGAATATTACTCAGCCGTAAAAAGGAACGAAATTGAGTCATTTGTTGAGACGTGGATGGATCTAGAGACTGTCATACAGAGTGAAGTAAGTCAGAAAGAGAAAAACAAATATCGTATATTAATGCATGTATGTGGAACCTAGAAAAATGGTACAGATGAGCCAGTTTGCAGGGCAGAAGTTGAGACACAGATGTAGAGAATGGACATATGGACACCAAGGGGGGAAAACTGCGGTGGGGTGGGGATGGTGGTGTGCTGAATTGGGCGATTGGGATTGATGTATACACTGATGTGTATAAAATTGATGCCTAATAAGAACCTGCAGTATAAAAAAACAAACAAAACTAATACTAAACTTTCATTGGGTTATTTCTATGGAAATATGTTAATATAAACGTTTCAGACATTACATGAAATTTCTAAAAATCTTATATTTGTATGTGTATGGAAATATGTTAATATAAATGTTTCAGACATTACATGAAATTTCTAAAAAAAAAAAAAAAAAAGAATCTGAAAAAGGATAGATACATAGATAGATGGATATGTCACTGAATCACTGTGCTATACACCTGAAACATGTTGTAAATCAACTATACTTCAATTTAAAAATAAATAAATAGGGAGGGAGACACAAGAGGGAGGAGATATGGGGATATATGTATATGTATAGCTGATTCACTTTGTTATAAAGCAGAAACTAACACACCATTGTAAAGCAATTATACACCAATAAAGATGTGACAAATAAATAAATAAAGTGGGGGGAAATATAAATAAATAAATAAGAAACTGAATAATGAAAAAAAAAAAGAAAAGAAACAAGACCAGCATTTCTTCCCACTTCCAAAAAAAAAAAAAATATATATATCTCTCTCTCTCTCTCTCTAACTGGCTTCATCTTGTAAGCCTCAAATACAGCAGAAACATTTCAGTAGAGAGAGTTAACCCTGCAAAGTTATGCTGCAGCCTGGCTCAAAAGAGACACACGGGTAGTTTTGGGCCACCCAGGTGACTCTACCCACGCAGAAGCTGGAAGATAACTGGGGAAAAAAGCAGAAAAAAGGGTTACCATATCGGTGTGTTGAGATGACAACCCTTCTCTTCTCTCCCAGCAGGTCACCTAGGTAAAGCCCTTGGCGGCTTTGGAATCACCTGGACTGTGAACTTTAATGATGATGACCCAGCAGAAGAAGATACACAAAGTGTCCCTTCGATCCCTGAGCAGCCACCTGGGCCCAAAAAAGGTAACACTGCTTCAGCACATCTGCTCCACAAGGGCAGTGAGGGGGTGTGCCCGGACCCCAAGGCCCAGTCACGATACAGATAAAGCCAAGAGCAGAAAAGGGACAGCTGCAGACCCCACGATGGCGCATCGTGAAAGGCCCACTGACTCGGGGACCGGTGAGCGGGACGAGGTTGGCTGCTCAGAGCTCGAAACAGGCTGGGCCGCCCCCTCAGGGTGAAGAGTAGAGCAGATGCAGGAAATCTTCCTTGGCGTTAGGGTAACACGGGAGGGAGGAAACCCAAAAGCCGCCATACCCTCTGAGAGCTGAGCCCGAAAGAACCAGACCTGGAGAGCTCACTTAGGGGAGGTTTCCACAAGTCTTTTCGTGCACACGGATTAATTTCACCCGGGTCACACTCACGATCTGAGGTCAGCCCAAGGGGCAGGTGGGTGCACCCAGGCCTCACCTGTCACAGGGCTGCCTCTGGTGGGCCACCCCACCTGCTGCGCTTAGACCCACATTACAAACAAACAGCTCCACAGCCGCACCAGCTCCTAGGAAGACTAGAGCCTTCTCTACCCCCGCGTTCTCTACCCCCGCGTTCTCTCCCCCTCGCACCTCACACACAACTGCAGCTCTGCCAGGTATAGCTCAGTCCTCAGCTGTGTCGGCCCAGGGGTCTGCTCTAGGGCCCCACCTCAGGGTGGAGACCCCGTTCACCTGGGAACTGCGCCCCTGTTGGAGAGGCCCCGGGGCCCAGCAGCCCCGAGGCGGGCCCTTTCTGGCTATGAATTTCCAGATGATGGCTGTTCCTGACCCACCCCAAGGGGCCAGCAGCATTTCTATGATTTTTGCTTAGAAAGAAGAGTTAGTCATATTTCTCTTCCAAATGCAGCTGGAACAGGGAGGCAAAACTGACCTCTCACACGTATTTTGCATTAATTCAGAAATAGTCTATCCAAATAAAGAATATGAGGTGACTTTACTTCATGCACCCTTTCATCTAAATTATTAAAAGCCCACATATAATACTTCGAACGACCAAAGCAGACAAATTTTTTCTCTTAAGGCAAGGAAATCCTCATTTTCCTGGAAAGCAAAAGAGAACATGGAAGTCAGCCTGCTTAATCCTACCTGGCTCCATTGAAAAAACAGAAAAGGGATTATGACGTAAAATGACCAGGATGCTTGTGGTTATTACTGTACTTCACCATGTTATTCTTTGATTCGATGCCTTTTAATTAAATTTAAATTGATCGAGCAGTTTCAGCAATGATTTCTCAATACTCATGTGTGATTCTGAAGATGCTAGAATCTGGCTAAATTAATACTTCACGCTCACCTGCCAATAACAACTCCTGGTGAAAAATTGCACATTCAGGAGCCTGGCAAAGACTGTCCCACTAAGTAGTGCTGGGAGGACGAAGCAAGGAGCATCTCAGGGCAGATTCCCAGCTATCTGTAGAGTCTGGTCTCACAACATCGTACACAATGCCTCGTGAATAGTATTTTTATGAAAGTTGAATCAAAGCGTATCTTTAAAAATTTTCTGTCCACCTTCCCAACTCCACTCCAAGAAAATAAAATGGATGCAGACTTTGGTTCACAACTATGAACTCGGACTGTGCCAAACCCGGAGAAGGGTGACAGGACCACTGTCCTAAGAGGCTTGAATTTATGGGGAGAATCAGGAGGTGAGCAAGTTGCCAATTCGCTGACACAAAAACCTTTTCTTGGGGAAAACGCACTGAACTTTCAATCTGCTTCTTGAATACTCTAGCTTAGCATCTGCAGTGAGCAGCAAAGAGTGTCCTGTGTGCCAGGAAACAGATAAGCTGTGGGTAAAAGGGCTGCATGGTGGGAGCAAGACAGAAGCCCCGGGACTTCCCTGGTGGTGCAGTGGTTAGGAATCCACCTGCCAGTGCAGGCAACACGGGTTCGAGCTCTGATCCGGGAAGATCCCACACGCCGCGGAGCCCGTGCACCACAACTACTGAGCCTGCACTCTAGAGCCCGCGAGCCACAACTACTGAAGCCTGTGAGCCACAACTACTGAGCCCACACGCCACAACCACTGAGTCCGTGCACCGCAACTACTGAGCCCACGCGCCACAACCACTGAAGCCCATGAGCCTAGAGCCCGTGCTCCACAAGAGAAGCCACCGCAATGAGAAGCCTGCGCACAGCAACAAAGAGTAGCCCCCGCTCGCTGCAACTAGAGAAAGCCCACGTACAGCAACGAAGACCCAACGCAGCCAAAAATTAATTAATTACTTAAAATAAAAAAAAAAAGACAAAAGCCCTGGCCATCCACCTGCGCAGCATGGAGAGCAGCTGGGAGTCCTCCATAGATGCCAGGCACCCACTCTGCCAGGCTCAGAAGGCCAGGGGCCACAGTGAAGGTGGGGCATTAAAAACCCCTTCCTGTGCCTTATCTCCAGGGAGACGGATAAGACACAAGGAGGTGGTGCGTGTCAGGCAGCTGAGGCGCCTTGAAGAAAACCAGCAGGCACACAGGGTGAGGGGTGCTCTTCGATGGGGAGACAAGGGGAGCCGTGTGAACGGGGCATCTGAGCAGAGCTGAGGGGAGGAGGCGTGGTGAGAACTGCCTGGGGTTCCAGGCAGAAGGAACACAAGTACGCAGCCATCAAGAACCCAGGAGCTGAAGCCAGACCACCCGAGGCCCGGAGGTCACGGGCGGGCTCTAGATTTCACCACAAGCGTGATGGGATCTCAGCTGGGCTTCCGAAGGACCGCGCTGGCTTCTGTTTGGGGGCAATCGCAGAGGGCAGGCAGGCAGGCTGGCTCTCTCGCTCAGAAGTCACGGCCATAGTCTCTGGCTGGGTGGCTCTGGCCGCCAGGATGGCTGCCCGTCCTCCCTGTCGGGCTGGCCCAGTACCCGCTGCTCCCTCTCCCAGAGCCTTCGGTGTCTCGCAGGGAAGGGACCGGCAACCCAGGGAACCATGCCAGCTCGCTACCTGGCAAGAGTCACATGAGCCCCGGGAGGTGCCCCAGCTCCGGAAGGTCACCGAGCGGCAGTTTGGACAAAGCCCAGGACTCCTGCCTGGCCTTCATTCGAAGCTCACCCCACGGCAGGCCTCGCCCGAGTTCCTGAATTAAGCTGCAGCGTCCCACTCTCGCCCTTCAAAACTTCTGCGCCCCTCCCACGAACCCGGGGACCAAGGGAGGCGGGCGGCCAGGAGGAGGAGGGTGCAGCAGCTGAGGCTGCCAGTTGGTTTGTCCTGTCTCTTCCCAGCGAGCGTTCCCAGAGGTCAGGGACTGTGTCCCCTCCTGCGTCCCAGGGCCCAGATGTCTGGCAACTCAGCAAATAGTGAACGTTGACGCTGCTGCTCGGGCCAGGACAGCCCGTAACTCTTACTGTTTCACCAACTCAAGGACACAGTGGAAACCACACACTGGATTTTTAAAAAGCAAACAAACTGCAAAGCAATTAGAACAGGCGAATCACAAATATTTAAATATTGAGGCCTAAAATTGACGTCTCCACTTCCTCTTCCAACCCCAGGGACAGCAAGGCCGAGTCCCGGCTCAGACGGCACCAGCCTCCTAGCGGTCACCTCCGCTCTGCCTCTGTCACCCGCAGCTGCTCAGCCTGGCAGGTTTAAACTTTGCTGAAATGCATATTTTGATTTACTGAGAAACTTGCGTTGGCCGCAGGCAAATAATAACCATGAGAATATTTCACATAGCATCTTCCTCCTGCACTCCCTTTAGGGAAAAGACTGCCGCACTCAAAAATGAAGGGGAGGGAAAATAAAATAAAAAATACATCGAAATAACAGCCACCTAGCGAGGAGGGGAGGCAGATTTCTGAGCCAACCTCCAACCTCACGTGGCTCTGATCTACCTTTGACACAATCTCACTCTGCCTTCTGTTGCTTAAACAGTAATTATTAAGGGCATCAATGAAAAACGCCCGCTCCACCGCTACCGGGGCCGCGATCCCCGGCCCATCCCTGCCGCCACCCTGGCTTTCTGCGTCAGTGGGGCAGGACCAGGCTAGAATACAGCCTCTTCTCTGGCTCCAAGTGCCACTTCATTTAAGGCCAGAAGAGAGACCACGGCCCACCCACGGCCCTGCCAGGAGTGAGGAGGAGCAGACACGACGTGGGCCTGTTCTGCCGTCCCTCATCAGCATCAGTAGCCCAGACACAGCACCTGCACTTGGCGAGGAAGACAACTCCCCTGTGAGGAGACAGCCTTTCCATCTCCTGTGGAAGGACTCCAGCCAGTGAGTGGGTTTCTCCCCATCCTCCTCCCCAGCCCTCCCCAGGAAGGGAAGCCTGGGAGAGTCCGATCGCCGGGACCCCTTGGGACGTGACATGAAAGAGGCAATCCCTCTTCTCAGCATCAATGCTGGAAAGCTTCCAGATCCCAGAGTGGTCCCTCCTGGTCGTCAAAAGAGATGGTGGGTGACTCGGAGGGCTCCTGTGGCCAGAGCGCAGACACTCAGACAGGAAAATGCAGCACCAGCTCCGCATCCCTTGGGGCATCTGGGGGAGCCCGGAGTGTGGGAGCGTGGAGCCTTTCCAGGGAGGGGGAGGCAGGCGCTTCCACCAGGCTGCCCAGGCGGACTTCAATAACCCTATGTGAGCCCCTCTGGGTACGAGGCCCTGTGTCTGGGCCCAGTACACACGAGTGAGAGATCCAGTACTGTCCCCAGTGTGTGTATACACACTCACGAATTACTAATAAAGAAATATGTGAAGTGCCGCACAAACCCAAAGCAGGGAACAACCCATTCTGCCTGGGGATGAGGATAACACAGGAGGGAAAATGTAACTGAAGCTCACAGGTGCTAACCCTAACCCTAACTGAAATCACGCAGGGACAGATCACGCAGGGACAGACGGGGCAGGCACCGCACGGACCAAGGGCTTCACTGTCATTCTAAGGAGCTGAGGCTTTACCTTGCGGGGTGGGGGGAACTGAAAGCAGAAGTGGGTTGTAGGGAAAGGGGGGAGAAGGCAGGGAGACCCAGGAACAGGTCAGGGGTCATGGGGGCCCACTCTGGGGCAGTGGTGGGAGGGATGGAGAAGACGGAAGTGGGGGAGGGACACAAAGAAGAACAGGCAGAACTTACAGATGTTCATCCACAGACTCCAGAGAGCACCAAAGGCACCAAGCAGCGGTGGGCCTGGGCCACTGGTCTCAGGGGACACCCAGAACCAGAGGGAACAGTAGCTGGGGGATTGATGAGTTTGGTTTGGACAGTGAGTGTGAAACGTTCAGTACGCAATGAAACACAGATGTGAAACTCAGGAGGGAGGCGGGGCCTAAAGATACAGATGCTGTGTCATGGGCGTACAAACAGAAACTGAAACAGCGAGAAAGAAACAGTTTCTTTTAAGCCAGAGTCCTCTTACAAGAGAAAAGAGGGCCAAGGACACATACGGAGGCCCTGGAATCTCAAAGGGGAGCCAGGAAAAAGGCAGGGTCTGTGCGGTGAGCAGGAGAGAGGACAGTGTCCCAGACCAAGGGAGAGGACGGTTTTTCTTCGAGGAAAAAAAGGGACAATTAACATCAACAAATGTTGCAGAGAAGCCAGGAAGGATGAGGGCTGGAAACTGGCCTCGGGATTTGGTCACGTAGCGTTCTTGGTGAATCCTAAAATGAGAAGGTTCTAGTGAATGGGTGGGGAGGCAGAGGCCCGACTTCTATGGTCAAGGAGAAGATGGGAAGGGCAGTGGAAAGAGAAAATAGTAGCAGGAAAGGTCTGAGAGAAACTTTACAGGAAGTGAGAACACAGCACATTTGTGAGTAAACGAGAGAGAGCAATTCAGAGTAGACATCTAGATCTTTACTAGCTTCAACTCAGAAGAGAAGTGTGAGCTGCAGATACCTTGGGAATCATCAAAAGAGTGGTGATGGTTGAAGCCGTGTCCATGGACGACACGGCTCACGGAGAGTCTAGACAGAAAAGCAAGGACCCTGGGGTTTAAAAGGAGCTGGAGCAAGAGCTTCTTTTCCAATCCCCATCCCCACATCCAGCTCAATCCATAAGGCTGGGATTCCAGCCACATTTCCTTCTAGAAGGGGGTGCCCCGATGATTAAGGCACATGGAAAGTCTTCAAGTTCTTTGCAACACTGAGGTTCTATAAATGGTGAATGGGTAAATAAAGGCAGGTCCTATGGGATCCAAGGTCAAAAACACAGGTTACTTACCTGTCCCTTTGATATTCTGAAGCTTTGAGACATGTCAAATCAATCAATCAGAAGTTGAGCCTTCCCTCTTAACTCCAGGAGAATACTGGATAACATCAACGACATGTACCAGATAGAAACGTGGGTCATGCAAAGTGCACGTAATGATAACCAAACAGAAGAGACAGCTAAAAAAAGTCAGGACTCAACAAAATGTCTACTTAAGTGAGATTTTAAGATGCTTCCATTAAAGTACAACTGCCATACAATAAAATGTAGAGACCTTAATTTGTTTGACGATTTTTTTTTTAAACATCTTTATTGGAGTATAATTGCTTTACAATGGTCTGTTAGTTTCTGCTTTATAACAAAGTGACTCAGTTATACATATACATATGTTCCCATATCTCTTCCCTCTTGCATCTCCCTCCCTCCCAACCCTCCCTATCCCACCCTTCTAGGTGGTCACAAAGCACCGAGCTGATCTCCCTGTGCTATGCAGTTGCTTTCCACTAGCTATCTATTTTACATTTGGTAGTGTATATATGTCTATGCCACTCTCTCACCGTGTCACATCTTACCCCTCCCCCTCCCCATATCCTCAAGTCCATTCTCTAGTAGCTCTGTGTCTTTATTCCCATCTTGCCACTAGGTTCTTCATGACCTTTATTTTCCCTTAGATTCCATATATATGTGTTAGCATACTGTATTTGTTTTTCTCTTTCTGACTTAACTTCACTCTGTATGACAGACTCTAACTCCATCCACCTCACTACAAATACCTCCATTTCATTTCTTTTTATGGCTGAGTAATATTCCATTGTATATATGTGCCACATCTTCTTTATCCATTCATCTGTCGATGGACACTTAGGTTGCTTCCATGTCCTGGCTATTGTAAATAGAGCTGCAATGAACATTTTGGTACATGACTCTTTTTGAATTATGGTCTTCTCAGGGTATATGCCCAGTAGTGGGATTGCTGGGTCGTATGGTAGTTCTATTTTTAGTTTTTTAAGGAACCTCCATACTGTTCTCCATAGTGGCTGTATCAATTTACATTCCCACCAACAGTGCAAGAGTGTTCCCTTTTCTCCACACCCTCTCCAGCATTTATTGTTTCTAGATTTTTTGATGATGGCCATTCTGACCGGTGTGAGATGATATCTCATTGTAGTTTTGATTTGCATTTCTCTAATGATTAATGATGTGGAGCATTCTTTCATGTGTCTGTTGGCAATCTGTATATCTTCTTTGGAGAAATGTCTATTTAGGTCTTCTGCCCATTTTTGGATTGGGTTGTTTGTTTTTTTGTTATTGAGCTGCATGAGCTGCTTGTAAATCTTGGAGATTAATCCTTTGTCAGTTGCTTCATTTGCAAATATTTTCTCCCATTCTGAGGGTTGTCTTTTGGTCTTGTTTATGGTTTCCTTTGCTGTGCAAAAGCTTTTAAGTTTCACTAGGTCCCATTTGTTTATTTGTGTTTTTATTTCCATTTCTCTAGGCGCTGGGTCAAAAAGGATCTTGCTGTGATTTATGTCATAGAGTGGTCTGCCTATGTTTTCCTCTAAGAGTTTGATAGTGTGTTTGACGAGTTTTAACAACTACCTATGCCCATGTGATCATAGCCCCAATCGGCATTTAGTTCTTTTCCATCACCGAGGCAGCTTCCTTGCTCTTCCTAGTCACTTCCCCCCTCCCTGCCCTCGAGAAGCCACTTTACCAGCATAGATTGGTTTGTACTTCTTTTGTTTTCTAGATCCATCCATATGGTTGTATCAGTAGTTCATTCTTTGTATTGCTCAGTGGTATTCCATTGTGATAACAATTTATTTACCCATTTTTCAGATGATAGGTATTTGGGCTGTTTCCAGTTTGGGGCTTTATATGAACATTCCTGCACAAGTCTTTTCATGAATGTGTATTTTCTTCTAAGGTATTGGAATTGCTGGATCATACTGTAGATGTTCAATTTCATAAAAAGTGCCAAACAGGTCTCCAAAGAGGTTGTACCACTGAATGCACGTAATACTCCACAATCTCACCAATATTTGATGTTGGCAGTCTTTCTCATTTGAGCCATTCTAATAGGTGGTATCTCATGGTGGTTTTCATTTGTATTCCCTGATGAGTGAGATGTCCAGCACCTTTCCACATGTTTATTGGCCATCCGGGGATCTTCCTTTGTGAAGTAACTGCTCAAAAGTGCACAGGTCTATAGGTTCTGACAAACAGGGTTGTGTGACCACAACCATAATCAAAATACAGAAAATTTCCATCACCCCCAAAAGTTCCCGTGTGCCCTTCTTGGCCAACTCACCTCCACATCTAATGCCCAGCAACCACTGATCTGTTTTCTTTCCATATAGTTTTACCTTTTCCAGAATGTCAGATAAATGGAATCAGGCAGTACATAGCCTGTTGAGTCTCTGGCTTCTTTTCACTCACAGAATGCACGTGAGATTTAGCCACACTGTATCAGTGTGTTTTTATTGCTGAGTAGTATTCCAACAAAGGTGTTGATTCATTCACCAGTTGAACGAATGCCATTTGGGTTTTCAGCTATTGGAAATCATGAATAAAGCCACTGTAAACATAACTTTTCATTCTCTTAGGTAAATACCTAGAAGTGGGATTGCTGGGTCATATTTTAAGTATAGATTTAAAATTGTTTTAAAGGGCAGATTTATAAGAAACTGCCAAACTTCTTTCCAAAACGGCTGTGCCACTCTGCCTTCCCACCAGCAAGGTATGAGAGTTGGTATTATCAGGTTTTGGGTTTTTTTGTTTTATATATTTATGTATCTATTTATTTATTTATTTGGCTGCACCAGGTCTTAGTTGTGGCACACAGGATCTTCACTGTGGCATGTGGGCTCTTAGTTTCATCATGTGGGATCTAGTTCCCGGACCAGGGATCGAACCTGGGCCCCCTGCACTGGGAGCGTGGAGTCTTAACCACTGGACCACCAGGGAAGTCCCTGTTTGTTTTTGTTTTGAAGGCATTCTAACAGATGTTTACTAGTACCTCATTGTGGCTTTTAGTTTCATTTCCCTGATAATGAGGTTGAACTTCTTTCATGTGCTTTGCTGCCATCTGTACATCTTAAAGTGTCTATTCAAATCTCTTGCCCATTTTTAAACTGCGTTGTTTTCATATTATTGAGTTTTAAGAGTTCTTCATATATCCTGGATATAAGTCCTTTATTAGACATATGCTTTGCAAAAGTTCCCTCCCAGTCTGTGTCTTCCCATTGTCTTAACAGTATCTTTGGAAGAACAGAATTTTTAAATTTTGATGAAGTCTGAAATACATTTTTTTTCTCTTGTGGATTGGCCTTTTGGTATCTAAGAAATCTTTGCTTGTTCCAAAGTCACAAAAACTTTCTCTTTTTTCTTCTGGAAGCTTTACAGTTTTAGAATCTAAACTTTGGCCTATAATTCATTTTGAGTTAATTTTTGTACATGGTCCAAGGTATGGGTCAAGAGGTTCATGTTTTTTGCATATGATGTCTAACTGTTCCATTATGATTTGTTGAAAAGACTATCCTTTCTCCATTGAATTGCCTTTGCACCTTTGTCAAAAATCAACTGACCATGTATGTGTGGGTCTATTTCTGTACTGTCTGTTCTATCCCATTGATCTATGTGTCTATCCTTTTGCAATACCAAACTGTCTTGATTACGGTAGCTTTATAGGAAGTCTTGAAAATCAGGCAATGCAATCTTCCAGCTTTGTTCTTTTTCAAAATTGATTTGGTTTTTCTAGGTCCTTTGCATTTCCACATAAACTTTACAATCAACTTGTCTAAACTTTGACTAGGATGGCACAGAATTCATCAATCATTTTAGGGAAAGGGGGCATCTTAACTACATTGAATCTCTCAATCCACAGTACAGCCCTCCATTTACGTAGCCCTTCTCTCATGCCTCCCAGCAATGTTTCGTAGTTTTCAGTGTAGAAGTCTATACACACATTTACTTAGTTTTACTCTAAGGTAGTTGATGTTTTTGAAACTATTGTAAATGGTACTGATTTTTTAATTTTTCTTTTTTTTCCTAATATATAGAAATACAATTGACCTTACATCTTGCAGCCTTGTTGAATTCACTCATTCTTTCATGAGCTGCATATATGTATATATTTATTCCCCAGGATTTTTCATAATCATGTTGTTCGCAAATACAGGTTACATTCTGGAGATAGATTACTTTGTCTGAAACTACAAAGGACAGGTGCTTTTCAATGATTAGAAAGTGTTCCAAATTTCAGGGGGGAAAAAAAAAAGCCTTGGAGAAAATTTACTTTAACTGTGTAAGTTGAGATGGCAGATTTTTATCTCAGTTTTATTTCCTTCTCTTGTTAGATTAACACCCTCTTACAAGGGAGGGTGGGAGGCTGTTTCGCTGCATGGCAGTGGGATGCGGTCATCGGGGCATTCGGGTGGACGGGACAACCTACACACAGCTTCGTTACTCCTTCTATACGTCGCCTCTTTCTCCGGTGTGGTGTCAGTGCCGGCAACAAGCCTGGAGAACACCAGCAGCCCAGGGAATGAAGCAGACGTCTTAGTGCCTCTCCACCCTCTATCATCTGGATATTTACCATAAGCTTCTGATAATAAGATCTCCGTGGGCCTGGTAAACAAACTTTGGATTTCACGTGTGATTTTTCAAAGAGCTCCAGGGAGTGGGGCTGTTAATAGCACTTTTTCCACCAGCACATGAGGCACGTGATAAAGTCTCAATTACAGGTAACCAATAATCCGATGACAATAAACACATAGCAGTGTTTGAAATGTAAAAACTAAAAGACCCTTGTTGAACAGGAAGGCAGCATCAAGTTCACCAAGTTTATGGCTCAATTACTGAAGTCCACAGAAACAAGGAAACAGATCAACTGATGAAAGACTTGACAAGGGATTGGGTTTTAAATGTATTTCTGCCACCATCTGATTTTTTTCCATCCTGCAATCTTATATAATTTGACTAATTTAGTCCTCAGTCAGGTCTATGGTATCAACCACTAGGATCTGTTTGAAGTTAGTAATTGCCTCCATCACAAAAATCAAGTAATTACTTATCATGCTAGTGTTTTTGCCCAATAGCTTCACATGTGATTTCTCTATTATGAGGCAGTGAGACTCTATATGTGTGTGCATTTGTGTGTTATATATATAATTTTTTTAACAGAGAAATAACTCTAGAGCACTCCGCTACCATTCTATCAAATGCAAGGCAAGTGATTGCTGAGTTCCCAATTATGTTCAACCTTAAATCACACTGCTTGGTCTGGTTGTATATCCAGTCCTACAGGGAGTTGTGCAAAGGCATATATTTGGCAACCTTTCAAACCACGGCTACAAAACATGTGCTGAAGAAAATGATTCAAAATATTAAGAAAGCAGTCATTTATTTTAGAAAGCCTGTTCATGTGAGACAATAAGCTGCTTCCCAGAATAGGCTCCATCCATCAGGAAAGCACTACAAGCCAGCACACGCCGGCTGGGGCCTGAGGCTCAGCCACTGCACTGCCATGATTATGATTCACCATCCACGGCGCATCTAAGATGGATAAGCAGGCTGGCCACGCTTCCACGATGGCGGCCGAGCTGTCCAGGGTGGCAAACCCTCCCCAACTGGAGGCGCACCCCAAGCACAGGTGATCTCATGGACCCCAGAAAACCACCTGGTCTTCCCTGCGGATCCCCACGAGAGCACTGAGGCACAGAAGAGGGATGGAAGGCCGGAGCACCTTGGTGCTGGGTCTAGATCAACTACTACTCCATTAAGAGATAACAGTTCAAACAAAACAAACCAGGGCTCCATGGCAACCAAGTACCTGTGGTCAACCAGGAGGTCTGCTATGTGATAAGAGGCCAGTGGCCCTTCTAGGGATCGGGCTAGCTGGGCCAGTTAACCTTGGCCAACTGAAGCAAAGGAGATTCCGTCTGAGATGAGACTCGGGAAATCTCTTTCCAGTGTCTTTCCTGAACTACCCCCTGGAAACCTTCTGTACTTCCTGAGGGGCCAACCCACAAGCCAATTCCACCCAGAATAACTGTTCCCAATGACTAGCCCATTCTCTCACTGTCTGTGAGCTTTAACTTATCTGCCTGAAAGAGAGAATTTATAACATCTCCTTCCATCACTCCAACCTGAGGAATGGGCAACAGATGAATCTTGTAAAGTATACATAATGATTAGTTTTCTCTAGCTCAGGACATACTAAAATTTAACAAATATTTAAGTCTCTCAACCAACTTTAAGAAACATTTAGGGACTTCCCTGGTGGCACAGTGGTTAAGAATCTGCCTGCCAATGCAGGGGACACGGGTTCGAGCCCTGGTCCGGGAAGTTCCTACACGCTGGGGAGCAACTAAGCCCGTGCACCACAACTACTGAGCCTGCGCTCTAGAGCCCATGAGCCACAACTACTGAGCCCGCGTGCCTAGAGCCCGTGCTCCGCAACAAGAAAAGCCACCGCGATGAGAAGCCCGCACACCGCAAGGAAGAGTAGCCCCCTCTCGTCTCAACTAGAGAAAGCCCGCGCGCAGCAACGAAGACCCAGTGCAGGCAAAAACAAATTTATTTATTTATTTATTTAAAAAAATAAGAAGAAACATTTAATGAGCCAACCACAGTACCAAGACAAGGAACATAAAACTGCGTCTTACTAACTGAACCACTGGAATCTCAGCTTTCCTAAGGCAACCACTTTGAATCAGTGTGGGGTTTCAGATACCACTAAACACAGCATCTGCAACGAAGACGGAAGTTACTGGCTGGTGGACAGCCAGAAATGTCTGCAAATATCTAAGACAAGAGAGGACATACCAGAAAAAGACAACCAAGCAGTTCGTGAGCAGGAAATCATTTAGGCTCTTTTAAGGGTTAGAAAGGAGAAATGAACAATGGTAAATGAGTGCTTTTCCCTTGCTAACGTCCAAGGCCAGTGAAATATGGCCAGTGAAATGCAACCAGTGTGTCCATCAAGAAGGGCCAGCCTCACTTATTCAAGCTGGATCAGAGGGCCCTGTCTGTTTCATTTTCAAACAATTAAATAACAAGGACCATACACACTAAATGTGTGTCACACACACTGTCAAGTGTACCGTACACACTAATTTCTAATAAGCCACATGGGAAAGTCACTGCCCTTCAAATGCTTAACGGGATTATTGACCACTAGCAGCCAGGTATGTACGGGAATAGGTTTAGAGCATTCAGTTGACTAAGCCAGCATGTTAATTTCAAAAGCAATCAACCAAAGGGTCGAATCAGGAAAGCGAGACCATTTAAGAGTATGCAGTGGATGGTTTCTAGTGTTTGTTATCAGAGAAAAGTGGCTCCAGTGGAGACAGGCTTATTGAGTGTTCAGTAACTAGGAAACCAATGACTGACAGGCACTCCCAACTCTTCTCCCTGCGACCAGCTGACCCTAAATACACACCAGCTCACCAGCAACTCATGGTGGGAACACTGCCTGCTGTGCTGCCCACTTCTTACAAACAAGACCCTCCATAGACTGGTCAGAACCCATCTTCCAGCCCTATCTACCCACCTTCATCTCACATGTCTCAATCCTGCACAGGCCAGGCAAGGTGGGACCAGGCAGTCGGGTACCTTGACTTGGGTGGCGTCAGGCTCCATCACACGTGGAAGGGAGAGATTGTCTCAAACCGAGTCCAATGAGCTGATGCTCAGAAACGACTCAACTCCTCCTGCTCAAGGGCTCTGTCCACAGGTCTGGGGTCTAAAAAGGTCCATTTCACTATCAATCATCTGAGAAGTTACTGTTTTTATTCATAAAACCCAACCACTGTAACAACGTGCTGATCAAGGTAGCAGCAAGGATGGAAAGCTGCACAGGGGAGATTCTGCTTAGCAGACGGGCCTCCTGGGTTCTACAACCCAGTCCCCAACTAGCACATTTGAGACCAAAGTAAATGCTTCAATCGCCAGCATGGAGTGGCATGATATAGTTGAGATTCAGTGAGCTGGAAATATGATTCTTTTCTCCCTGAGGAAGGTGAACGTGAAGGGTTCAATTAACTACTTCCAGGCACTGTCACCAACTTCCTAGGTATCAGCAGACTTACCACATTTCCCTCCTAAAAATCTGAGATGTCTCCAGGAGGAAAACCAAGGAAGCAAAAAGAAAGCTCCCCACACCAAAGTTTAGATTTCTGCAAATATCGGTATCTTAGCAGATTTGTTCCCTCACCCCAGAATGAAGGTGGAACATAGAAAGCGTCCCCATCACCCTCTTAAGAAACACGCCACAGGAGAAATCACAGAAAATGAGGCCTGGCTTTCAAGCTGGGTGCAAGGGAGTTCAGATTCAGCCTCTGGCAAGGGAGGCAGCGCCGCCCTGTCCCACGGCCCCAGCAGAGACTCAGAGCACCGCTGGGGGGGCTCCCACTGAGAGCCAAGAACGCCGGCAACATTAACTTTTCATGGGCGGGGGGCGGGGGCAACCACATTCACATCCTTCTCAGGACACAGGCCGATTCTGTTGAAGTACAGCCATTCCGTGAACCCCGGAATGCCAACTTTCAATGTCTAAAGGCAAGGTTTACAGCAGTGTTTCCTCAACGGTTCCCCAAAGGACTTCAGGGCTGTCCTTCTAGGGGCCCAGTTATACCAGGTCAGGGCACCCCTAGGACAGCAGTGATCTCCGGGGTTCCTCGCCCGCATCCCCTTCATCAGTGATGATCTGTGCACTTACCGGCTCTTCTAGCTGCTGGGAATACAGCTGAGGAGACAAGGTCCCTGCCCTAAAAGAGCATGCATTCTAGTGGGGTGGGGAGGAGAGGAGAAAAGTAAGGCAAAGAAAGATAAAACATTTCAGACAGTAATAAATGCTATTAAAAACACACACACAAAACCTGCCAGATGACAGAACGACGGGGGACTATGCTAGGTTGGGTTGACCGGGAAGGGCCTCTCTAGGGAGACGACATTTGAGGGGAGACCTGAATGGCATGAAGAAGCCAGCATTGCAAGAGGGGGAGGAGGGCAGGGCATCACGTAGAAGAAACAGCCAATGGGAGAGAAGCACACTTGGCGTGTTCCGGGTACAGGCAGCGTCAGTGTGCCCAGGAGGAGGGCAAACGGCGGGAAGTGTGAGCCGCGGCAGGACCAGACCACGAAGGCCGACTGTACGCCACACGGATGGAGAGTCACCGCAGGGTTCAAGCAAGCTAGTGACCTCATCCTAATTACATTCTGGATAACTCATCCCGGCCCCGCCCAGGGAGCCAAGGAGTCCCCCCGGGAAAAGGTGATGGATGTCCAGGCAAAGAAAACGAGGGATGCTTGCACTCGGGAGGTACCCGTGGAGGCGTGCAAAGCGGAACACATCCTGGAAGGAGAACCGAAGGACTTACAGACGGAGTCCACGTTTGGGTTGGGGGAAAGGGCAGAATCAAGGACACGCCTGAGCCTCTGGCTTGAAGCACCGCTGGGTTTGGATGTCTGCCCTCGTCTTCACTTTCACAGGTATTCTCCAGGCTCTTTCCACCAACAGCGAACTTCAACCCTCACCAGCCACCTTTTAACAGTGGACAGAGAACACTGTACCCCCTGCAAAACTGAAAGGCAGACCTAGGAACTAATACTTATAATCATGCTCCAAAATGAAAGGTGAGTAATTCCAGCCTAAGGGAGACCTGACAAGAGTCTAGAAGAAGCTGCCTGAGCTACTCACCCGACTCCGCCCGTGACACCACCCTCTCGACTGGGAAGACTCCCAGGTTCCTGGCTCTGCCCAGGCCCTCCAGACGGAGAGCTGCTCACAGAGCATTTTCAGCTTCCGTTAACCAGGCTTTTTAAAACAGATACTTTTTCTACCCTAAGTTTGCCACCATTTAAAATGTTGTGCTGGTTAGTGGTAATTATGTAAACGCAAGCAGCCATGTCTATTTTTAAAAGGGAACCCCATTTTGCATTCTTACATCCTGAAATGTCTAAAATAGCTAGTCCAGTGATGTTTTTTCACTTTAGTCGAACCGCTTGTGTGGATTGAAATACAGGTTCAGCGGAAACCAAAGCAAGCCACACATTTACTTTCTATGAAACATCTAAATCAGCAGATGAAAAGCCTATTTCACATTTAACAGAAAGAAGCCGTCAAATCAGCACAGCAACAGCCTCACTGTATTTACTGCCAACCAGGGCTGAGGTTTGAGAGGTAATCAGTTTCGGACGGGGGGGGATGGGTTTCTTTAAACTCTTCAAAAAAGGAAAAACACATTTGAGCAAACCTTTAATTACAGTATCTTTCAAAGAACCCACAAAGCCTTTATTCTTTCCAAGCCTAATGCTTTTTAAAGGCAACTCTTGCCCCTTAATTCCACATGAAATATTCAGTATAGCATAATTAAATTTTATTCCACGCTATTTTTGTTGGATTCATGGAAATAGAGGGTGGTAGCATCTTTTAAAACAAACTTCCCAGCAACTTCACTTTCACAGTGAATGGCTGGTTCTCAAAACTGAATTTAAAATGCAAACCCCACTCCAAATGCATATTTCAGTCCAGGACAGACAGGTGGGTTGTAACACCCAACCTGCAAAGAAACGACTGCCCCCCTCCTCCACTCACTAAACTGCGTGTGCCACAAGGTGCCTCTGAGCACAGATCCCATTTTTCAACATGTAAATACCAGGGCCTTGTTTAGTTCTTCATGTGAATCTATCCGGTGGGTAAAGAAAACAGAAAGGAAAAAGACAGGGAAAGAAGCGCCCATCTGTGGCAGAAAGACGTGTAATCTGAATAACTCTTTGGGTAACTGGATCGTTTGTGGGGAGTGGGCTTGATGTTTTTGGTCACTATGGTAACTGACATGACCAAAATCTTATCTCTTTTCCAATCAGTGTCAGTCAGCTCCAAGTGGACACACACCATCTCTCTCTCAAGACTGGTGACCCAGATCACAGGACTCAAAGAAACAGAAGTGGTAACACACTTCTCGAGGGATCCACAGCCAAGTCCACCAGCCACAGGAAGCCTGGGACCCCATCTAGTCTGACCTTCCGGCATCAGTCCCATGGGAGCCCCCCCCCCATGGGACGTAATCCTATTAAAACATGCATCGCCCCCATAATGTGCACAGGAAGCTAAAGTCTTCATTTTACATTTTGCAAACGTATCAATAGGGACCATCTCAGATCAATGGTGACCCAACCTCTCAGTCCAGCCAGACCATCCCATTTGCTTTATAACTTCCTAAAAGGCACCAGACCTAAAGAGGGTAACCAAAACAACGACCACAAAGATTTATCAAGTGACATCCGACATTGTTGTAAGAGAGCAGCATGTCCGCCCATGCCAGAGGCCATTAGAAAAGCCACCGGGGATTTATCCCGGATGCCGCCCCAGAATTCTGAGCTGCCAGGCTAGAACCAGGAACACGCCTGGATGCTTTGTCAGCTTAAAAAAAATTTTCAAAAACGATGGTTCTTGAGACCGTTAGAACTTCAAAAGATTAAAATGTATCTTAAAATAATAAAATAAAATGTGTCCTAATTCTTACACTTGACTTTGGCTTTGTAGCTTCGTCTACTTTATTGATTTTAAAAAAAGACCACCCACCAAACTCAGCCAAGTGATCAGTGAGAACTTAACAGCCTGGGAAAAGCTGCCACTACAGCCACCAGTGGGTTCCTCTGAACTCATGGTTCCAGAAGGGTTAAAATGAGCTGCTAAAAATGGAGACCTAACCAAAACCAAACAAACAAACGTGACGACAAATTAAATTTTTAAACCACAGAAACAGGTATTCGAATTTAAAGCATCTACCCCATCATATCTGCAAAAAAAAATTTTGAGACTCATTTCCGTTTTCTGTTCAGATCTAAATGTTTAAATAAGACGTCTGCTAGCTTTTCAAAAAACCTGGCCCATTTATCACTTTTTCGAACTACATCATCTTCCCATTCAAATATCTCAGTGACTCCTGTAGGAAAGATGCTGCTCGTGTCCCTAATGTCGAGGTGTCTCTGCAGCACAGGGTGTACCCAAAGATCACAAACAGGATGCCGCCTCAGAAGAAGCTGCAGTTATACTGGGGCCTGTGGAGGCTCGGTGACGGCACAGACCAGTTATTTCCCCTGAAGGCACAGCATGGGGAGATTCTGTTAAATCAAGCCTAATATTGCTGATTTCACAATACTCAGTAAGGGTCTGGGCTGAAACAAAATACATCAACTGTCAATTAAGTATTGAAGAAATGTTTTGCATATTAAAAGCATAAATATCACTGGGGTGGAAGTTGGCCAATTTAAACGGGGGAGGAAAGGAGCATTTTCACAGCCACATCCTTGCAGGAGTACCAGGCAGACGTGGGCTGGAGGGGCTCAGTCTATGTCTGCAGGACGCCTCTACTGAACTTCAACTCCAACTCTCGCTACGTGACCTCAACCAGGGGTGACAAAGCTTTCCCTGCCTCTCTCTCGGGGTTGTTAAGAAACCAAATAACATGTCTGTGAAATCATTTGCTTAACCGTAAAGGCGCATAAAATTTGAGTTGCTGCTATTTTTGGTTTATATAATAATGCTAATTATAGATTATTGATATATTAAAACTAGCCAGTGAACTTTTAACTGGGAAACCCAGCAAGTTTCTTTCTGTATCTCTGAATATTAGAAATATTTGGGGACTGGGGGAGGGGGCAACTGAAAATGCATGTGCTTCTACCTTGACTTAAACTGTGATGGTGTGAGAAGCAGCTCTGAGACTGCAAAAATGCCCAGTTGAAATAATGACATAAACTGCCTATTTCGTCTTTCCTTTGGTTGTACAGCTCATTAACTGCATAAACAGGGAAACTATTTAGGTGTTAAGATCCTGGAATATCAAAGAAGGTATTCTGATGTCAAACGGTCACACACATGGACCAACGTAAAAACAGAAAGATGGTTTGGAAGCAAATGCCACATCTACAGCAAAACTCAGGTATTCAAGGCCATCACTTCAGCCTTAGCAAAGCAGTGAATTGGCACTTAAAGCCAAATTTGATCAAAGTTCACAGGGATTATACATGAAAAGTTATCAGGAAAACTCAACATTATAAAAGTGAGGCTTGCAGGAAAAACTAGGTAAGGAGTATATGAGAACTCTGTACCATTTTTGCAACTTTGCTGTAAATATAAAACTATTCCAAAATAAAAAGTTCATTTTTCGAAATGATCTCTTAAATTTAAAAAGGGGGGAGAAGCTTGCTTTTGAGGAAGAAAAGGAAGCTACCATATTTAATAGCACTCTGTGCAGTTCAATAAAAGACTTTTTCACATATCAACTCATTTCAACCTCACAACCATCTCTTGACACAGGTTAGAATCAGCAGCAGCAGTCCTACCTGACAGCTAAAGAAACTCATAAAAGAACGATCTTCCCGGGCTTCCCTGGTGGCGCAGTGGTTGAGAATCTGCCTGCCAATGCAGGGGACACGGGTTCGAGCCCTGGTCTGGGAAGATCCCACATGCCGCGGAGCAACTAAGCCCGTGTGCCACAACTACTGAGCTTGCGCGTCTGGAGCCTGTGCTCCGCAACGAGAGGCTGCGATAGTGAGAGGCCCGCGCACCGCGATGAAGAGTAGCCCCCGCTTGCCGCAACTAGAGAAAGCCCTCGCACAGAAACGAAGACCCAACACAGCCAAAAAATAAATAAAGTGAAATTCTTTAAAAAAAAAAAAAAAAAAAAAAAAAGAACGATCTTCCCAGGGGATCCCACAGCTTTTCAGAGGTGGAGGTGGGATCCAGTTCCTGGTCCGCCTGACCCCAAAGCCCAAAGCCCACAGCGTAACCAGGTCTGGCCAGGGGACCTAAGTGGGGAAGGTGGGGCTGCCCTCTAGGGAAGATGGAAACGGGACACGGACGTCCACGTAATACTAATCCACTGGGCAGGCTCATCTCAGCCGCACCAGTGAGTCACCCAAAGGCCATCAGTCCAGGACGTGACATGGTCCCCTCCTTGAGAAGGCAAGTTAAGAGATACATCTAAATATGGATGTCCTGGTGCCCCGTGGAAAACCTTGACATTGGTATACCTTCTTACAGCAAGTTCACCTGAAAATGCTTTCAACCCAGAAATCGACCCACAAGCTAAGCTTCTAAAGAAGGCTCCCTGGGGACTTCCCTGCTGGCGGCAGTGGTTAAGAATCCACCTGCCAATGCAGGGGACACGGGTTTGAGCCTTGGTCCGGGAAGCTCCCACATGCCGCGGAGCAACTAAGCCCATGCGCCACAACTACTGAGCCTGCGCTCTACAGCCCGCGTGCCACACCTGCTGAGCCCGGGCGTCACAACTAATGAAGCCCGCACGTCGAGAGCCCATGCTCCGCGACGAGAAGCCACCGCAATAAGAAGCCCACGCGCTGCAACGAAGAGTAGCCCCTGCTCGCTGCAACTAGAGAAAGCCCGAGCACAGCAACAAAGACCCAATGCAGCCAAAAATAAATAAATAAATAAATTTTTAAAAAATAAAATAAAGGAGGCTCCCTGAAAGGCTGTTACTAGTGAACTCAGGGCCACAGCTCCACGGAATAGGAAACTGACAAGCACCACACACGTGAAAAATACAAAATCACAGGTGGGCATAAACCAACCACCATGCGACTTTTCAAAACCCACCAAAAAGGAAAGCTCAGAAAGAACCAATTATAAGGTGGCTCCCCTTTAGAAGAGCCATCTGAAGGCTCATGGGTCACCCTCTCTGCCTGACGTCCTGTGTGCCACCAGAGGGCACTAACTCATGTAATCGCTCTTGAAATCCTAAAGTCACACATTTTGAACTGCAGGAATGTTGAATGAAAGCTAGATTTCAAATCAATGAAAGGACAAATTTGATAGGGGCTTTAAGGACTTGGTAGTCATAAATTTCAATTTAATTCCATAAAACTTAGAAGTACACATATGACGCGGAAGAGTATGCTAAAAAGAATAAGTTAACCAACTCTTCAGATTTATGAAAATAATGGATTTCAAAATAAAGCTAAGAGTTACACATTTGCTCCTGCATCTTTTGTCACTGGGGCTGTCATTTGTGTAACATGTCCCAGCAGCTTTGACATGTGTACACAAAAGAGCACAAAGAAAAACATTTCACTTCTTCGTTGCTTTAAAAAGCCACTCTTCATTGAATTACCAGTGGACATTTACCATAATAAAATTATAGTACAGCTTATTATGCATGATTAAAACATGATTTAATCTTTTGTACGAAAACCCCTGTAAGAATATATAGCGAACATTTACCGGTGCTCATTACGCCCTAGGTTGCTATTCTGAGTACATTACACTTATTTAATACAACATCCCTCTGAGAGGCTGTAAAACTCTATTTTAGTAAAAAGTTCAACCTTGCATTTCTTGAAGGCAATCAAGAATTTTTCTTTACATTTGTGCCTTCCACCGATGATTTATTTGTCCACAAGACTATAAATGCAGATTTGTGAGTTCTGCTTCATTAACCCCCTTCTGCAATTATTTCTTCACCCCAGAATTCACGCTTCTAACACTTCCATGCGACGATAAGATTACATAATCAAGAGTTCAGTGATCAGTTTAATGAAAAATGCATTATGCCCTGAAAGGGGTTTTTGTTTTGCTTTGTGGTACACAAAAATCTAGTCTTGGCTTTTCACACTTAATTTAAAAGGAACTGAAACATATTTACTGTTTGATCAGAAATGCTGGTTACTTCTCTATGTGACATAAAATGCAAGTTCAATTGGTCCTGCTTTTTCTGCTTTTAGTTGATTCCTTCAGTGTCCAATAAATAACTGAAGTTTACACTGAAATGGACAAAATCGGACCAATAAAATATGCTACACCTGAAAAGTTTCAGTTCTTTAAACAATTCGTCAGGAGCCGGTGCCACAAATAAACTCACCTTGAGATAACAGCCCACATCACAGGATACTGTCTCCTTGGTTTTGTTTTTGTGGGAGAGAGGGAGGGGGGAAGGAAGGAAGGAAGGAAGGAAGGAAGGGAGGGAGGGAGGGAGGAGAGAGGGAGGGAGGAGGGAGGAGGGAGGGAAGGAGGGAGGGAGGGAGGAAGGAGGGAGGGAGGAGGGAGGAGGGAGGGAGAGAGGGAGGAGGGAGGGAGGAAGGAGGGAGAAAGGGAGGAGGGAGGAGGGGGGAGGGAGGAGGGAAGGAACAACCTCCTCAAAGAACAACATCTTCAAGAACAACATCGGTATTCCGGCCTACGCCAACACACAAAGAATAAAGATGGAGTCCCTGTCACATTCATGAAGGTAATCTGGAACAAAAGTACTCTGTTACTACCATCTAAATAAATACCTCCAAGTTCCCTCTGTATCTTTGTTAATGCCCATTTGATCTAGGAAATATTTTGGTTTACCTTGTTTACTTGATGCCAAATTTTATTATCTTAAATGATTAAATATCAAGAAAAGATTTTAATGTCTGCTTATTTTCTACCTCCCTATTTTATTTTCCAATGTTTCTTTCTAGACTCTCATTAGGTGTCTTGATATTAAAATATTCCAGAGACATGACTCATGTTTTTCCTGCATCTATTTCTTCTATTTCTTCATCAGGAGGCATGGATACCATAACATGTAGTAAGTTTTATAATTCATAATTCCAAGTCCTGATATGCTCTTATGAACACCCTCTACTAGTCTGACAGTCATTTCAATCACAACAAAATTTTTATATTTCTCCCCAGATTTCACTGCTTTATCATTTTTAGAAGTCATGTATAAAAGGCAAATTAAAAGGAAAACATTCAGGAAGGATGCAGTGCCAGGTGACCCATTCACCCACTCGGCAGCATTTATTTAGACTCTATGCTGTGCAGGCTCTGTCCTACGCGCTGGGGACACAGGGTGGACACGACAGAGGCCCTGCTCTCGTGCAGCTTCCATTCTCCCAGGAGTCAGACCAACAAACAGACTGTTGCTCTTACAAAAAGAGCAGCTCGCTAAGGGGACCGAGAGTGGCATCTGGGCATATGGGTGGTCACAAGGCCTCTGTGACCAGGTGGCATGTGGACAGAGACCCCCTCTACCTGAGCTAGGTCACGCCAGAGATCTCCTTCATAGTAACTCTGGATGAAGCAAGACTGGGTCACTTTAATCTTTTTAGTAACATTCAGTTCAAATTAATTTCAGGTTTTGAGTACAATTAATTCACTAATAGAATTGTCTTGAAGCCAGATATGGAGCTGGCAGGATGGCAAAGCTCTCCCTACGAATTCTGCCAGCTTTCATTCCAATATGTCAGCCCTCACAGCTCCAGCTCTGTGGATCCCTCTTCTTGCTGCGCCCATGAACAAGTATGTGGTGAGAGCCTGAAATAAATAAGTGTAAAATGGGTCAAGACCGTCGCTTCTATTTCTGTTTTTAACTGAAGAAAATTTGCCCCATTTCCAGAGGCAGAGAGAGGAGACCTCTGGGTAAAGGCAAACTAAAGTATATATTAAACGCATATATATGTATGTATATGTACATGCATGTATGTACATATATATTCCCACACATCTGACTTATTTCCCTACGGTAACTCAAAATTGGTTCTTTTACAACCGTTCTTTTCGTAATCATTACAGCATAACTTTTATTGGGTTGTAGGTTGTATCTTTAAGAGGCCACAAAACTTTTTTAAAGGATCAAATTAAAAACTAAAGGTTTGAAGATGATCAAGGTTCAGATTCAATTAACATTAATTTTAGAAGAATTTTTTACTGACTATGCATATTCAGTACACTACTTAAGTTTTTGTTTTGTTTTTTTCTAACATAGCGTCCCGGGGGAGTCATTATGTACAATCAGCTCTCTAATTCAGATTAACTGTCTAAGTACACATTGATATAACAGAACACAATGTTTCGAGAGGCTCCCCTGCAAGAGACTATTAGTTGAAGCACAGAACTAAAAAGGTGAACTTCTTAAACTGAATTCCCAGCACTCCCAATCGTTACTTCCTAGGCCAGTTTCACAGGTTAGAAAAATACAGGATTTCAAAGGATACTGAATAAGGAAACGGACTACCAGTTGCTAATTATGGAAGATCCTAATAATAAGCTGTAGGTGATTTCTACAGTCCCCTTAAAATTACCCAAATGCACACTGATGGTGAAGGAAAGCCTCAGAAAATCTGTTTTCTCGAATCTGTCTCTCATTTACATCCCCTTGCTTAGGTACTCTTGGGGGAAAGAGCCATAAAGTAAGTGATTTGGGGTAAAACACTGAACACTGTACCAATGAGTCTTACAGGGCAAGTTGGGAATGCATCGTGTTCTGGGGGGAGGTGATGCTGTCTAACTTGTTTTTTGATTTGGGGACTGATTTCCAACCAATCCTCAAATTGACTGAATATAAGCATGACCACTGAATTCCAGTGAATTGAGGTAAGTAAAAAAGAACCATCATATTCAGGCACGTGTCCAATGCTCAAAGGACAGTCAATTTCACAAGCCTTGAAGGTGTCCTAAAAAGGACACATTACAAAAAGAAAAGAGCTTCTTACAAGGGAAGTTCTCATGACATTTATATCTATTTCCCTAGGTGCTATTCAATTAAATAATTAGTTAATTAAGACAGCAGAACAACAGATGGAAAGTTTCAAGGCAATCAAATGTAAATTTTATATATACATATATATGTGTGTGTGTGTGTGTATATATACATATATTTTTGTTTGTTTTTAACCATAACGTGATTGTCTCTATGGAATCAGACAGCAGTTTCTGACTTGTTTTCTATCGCTCTTTGCCCATCTGCTTTCTGCTACCAAAATTTTAAGATCTGTATCAACAAAAACAGGATTTATTCTCTTCCCTCAAAACAGTTATTAAGTGTACCTCTTTGGCTTGAAGGTACATGACCACAGTGTGTCACCTGCCCCATTCAGCCACCCACAACTACATGCAGATGCTGGGCTGGGTGCTATGGAAACAGAAATAGGTGAGGCCCAGCACCTGCTCCAGACTCACAGTTCAGTGAATTAAAGACGCCAATAAAGAGAGAAATTACAATACAAGGTGGCAAGGGCCCTCAGAGGGATATGGAAAGCAGTGCCCATGGTAAGAGTGGAACCAACAGGTCAGGCTGCACAGAAAGGGTGTGTGGAGAAGTTGACAGCTGGGCTGGCCTCTAGAAGGAACTTCTGCCAGATAAAGCAGATCTGGGGAGGAAGGGCGAGGGGAGAGAAAGAAACAGCACGTGTGAAAGGACAGAAGTGTCCGGCGGTGGGGGTGAGGTGAGAGGTGGCTGGTGCAGACGTGTTGTACTTGATCACGAAGGGCTGTGGGCTCTGGTATTTCTCCACCTGCACCTACACCTACATCCAGAGACGGGAGCATCAGGTTAATGAGTACGTTACTAGTAACGGCAGATCCAGATGACAGTGCACAGAACCATCCAGAGAGCTGGCATGCGCGTGGGGGGTTCTCTGTACCCTGAGGAGGTGGGAGGGGCAAGGGCTTGCCTGCTGCAGCCCAAACACCTGCCTTGGCTGAGGTTACACCGACTACGTGGTTAAAGCTTAAATTTCAGCAGTAAATTTCTGAAGGAATAAATTACAGATTTAAATGTTATACTCTGGATTTTTTGAGGCAAGAATTATAACAAGAGCACACTAGCGACCCAGGTCTAAATTTTTAAAAAATGAACAAATGTCCAAATGCTCACCTTCCTGGTCTCCTAGACACGCTGACCTTCACTTTCTTAGAAACCAGAATTGTGTGTGTAGCCAATTAAGTAATTACGCTAACAACAATTTTAAAAAGCTAATCCTTTGGTTCTCTAACATAACATGTTATAATTTACAAGTGGCATCATAAAATAGCTCTTCTTTTGCTGGGATACATTCCAGTCCATTCGTCATAAAGATGTGTGTGTAAAGGAGTGACTTTATAAGTAAAATACTACTGGGGAGGAAAACCTCAAAACAAATGGCGATTAAGCCATTAATGTTCTTTTAATTTCTTGCTTAATTTCCAGCTCTTGGTATTCATTTCCCCATCAGATGGAAACATTTTAATTAGAATAAAGAGAGTTTAAGAAAACTTATATAATGAGTAAAGCTTTCCTTATTACTAAATTGTGTTTACTGAGTTTTTTCTTTCGTGTGAATACAGTGGGCGAGAAGGCCATCATACTTAAAAGATAAACTTAAAATATAAAAAGTGCACAGTCAGGGACCAAGCGGATTCTCTGTGACACTGAGGGCATTACTGAAGTTGGGATGCTGAAAACACAGACTACCTAGGTAGACCCTGCTTTCTCGTGATGTCAGCTCACACGAAATCAATAAGCAATGACTCCCTCAACAGGAAGTCATCCAAGGGCGTATGGTTCACAAATGCATGGCTCAAAGTGGGCTCCCCCTAATTTGGGGGCTGATAGGACTTTTGAGGATTTGGGGGTTAATCTTAATACAGAAAACAAACTAAAGGGAACCTAAAGTAATTTAAACTTGATAAAGGGACAGAATCAGGGTAGCCATTCACCTTTTCCCCGGGGGGTTCATTATTGGTATGGGAAGTAGTAAGAGCGTGCGTGCCGCTGAGGTGTTCTGTTCACTCTTTCCAAACAGTTCACCTTCCCTAGCCTACAAGGCTAAAAAATAGCTTTCCGACCTCACCTTCAATGTTGATTAACCTTTAAAGACACACTGTGGACCAAAGCCTATACATACACATACATACACATACATACACATACACACACACACACACACACACACACACACACACACAGAGGCATACCTCGTTTTATTGCACCTTACAATATCGCGTTTTTGACAAATTGGAAGGTTGGTGGCAGCCCTGTAACAAGCAAGTCTATAAGCACCATTTTTCCAACAGCATTTGCCTACTTCATGTCTCTGTGTCACGGTTTGGTAACTCTTGCAATATTTCAAACTTTTCCATTATTATTCTACGATCTTTGATACTAATCTTGCAAAAAGATTATGACTCGGTGAAGGCTTGATGATGGTTAACATTTTCTAGCAATAAAGTATGTTTTTAATTAAAGTATGTACCTTGTTTTTTAGATATAATGCTATTATTGCACACTTAACAGAGTACAGTACAGTGTAAACATAACTTTTGAATGCACTGGGAAACCAAAAAAATTCATCTGACTCTCTTTACTGCATTATTTAATTTACTGCAGTGGTCTGGAACCAAACCCGCAGTATCTCTGACGTCTGCCTGTACACACACACACATGTATGTAAAGTCTTTGCATAATAAAAGGCTGACCATGCCTGCCTTTTAAAAGCATCAGAGGGCAGGCAGGTTCTGTATACTGTATTACATGGGACTGCCTCAAAGCTTCTCAATGTGGACTTCTGCAAGGATTCAAACACATTTAGGATTGTTAAATACAATTAATAGAATTTGAAGAATTTGAAGATTATGCCAAAATAAAGATAGGAATCTAAAGATATGACAAAATAAAGATAAGAATCTAAAGGATAAAACTAAAAACCCCAGTGAAAAGTTGCCATTTGGGGGAGATCCTGCAAAATTATGGCCTTGTGTTCTGATGTTTTCTGTGACTCAGAAATCTTGCCTCAAACCCCTAATTCCAAGGAGTTACCACTTGGATCTGACTTGAGGCAAGAACAATCCCCCAGAACCTCACAGATGCTTTGAGAAATGTAACGGGATCAGGGGCAGAAAGGCTCCTTGGTGGGTAGAAAGTTAGAGCAGAGTCTACTGAAGCAGCAACCCTACCAACAGCCCCGGCCTCCCTCTCCTGCCTCTCCGACCCTGCTTGTCTCATCAGGATCATAAGTGGTTTCAGATCCACACAGACAACCCTTCACAAGCCCTGGCCTCCCTGTTCCTTGACCCAATCCCCCCCAGTACCCTTGGACTGTATTTCCACGATCATTCCCAAGACCTACGCTGTCCAGTATGGTAGCCACAAGCCACATGTGGCTATTGAAATGTGCCTAGTCTGAACTAAGATGCTTTGGAAGCATAAAATCCATAGCAAATGTCAAAGATGTAGTACAAAATAAAGGTAAAATATCTCAACAGTGTTTATACTGATTACATGTTCACATAATACATGGGGCTAAATAAAATATATTATTAAAATTAATTTCGTTTGTTTATACTTTTTAAAAATACGGGTCCTAGAACATTACAAATTACACATGTGGCTCACATTATATTTCTACTGGACAGCACTGCCCTAGACCTTGATGTTAACCGTAACTGCACCCCTTGGTAATACCAGATTCAAGCATCCCGCTCTCTGACTGTCCCTACGCCAACGATTCCATGGCCCTACTCCCGAGTCCAGCGACCCCAGGGCCTCTTGCTGCCCCTCGTGTCCCTCACGCTCCACTTCTGCCCCCGGCCAGGCTCAGAGTCCACTGCCCATCGTCCCGTCAGCGCTCGGCTCCCTTGCCCCTCCCTCCCTTCCCAGCACTGCCCTGGCAAAATCCCCGTCCCAGGTTAAATCCAACCCTCTGCCCTCTCCTGGCCCGCACTGGGGCAGCAGAAAATAACAACTCCTTGAAAGCACCTGCTCAGCTTCCTCTCCTCCCATTTTTGCTTGAACCAGCTGGAATCGGTGACATCCTCACCATTTCACTCATCCGGCTCTTATCAAAGTCACCAATGACCTCCACGCTGCCAGATCCAGGGTCAGTTCTCAGCCTGTATCTCACCTGACGTTTAGCAACACTTGAACACAGACGATCACGCTCTCTGCTTTGAAACACGTCCCTTCAGGACACCCCGCTCTCCCTGGTTTCCTTCCCTCGTGTTCCTTCTCATCTCCTTCGCTTCCTTCTCAACCCTCCTCTTATCACCGGGTACCTTCCGTGCTCTGTGTCTGAACTTCTCCATCCATCCACACCCACCACGGATTTCATCTATCCCAGAGCTTCAAGAACCTTCGATACGCTAACAACACTGAAGACTCTGGCTCAGGGCTAGGCCCCTCCTCGAAACCGTGACTGCCCACTGGACACCTCCACGCGGCATCACGAGGTTAACACAGCCAAGAGCCTTCTCCTCGCCCACCTCCCCAGCCGGCTGCTCCCACCGGCCTCCCCATCTCGGTGAACGGGAGCTGCTCTTACAGTTGCTCGGTGCAAAAACACTGGCATCAGCCCCAACTCCTCACGTCTGCAGACAGCCAATCAGCTCTCCCTTTGAAACACACACCAGCATCTGACCACTTCTTGCTGCTCTGCTCCAAGCCACCACCGGCCCCTGCAACCGTCTCCTCACGGGTCTCCCTGACTCCATCCCTATCCCCCTACACCAGGAATCAGCAAACTTTTTCTTAAAGAGCCAGACAGTAAATACTGGAGACTCTGTGGGCCAGATGGTCTCTGCTGCAACTACTCAACTTGGCTGTTGCAGCTTGGAAGCAGCCTCAGACAATACACAGACAAATGAGCATGGCCCTGCACCAATAAAACTGGAACTTAAACGGACACTGAAATCTGGACTTCATGTAAGTTCCATGTGCCACAAAATATTACTATTCACCTTACTTCTTCAGCCATCTCAAAATGTGAAAAGCATTCTTAGTTTGCTGGCTGCACAAAAACAGGTGGCAGGCTGGATTTGGCCCTCCGGCCTACACAGTATGCAGACCCCTGCCCTAGACTACTCTCTGCACTGCATTCAAAGTGATCCTTTTAATCATGTTGTTTTCCTGCTCAAGAGTTCTTGGATGGCTCCCCTTCTCATCCAGTAAAATCAAAGACCTTCCCACGCCCTATAAGGCCCCAAGAGCTCTTGCTCCTGACTGCCTCGTCTGCTCCTGTCCACTGTGCTCACTCAATGCGACCATGGCGGCCTCCCTGCTTCTCTTTTGCTATTGCCAAGCCCACATCTACCCTGGGGCCTCTGCCTTTGCTGTTCTCTCCGCTTGGAACACTCTTAGCCCAGATCTCTACATGCATCAATGTGTCACTTCCTTCAGATCACCTTAGGAGAGACACCTGCTCCAGCCATGCCAGCCAAAGCAGCGCGCACGTGCACACCAACATCCAGGGACCCTCAAGACGGTTTACCTTGCTTCGTTGTTCTGCGTCACACTTACTGTCATATGATGTTTCTTTATGATATTTATTTAGGTAGACATAAACTGATCAGGCAGTTTTTTTAACAGGGAGACAAAATAGCATGGTGTTTAAGAGCATGAAACCTGGAGGCAGATTACCTGGGTTGGAATGCCAACAGCACCATGTACTAGCTGTGTGACACTGAGCGAGTTATTTTTACCTCTCTGTACCTCAGTTTCCTCCTCTGTGAAATGGGGACAATCACAGCGCCTACCTCCTCAGTGTTCTGAGCGCTGATGAGGTAATAAATGTAACTGGCACATGTAAATCACTCAGTTAGCGCTACTTGCTTTTTGTTTATTGTTTACTGACCCTTCCCAGAAAACAGGCTCTTTGTGAGAGAAATGGCCTTGTTTTGTTTACTGCTTTACTCCGGGCACCCAGGACAGTGCCTGGTACTAGGCATTCCGTAAATACTTACTGAACGAATGTAGAAACCTTTGAATTTAAGTCCCTCTCGGAGAGGGCAGAACACTCCCCCACCCCAGCACCACACAGACACCAGGAAGGGCAAAGCTTTCTTCAAACCCACCGCGGAGAGAGAAATAAAAGCCCGACTATTACAGGTGGGTCTGCTGATGTTCTTCTCTGTGGAGAAACCTTGAAGTGAGCCATAACCGCCGTGCTCCGAGCAGCACCAGTGTCACTTCGTAAGGAGCCTCCTACAATCCCAAACTGTGCTGCAGCCTCAGAGGCCACGTGTTCAGGTCTCTAACCAGATTAGAGAAGAAACAGACTCCACAGTCAGGTTCAAATTCCGCATGCAAAATGCCAACCCAGCAGCACAGTTCTGTACAGGCCTGACCAAATTTCCTGGATAAGCACAAAAGACTGCTTACTCAAAGTAGCTGACATTTAATTGACTTCTAAAAACAAAGAACATCTCGTCAAATAAAAGTCTTTCCCGAGCAAAAAGGTGGTAAAAACACTTCCATCCACCCGTCATACACACTCAATCACTCACAACCATCACAGTACTATGGATTCGGCCACTCTCCTAAGAGGACTGAGTTTTGATTTATAAATGGTATTAACATGAGCTAAAGTACTTCCGAGCTCTACCATTCTGGGGACGAGTCTTTAATGTGAAGATACTGATACATGTCCTGGTGTCACACGGGCTCTTCTTCCAGTGAGAACCCCCTACTTCCTTTAAAAGAAACAGGAACGATAGGGTCACACACCATTAAGCAAAGCAGACAACCGCCCTCCTGACCTTCTAAGATGTTTCCCTGTGAAATAAGGAACATCTTCAGTATTGGTTCTACCAAGTGGGAAACAAATGAGTGAGATGTAGGTGGTAAAAACACACCTATATCCATTAGTAGAGAATTCAGGTGTATAAGTGCCTCCCTGCACTGAATGCCAGAAAACCGTGTGCCTGGATAAGTAAAAGACTATGAGGAAGGGTAAGAAATTGGGGGTCAAGGAGGGGATGAACCCCAAGAGGTCAAAGTGAACTGCCTGCCCCCCTACCTGCACGGCTCTGGCCTCCTGCTGACAGGGATAGAGCAGAGCAAATGGCCAGGGTCACGGGGGGCAGGTTTTTTCCCAGAAATGATAAGACCTGAGATTTGTCTTTTCCTGGTATCCCAGTGATGGTTTCGTTTTTTCATTCTGCAGTTCGCTGGTCACTCGGGTCACCGTGACACAGCACAGAGGACACACATGAGGCAGGCAGCACCCATCCCATCTCAGTCCTGCACTGCTACACGGGGGCAGAACCTGAAACGTCAGGATGATAGCGCTCTAATTTAATACTGTATTTAGCTGATGATCCTAAATAACACTTTGTCAGCTTTTGTGATCTAGCACAAAACCACATGCCTTGTGATATACCAGCTGGGCTCTGGTAATGCCCTTGACTTGAGGCTTAAAAGCTTTGGCTGGGACATAACTTTGATGTATTGAATTTCCATTTCAAACTGCGATGATTATCCCTGGCTTTGGCATCGCACAGAGTGCTACCAAAATTAGATTATGGCTAGTTAATAAGACTACCTCTCCCCTCTGGTCCACTTCTGGGAGCGCCGCTGCTACTCTCTGCTTTGCTTGTTTGCAAGATCAAAAAGCCATGGCTGTTTAGTTTACAGGATGCGGGGATAAGAACCATCTGCCTGGTCTGGTGTTTCTTTAATTAAAACTTTAATTACAGATATATCTCCGCACAGATACGTGCAGTCTATCAGCTCCTGTTCTTAATTACCTGTGCTAATGACAGCTGAAAGGAGAGTGAACGTTTGCTGGGTGTCTCCTACGTGCCAGCACTTGTGCCAGATGCCGTAAAACATGCCAGAGCAGGTAAGAGAAACCCAGAGTCAAACGGCCACCAACAACTTGCCACCCTCCCTGCCAGTCCTCTTCCCATTGCTACGGAGGAAGGAGAAATGTCCTTCGGGCTTCTCCCAGGGGAAAATGAGGAGTGGAGAGGGGTGAAATACTCCAAAGGATCAATAAGAAGAGAGAGGAGAACTCGACATCACAGGCTGACTAATATCCACGTTCTGTGCGGGCACATGTGTCTATCACACGGTATATTTCTGAACCCACCTAGAGACACGTGTGGAAAGTGGAAAGTCTGGTCTAGATCCTATGATTCGGAGGCATGTCACCTGGTGCCACGGTAACCAGGGCCACGGTTTGCCGGGGAGATAACACCCACAAATGAGAACAAACAGGAGATGCTTCCCGTTTGCTCCTGACTGTGCCATGATCCCGCCGCCGCCTTGGCCTTCAGTCACCCCCCTGCTGGCGAGGGCAGATTTTCACTGAAGAATGACAAAAAATATCTTTTCACACTTGGACCATGTTTCTTGGTCTCCTACTGCCTCCAGAGGGGTTAAACGCCATCCGAACTGCCCCCCAAGGGGCCTGCTCAGCGCAGGGGCCCCTCCTACCCACCACCCTACCCACCAGGGCCGGGTATTTCTCCGTCATCTCCCGCGGCACACAGGTCACCGCGCACGGCCACAGGACATCCACACGCCCTGGCGCTGGCTCTGCTCCCCTCCCCGGGCAGCAAGTCTGGATTGGCTGAGGACCTCCAGGAAGGGCTCGCCCTCTCAGCAATGGTTCCTCGTCACCAAAATGGGGGGGCCTGACCCTGACCTCAGAACTTAAGCAGCAAATACACTAAAAGCCGATGCAAGTGCCTCTAGAAGGGTCAAGTCCATCATTGTCCAGCACTCTGTCCTAGTTAGTGATGGCGTTTCTCAAACTGTCATGCCAAATTATCTAAATTTTCAAGATAAAGCACCCAACTTAAGGTTGATGATCACAAACAAAATCTGACAACTTTCAGGGTGACTCAGGGTAGCGCCTTCACCTCTGAAAGATCCCAGGACATACCGAGACGCGTCAACTGCTAGGAACACCCGCGATGTGCCCGGCCCCCTTGCAGGATTTCAAGTATTTACAGTCTGATGACAGATACACTCAGAAGCATCTGGCAGACGATGGAGAAAAAGAGAGACAGAGGAAAGATAAGAGAGGGAAGGGTTGGGGAGGAGAGGGAAGGAGGGTTGTAAAAAATAAATGCACACAAGCGGGGCAGAGAAAAGTGAAAAGGCGAAGGAGAAAGGAGACAGCGCACTGCTTCATTTCGCCCCATGAGCGATCTCAAACCCGGTTTTTGTGATGGTCAGATGCCACTTCCAGAAGACTACATCCTACTGAAAGGAGAGCTGGGACTCTTCCCACAAAAAGGCTGCTGGTTGCTGGTGAGTGCACCACCAAACTGGCCCACAAAGGCCCACTGTAGCTTACAATGCAGCTAACTATAGAATTAACAGCATTGGCCCGTGTTCTGGAAGCATGGGTCCACACATGCAGATTAGTGACAGTTTTTTCTTACTTACAAATAACATAAACATCCTGCATCTTTGTGCTGTTGATCAATGGTTCTCTGCTAGAACAGGCAGCTCAGAGTCTGGGATGGGGCCAGTGCTCCACATTCTAAAGCTGTACAAGGGATGCAGGATGTGCAGCCAAGAGCAAGGAAGCCGCTGCTACGGAGCCCCTCAAGGCGCCACGCGAATGGCGGGGCCTTCCTGGTGATGCCGGTGGTGGGGTGCTGGAGGCCTCACTAAGTAAGTCTGGGGCACTGACGGCTGAGGGACACAAATGCACGCGGAGGAGGCCCCTGCAACCAAATGGCAGAATCTCTTGTCAGGGGTGCAGCCAGGTTTGCCGGCAAACACAAGGCAGCAGGTACCAGAAGGGCAGCACCTGGATTTAAGTCCCAGTTTTGCAGTCTACTAGGGGTGTGACCCTGCACGAGTTTATTTAACCTACCTGAGTGTTGGTGTTCTCAGGTGCAAAACAGGGTTAACAAACACCACCAACCTCATAGATAAATGTATATAATTATGTGGAAACACTTGGGAATATGTGACACACAGCAGTGACTTTCTTCCCCCTTATTCTACTGAGGATGAAGCAGTGAAGCCTCCTACAGCAAGGTAAAAATCTCTCAACACATAAATGCTTTCTGACTCCGTGAAAGCTCACTAGACAGCTGGCTGAAGCTGAGAGAATGAGTAAGTGCTGACTAAGTAAAGGATGGGGTCTCTCCCACGGGTCTTTCCTGTGTCTCCATAGCCAAAAATAGCTAAAACAAAAGAACCTATCAACAAAGGGCCAATCAGCTCTTAATTATCTAAACTTTTCTTCCTAAAAGGTTAGGAGCCCAGATTTAACTTGCAGCACCTGAACTTGTATTGTTTTAGAGGTGCCTGATTCCCATAAACTATCCAGTGCCTCTGCCTGTAAGCATGCCTGGGCCTCCAAGACAATAGTAGAATACTAACAGGGACACTCTTTCAAGTTTAGTTTTCTGCAAGGTGTAAAAAATTCCATTTCATGAAGTTCCATTTCATGGGAACTCCCAGGCCGCCTGGGTTTCTCCTGGTGTGCAGGATCGGGCCCGGATGCCACAGCCATGGCCACACTGCCTGCCGGCTGCTGCTCTAAGCACACACTTCACGTGCAGCAGCTCACCTAGGACTCTTCATGACCCTCTGAGTAGGTACTGTTATTATCAACCCCCCTCTAAAGAGGAGGAAGCTGCAGCACAGAGGGGTAAGATAACTGTCTCGATCCGACCATCTGCAAAGGGCCGAGGCGGGATGCGACGCAAGGCAGCCTGGCCCCAGCGCCCACGCTCCCGGCCTCTCCCCAGAGGATGCACTACAGCAGCCTCTCAGCACGAAGACTGCGGCTACTGAGAGCACGGCCCTCGCATGAGGTTTACTTTCAAAGGCACCTTTCTTCTGGGTTCCCAGGGTGTCCGTCACGCATTTTCATTTATCCTGCCAACAACCCTAAGAAGCAAGTAGGAGACATATAATATCTACGTTTCACACAGGATAAAACTGAAGTCGAATCAGTGAAATGTTCTACACACTCCTGTACGTTAAGTGGAACAACTGATTTAACTGTTTTCAAGCCTAACGTGGAAGTCTTTTGAAGTCTTGCTATCTGAGTTTCTGAGTTTTGTGTGTCGCTACCTCACAAGATACCCCTGGCACATCCAGAGACCTGGCTGGTCCAAAGCAGGTTTTCTGACTCTCAGCCTAGGGTTTTCTCACTGAATCATGCTCACAGAAACTACATCCATGTGGCTTACAACTCACTAGAATTCCTAAATACTAACCAAATAAACACTGCTCATTGAAAATAGGTAATGAATGTGTCCGTATACCAGCTCTCTTTGACGTAATTGCAAAATAAAATTATCACAATAAAAACATTTCTCTTGGGTGCCTATTAATGTCGCCTTAGCTCCTACTGGACTTATGAATAAAGTATTCGACTGTCTCTAGAGGACCTAGGAGCCTTCAGGGAGATGTCAAGAGGCCCTGATTCTGTCAACAGGGAGCTTGTGACTCTCATCAGCTAGCTCCCCCTCAGGGGTCGGGCACAGGTATAGGGCTGCTTAAGCAAGAGGAGTGGAGCAGACCGCCACTCACAGCCCCTTTCAGCCCTGTGACACCTGTTCAATAAACTCCAAGCTACACATTATTCTTCTGGTGCTAGAAGGATACAGAATACATTCCTATGCAACTCTGAAAGCATTATCATAAAAAAAAAGGAAAATCACCTTAAAATGCAAGGTTGGATAAATAAATGCTCCTAACTTCTAGAACATTCATTCCATGTGCTTTCTGGCTTTGTAATCATGGGATGTTTTACCTACTCATAGTTCTCAGCTCTGATATTTTGCAATTCTGTGAAAAGATACCCAACAGGCCAAAGGCAATTTCCCAGGTATGTAAGTATAACAGACAAAGACGAGCTAGTAAGCCTGAAGAAGTGTTCCTAAGAGTTCCAATCTCCAATGAGCAGCTCACTACAACTAATTTTAATTTGTGGTTCTAATGAATGACATAAACTTTTATAGGTATCAACAAAGCTCAGAGAGGACTTAAATCCATTTCAGTGCTCATTTAGCAGCTTCAGCTGTGTGCAATTAAAGCATCAGCATTAAATGTTGGAGAATAAAATAATGAGACACTTAAAAAATAATCTGTGCTTCAGCAGGCCATGCTAGGAGATTTCACATGATTTTTTTTTTTTAAAGAACATTTCTAAGGCATATCTTGTCAGTTCCAAGAACTAAACTCAAGTTTCATTTTTTAGATTTCAGTTGTTTTGCTTTCGAATAAGAATTTTTTGAAAAGTGGAATACAATTAAAAACGCATTGTCTGAAAAACAGTCATGAAACAGCACATGGCATAAAGCAATCTGGTATATGGGCCATCACAGCTGACTGACCAGGTCTCAGCAGAGACAAAAGGCCACTTATGATCAGGTTACAAGTATTGCTCATTCTTAACTTACACCTCAAATAAAGAATAAAATACTGAAGGAGGGGGAAAGGTGAATTTTGGAAATGAGACAACTTTCTTATCTTCCAGCCCGTACACGGAATTAAAGGGCTAAACTTTTCCTCCCACCAACACTTGAAAATATAAAACGTAATGTGAGGTTGTACAATGTGGCAGCTGAGACCAGTAAGTTCAAGTTGCCACTATTTCTGAAACATGAGTTAATCTGCAAAGGAAGGGGTGTGTGGTGATCGTGAGGGGGTGTGTGTGAGAAGGGGCGGGGCAGGGGCATGGAGGGGTGGGGCTCTGGGTGTCCACCGTGTATGCGAGTTATGCGTGAACACCAAGTTCATTTGGCTATTGCAAAATATGAATAGAAGAGGAAATATACTGCATGGGGAAATGCACTCATTAAACTTAAATTTTAAAAGGATGAAAACACAGATTACACTTTATTTTTAAAACTGAAATGAATTTTAATACAGAAAATGAAGACAGCATTTTGCAAATTTATCGCTCAAAAGGGTATCTCTATTTGAGGAAATCAGCGTGTTACACTTTGAGAGATGAAATGTTACAGCTTGTACACCAAAATCAAAAAATGAAATTAAATTAAAAAATGAAATGGTTACCAAGGTAATGCAGGTCAGGGGATCAAAGGTGAAGGGTCACACATTATTAAAAAGAAATCCAAAAGGACGGCTGCATCATGATCTCTGCAAAACAAAGGAGCTCCAGTAAGTAAAACTAATATCTCCGAGAATTTAAAATCAAGTTCTTGAAAAGAAGACTCCCCTGTAATTGAACACAAGTCATTCCTGATTCCGTGTAGAGCCATTTTTATTTAGGTACAACACCAAATTTTAATTACCTTTTTGTAAAAATTTAACCATTCAATCACATTAAAACCCCAAATATCCCCCATTATAAGTGACTAAGAAGTGCTGACAATTCCACTGGATCCCAGACCCTGTTTTCTGGAAATGACAGTGTTTGTTAAGTTGCCAACATATCAGAAGTCTAATTTGGTCACAGCGTGGTGAGTTTTTTTCCTCTCCTCAAGGAATGAGTTCCAAAATTGAGTTTTTGCAAATTTGTTTCATTTGAAGTAGCTGCATAAAATTTCCATTATTGGAACATTTAGTATAACAATGTTCTAGAAGACAGCAATAAAGTGATACATGATAAAATAAACTGTGTAACTATATCTATTAAGATCTGTTCTCACATTCAACTCTCACTGCGGGGGCGGGGGGGGGGGGGGGGACACGACATTTTAAGCAAAATAACTTGCTGTCTCCACTGGAATTACACAGAATTAATAGAAGCTTGACACCAGCAATATCTTAACAACAGAAAAAGAGTATATAACAATTTAGGCCTCAATTTCCTGTTATTATTTACTCATCTCCCTCATTAACAAACTAAAAAGGACATTAATAAACCTTAAAAGGACAGAAAGGGCTAAGGTTTTGTTTTGCATCACGTGGCCACCACAGATATCATGACAAACATACTTATTAACTTTGCGGCAATAGCAAGCGTAACGATTAGGAGTTACAGTAAATAATTTCCATATTCCTTTCACTAGTAAATAAAATGACTACTATTAGTGATCTTTAGTCTCATCGCTAAAACTAAACTTGAGCAGGCTACACTTCCCTGATTTCAGGATCCAAATTCCTTACTTGTTGCTGGACAGGCAATAGAAACAATGCCTCTCCCTCTACGAGGGTACATGGGAGCATCACTAGCAAAAAAGGACTTTAAGTACCACTCCTTCTTCCAGTCTCCTAGTTTAGTTTCAATCTCACAATATCTAACATTTGAGTTTACCTTGATAAAATCAAATTCCCAAAATACTTCCACATTAAAATATAGACAACTACTCCAAAGGATTTTATTAAGAGGAACAGAATACTCTTACTGGTGGCTTAGAACAATCAATAAGTAAACTTATATAAAGATTTTGTTCCCCCGATTAGGTTTTGTTAAAAAATAACTTGCAGAGCTTCATGCACTAGACACAAGTGTGTTAGCGCCTCAAGGCCACATTTCTAAAAAACGATTTTTTTTTAAGTTCCAGAGCTACTGAAAAGTAAACTAGCATTTCATTTATCTGGGATGCTCATCTCATGTAAAGTCTGTCACATGCGTATTTGTTGCTGGGAGGCATGCAAGCAATTTTGAACACTATAGAAGAAATCGATACCCCATCAAAACAAGGCATATGTTGTTTTAGTAGCACTGTTATTCAGACCACTTTAGCACGTTTGTAAGAAAAGGCAAGAAGCCAGCAAGTATACCATTAGCCAAGTTTTGTTTTATTAAAATATTTCCTATTAAAAATGAGAAAAAGTATATTCAGATCAAATACATGTACCGTTTCATTATCAAAACACATGTATTTATTTAAAAACTTCTTGACAACAAGAGGAGAATACTTATAGATGCTTCTCGAAATTCTAAATCATTTCTAAAATTCACCGACTCAGAAAAATGTGTTAGCCCAAATTTTCTACTAGCTTAAGCCCTGCCAAAAGTTGCACACACCAGCCTATGCCAACATGATGTGATCCCCAAGTACAAGGAACTGCTCTTTGAGGACCTGAAAGCATTACAACCAACCAAATTCCCACAAATAATTTCATGGAAATGAATATAATCTAAGTAATAAACACAAAACAAACAGAACACTCCCCACCTAGGCACTTAGAAGTTCCAACAAACAATCTGAATAAATTTGTGCCAGTAATGATAACATTTTAGGTGATTTAAGAAAATCTGTAATATGAAGGACTTCAGCTAATGTTTTCAAATGTGTTTGCTATTTGGAGTGGAAGAAGGGAAGGGCTACCAGGAAGGAGTTTACCACGTCCCTAATATTCAAGGATCCTAGAATATAATTTAATAAGTAATAAGAGGGCTAGAAACAGCCAGGGGCCAGCACAACTGGGGAGCATGGATTCAGCCGCAACAACAAAGAGCTGAGGCCAGAGCCCCTTCGTGGAGGCAGGTATCTGGGACACACATCCTTCTTCCCACAGAAACAGTCTGGCACCTGCCTACTTAACCGGAAGTCTGTTGAAGCAACAGTTCTGCTCCAAATTCTAGAGGCTATGGGCCCTGAGGAGCTTTTTGTTTTTTCCCAAAGGATTGGCCCAAGCTGAAATTTAGGCAACAAAACATTCTACTAGCCCCATTCCTGGGCCCCAGACAGAGTGCCTCAAGGACTACAAATGAAATGGATTCATACATACCAATACATGCAAAGATTCAGGGTGTAGGTGGGGGGGAGGGTGGTTTCTTTAACCCAAAACAAATCCTAAGTGGGAGAACTAGCACTTTTACATCAAGGGGTGGAGGAGAGTCCTCTTCCAAATGATAAGCAGTAACTGAACTAAACAGGGAATGCTCAAAAATCCTACTAACTCCTAAAACCTTTGGAGCATAACTAGCATATACCCTATCCTCAACCTAAAACTGGAAAGAAAACTGTACTCCCGCACTGGTGAGTTATGTTACTGAAATAAGAAACACACCAAGTTTCACTTTCACAAGACCAACAAGTCACTGGAGTTCTAGCAAAGAAGACTGCCAGGGAAATTCTCACCCATATTAAGCTCTCACTTCCTGGACTTTTTGTAGGGATATGTTTTCCAACATGCTCAATTTGTACTCTAAGTTTTTGGGGGGTTGTTTTTTGCAGTTTTTGCTTTGGTTTGGTGTTTTTTGTTTGTTGTTGTTGGTTTTTGGTTTTTGTTTTTTTTTTATTTTGGGCCAAGGACCAGCCAGCATTTATAAGCAAAGAGAATTGGTTCATTTCTCAACTAAACAGACATAGAACAAAGAATGTCATTTCTAATAAGGTTAAATCATGACAAAAATGCTGCCATTCTCACCTCAAGCATATTACTTTCAAAACACATAGAAGAACCAGAAAGAAATAAAAAAATAAAGCGCCAAGAAAATTCAGAGAGTCAGAGAAGCTACAAGACAGTTGAAGAAACCCATTAAAATAGAGCCCTATATCTTTTACTAATTCTTTACAAAATGGCTATTAACTCAACAATATAATGCTCTCTGCAGCAGAAACTAGTCTCGTCAAGTGTATTCAGAGAGTAAAAGGAGAAATGTCCAGCCAAAAGTTTATTATAGTGATGAGGCAGAAAAAAATTTTAATCTATAAACATAAATAAATAAATCACCAAAACGTCACTCAATACAACAGGTAATTCACTAGAATAAAATGCACTTGAGCTAAGTATATCCTTCTGTTAAGTGGGGATTATATTTCTATTACCCTTTCATGTTAGAATTTGTTAGTTTTTTCAGCATATTAGAAATACTGCCTGGCTGAAAAACCAAGAAAATAAAAGCATTTGGTCTCCATGTTTGTGGCTCCTCCAAGTGGGGCCCAGGGCAGCACAGCCAGCAAGAGGTACCCCCTCCCTGACCCCCTTCCCACAACAGACACCATCTCTGCCATTTTTTTCAACCTTTCTGAAAATCTATTTCCTCTGTCAAGCTTCTAAAAGATAGTCTGTTCTAAACTATGTGCCTGTTTCTCAAAACATTTTACAAATGATACAGCAACATACACCTGCAATCATCATATTATTTCTGCTACAATCCTCAAAAAGAAAACAAAAGCTAAAACTACAAGTTAAATACCTTTCTACCTAGGACTTTATCCTCAACAATATAATTTTTTCCCTAATAGCTTCAAAGATTTCACAAAAGGAGAAAGCAAGTGGGAGGAAGGGACTGCCATGAGCACAAGGGAACTCTTAAGAGTGATGGATACACTCATTCTGGTGGAATGGTGATGGCCATGGGGTGTGTGCATGTGCACACTTCTCAAAAGTATGTGCAATTTATTATATGCCAATTATACCTCAAAAAAGCTATTTAAGAATGGGGTCAGAGACTGAAAAACTCTAAATTCACCAAGCATTGGGCAGAGTACTCAAGCACTGTGTAGAAGGCCTCAGGAGTGGAGAAAAAATTAGCCTTAGACTGAGCACTACTGCAGACCCACTTAACAAAGCAAAACCCTAAAGGTTCAAACTGCTTAAAAGTAACTTAGTTGCATCCCAGAACAAAGTTCAAGAAGAATTAAAGGGTCCTGCTTTCTTAAATCTAGTCTGTCAATCTCCCGCCTTCTAATCAGGATGTTTAGTCCATTTACAGTTAATATAATTATAGATATGGTTGGGTTTTAGTGAACCATCCTGTTGTTTTCTATTTATTTCCTGTGTTCTTTGTTCCTTTGCTCTTCCTTTCTGCCTTCTTTTGGATTAATCAAGTATTTTTAGTTTAAAAAAAATTTTTTTTCTAAAGAATGGGGGCGGTCAAAAGGCAGGGACTTTGCCCTCTCCCTGCACACTTTAAACCACACAGACATGCTGTAGCCACCATGCAGAAGAAGCCAAGAGTCACAGGGGAGACAGTGGGAGCCACCTTCCAAGCCACTGAACCAACCAATTCTGGAACCACCTGGTTCTGGTCTTCTTAGGTGAAATAATAAAAGTAATCTCATTGTTTAAAATAAATGCATATAGCACAGGGAGATCAGCTCAGTGCTTTGTGATGACCTAGAGGGGTGGGAGGCAGGCTCAAGAGGGAGGGGATATGGGGATATATGTATGCATATAGCTGATTCACTTTGTTGTACAGCAGAAATTAACACAACATTGTAAAGCAATTATACTCCAATAAAGATGTATATAAATAAATAAAGAAAGAAAGAAATAAAAACTGGGCAAAGAAACTGGAAAAAATTTTTAATAAAATAAATGCATAAATACATAAATATTATATATTTAAAACATTTGATACTGATTACTAGCTTTCATATTAGCCACAAACCTGAAATTACCATAGTTTCTAAATTGAAAATCAAGGCACAATATGACAGTTTCTCTAAGAGACTTGAAAAATCAGCTTTAGACATACTCCTAGCTTTGCAAATGATATGCAAATTCACCAAATATTCTTAAATTTCTTCCTCAGATTTAGCATTTATATTATGTCACATCTATCACAACTGAGACCCATTCCTTTCAGGTACTATCCCCACTAGGGAAAAAGAATAATACAATATATGCCAAATTTCCCCAAACACAAATTTATAAGAAATAAAACAAAAGTGAAACAGACCCACCCAGTGTTGACTTTATTTCTATACAACCTGTTTTTAAGCTTACTAACCTACATGCAGTGCTTTCTTTAATTGCTCTACTGGCTTCCTACAATGACAGTCAGAACGATTAGACTCCAACATTTCCCACTTCCTCTAGTCATTGATTCTCAAGCTTCAGATGAATAAGAATCTCCTATTTAAACCAAGTCATTTGTAAAAATAGTTCTCAAGTCCTTCCCCTAAGAGACTACAGTTTAGTACATCAAAAGAGGAGCTAAACAATCTGCATTAGTAAAACCCCAGGCGAGTCTGACTACAACAGTCCACAATCCTCACTTTAAGAAAAACTGCCCAGGACTTCCCTGGTGGCACAGTGGTTAAGAATCCGCCTGCCAATGCAGGGGACACGGGTTCAAGCCCTGGTCCAGGAAGATCCCACATGCCATGGTGCAACTAAGCCCGTGCACCACAACTACTGAGCCTGCGCTCTAGAACCCACAAGCTACAACTACTGAGCCCACACGCCTAGAGCCCGTGCTCCGCAACAAGAGAAGCCACCGCAATGAGAAGCCCGCACACCACAACAAAGAGTAGCCCCCCCTCGCCACAACTAGAGAAAGCCTGCGCGCAGCAATGAAGACCCAAAGCAGCCAAAGATAATTTTATTTATTTACAAAAATATTTAATGTTTTATTTGTTTATTTACTTCAAAGAAGAGAAAAGAAAAACTGCCCAGGTGGGTCCACCACATCCTCCAATCTCCACACACACCTGCCTCCTGCAGACACCCAGGCACAGATGTCAGAGCTGCCAAAGGGTAAAGAAACAAATTCCAGCTGCTATCAGCTTAAGGTGGCCCTTAAGTTTTTAAATGCCAATGGATGCCTAAAAAGTCTCTAAAACCCCAAAGAATAAAGCTATACTGAAAGATAGGGTAGCTATATAAGATACAGGGAGTTCTTTTCCAATTAGAATCAATTCTAGGTTCCAGTAATAGCTCTACCACTTACTACTTCTATGACCTTGGACAAATTATTTAGCTTTTTTAACTAAGCCACATTTTCTTCATTTATAACATGAAGATAACAACATCCCTACCTTATAGGGTTGCTATGAATATTAATGAAAATAAGTAATATAAACTGAGTAGCATGGTGCTTAGGACTTAAAAAGCAATAAACACAAAGAAGATGTGGCATATATATACAATGGAATATTACTCAGCCATAAAAAGGAACGAAATTGAGTTATCTGTAGTGAGGTGGATGGACCTAGAGTCTGTCATACAAAGTGAAGTAAGTCAGAAAGAGAAAAACAAATACCATATGCTAACACATATATATGGAATCTAAAAAAAAAAAGAAAAAGAAAAAATGGTTCTGATGAACCTAGGGGCAGGACAGGAATAAAGACGCAGACGTAAAGAATGGACTTGAGGACATGGGGAGGGGGAAGGGTAGCTGGGACGAAGTGAGAGAGTAGCACTGACATATATACACTACCAAATGTAAAATAGATAGCTAGTGGGAAGCAGCCGCATAGCACAGGGAGATCAGCTTGGTGCTTTGTGACCACCTAGAGGGGTGGGATAGGGAGGGTGGGAGGGAGACGCAAGAGGGAGGGGATGTGGGGATATATGTATACGTATAGCTGATTCACTTTGTGATACAGCAGCAACTAACACAACAATGTAAAGCAATTACACTCCAATAAAGATGTTTTTTTAAAAAAAGCAATAAACACTGGCTCTGTGATTACTATGATTATGATGCTGATCATCTTCCATTCTTTTGCTTATCTGATTCTTTCCAAGGTATACAAGAGGGATACTGCTATCCCCATTTTTTCAGATGAGCAACGGTTAAGGTTCAAGATGTAAATCTTAAAAATGTCAGAGCTGGAATTGAAACTCCATCTGTCCAGGTCTGTCCTACTCCACGGCTCTGGCCCTGACAGGTATGGAAGGTGTTCCGCCGGCCCTGACAGCCTCCCATGTCCGTGCTCTGCACAGGGCTCTGCACACTGAGGTTCCCGATCATGTTTGGGGAATAAGGCAATGAATGAATAGTAAGGTCCTCAGGGGCAGCAGAGGGGAATGTACTCTTCTAGATCCACTACCGTACCTATCTCACCGCCCCTTACACAATGCATTTAGAAGGATACATGTGGGACTTCAATCAGGGGAACCACAGATATAAATTCAAGAACTTGCACACAAAAAAAGGAAGAGTAATGATTTGCCACTCTGCAGTTCTACTCACTAATTTAACTTAAAGACAAATTCATTCGTTCAACAAATGTATATTGAGCACCTAACCATGGGGCAGGCTCGGTTACTAGGTGCCCGGGATGTGTGGTGAAGAGCAGAGAAGAGGTCCCAGCTTTGTCTATCTTAGCCACTGAGGCGAGGATTCAGACACAGAACAAGTCATTTCAAGCACCATGAGCAGACTGCAGGATGCTACGGAAATACACGGCAAGGGTACCTCATCGATTCTGCTAGGGGGCCAGGCAATTTTCCCTGGGGAAATAATGTTTAGCTGAGATCTGGAAGATGATAAGGTGGAGAGGGACCATATTCTAAGAAGAAGAAAAAACGACACGTAAAAGGCAACGTGGGAGGAAGAACATGAGCGTAGAAGGAACTCAGGGGGAGAACAGACAACAAGGGGCGAAAGGCCAGGCAGGACGCTGGAGGGGTGACAGACAAGATTACACAGGCCCTGAGGACCATGTTGAGAAGTTGGATGGTATCTTAAGTATACGATGGAAAATTATTCAAAGGATTGAGAAATGGGGTACCATAATCCAACTGGCATTTTTAAAAAACCACTCTGGCATCTGGGCGGAGACTGGGTTGGGAGGGGGCAAGGGTGCAAGTAGGGACAGGGGCCAGGAGATCTCTAGAAGCCGTCTGGGCACAGGTAATTGTGGCCTGGACTGGAGAGGTGGCTGTAAAGAGTGATTTAGACTGAATGGAAATTTATTTGGAAATAGAACTAGTAGTCTTGGATTCAATACGTAAAAGATGAAGGCGGTGTCAAAAATGACCTCTGAGAGGAAAAAACTAGTAACTCTAGATTGGAGAAACCTGACAAGCACTGCCTCAGCCAGGTGACGAAGGTTAAGAGCACCACACTGAGAAGTCCTGTTGACAGCAGGCACCCCTGATACGATGAAATGAGAAGGGCTCTGCACCTTCATGGTCTTCCCTCCCAAAACCCATAATCCCAGCCTCATCACAAGCAAAGCAGCAGACAAACCCAAACTGAAGGACATCACACAAATACCTGATCTGTCAAGGTCACCAAAAACAAGGAAAGTCTGAGAAACTGTCACAGTCCAGAGGAGCCTGAGGAGACATGATGACTAAATGTCAGGTGGCCTCCTGGATGGGGTCCTGGAGCAGAAAAGGACATCAGGGGAAAACTAAGGAAATCTGAAGAATGTGTGGAGTTTAGCTTATAATCCTACATCAGTACTGGTTACTGGCTGGGATGAACGTACCACCCTAATGTTATTAGGGGAAACTGGGTGTGTGGTACACAGGAACTCTGTAATATTCTTGCAACTTTCCTGTAAATCTAAAACTACTCTAAATGTAAAAGTTTATCTTAAAACTGGCCCCCTGGTCTGACTTAAGCACCTGGGAGGTGCCCTTTATTGAGACAGGAGAGACAGACGGGAACACCACAAGCTCATTGCAGATACATGAAACAGGACAAGATCCTGCACTGGAGGAATCAGATATCAGGTGGGCAGCTCTGGTGGGGCCCTCGGCAGAGAGAGCTGAGCTCAAAACAAATGTAGGAGCCCTCGGCAGGCTGAAGCTACGGGAGTGGGCAGGGTCACTGAGAGCAAAAGTGGATATCAGGAGGTGAAGGGCCTTGGTTGCTTCCTGAGAAATATCCACGTTTACCAGTCACACAAGAAGAAGGTCTAGTCTCAAGCCCTGAGGAAATCCCACCTTAGATGCTGGGTAGAAGAGAGCAAGATGGACATCCAACACAGGGGAGAAAAACCCAGGGGTGCATGCCAACCCAGAGGCCAAGGGAAAAGGCATGGTCAACTTGTGTGAATATGTCTGAGAAATCAAATAAGCACTGGAAAATGCTCCTTATCTTTAACAATTCTGAGATCACTAGTGATCTATGAAAGAGCTTTCAGAGGAATAATGGGAATTAAATTCAGACTGGAATAGCTGAGTAAGAGGTGAAAAAATGAGGAAAAACTAACTCTTACAAGAAGTCTGGCTCTCAGATTTGCACATCCATGGTCACAGCAACATTACTCACAACACCTAAAGGTGGAGGCAACCTAGGCATCTATCGATGGATGAATGGATAAACAGTGTGGTATATACATAATGAAATATTATTCAGCCTTTAAAAAGGAAGGAAATGACATGTGGATGAACCTTGAGGACATTATGCTAAGAGAAATAAGCCAGTCACAAAAAGACAAATGCTGTACAATCCCACTTATATGAGGCACTTATAGAGTTATCAAATTCAGAGAGACAGGAAGTAGCAAGGTGTCTGCCGGGGCTGGAGGGAGAAGGGAACGGGGAGTTAGTTGCACAACAGTGTGAATTTATTTAATGCCAAGGAACTGTATACTTTAAAATGGTTAAGATGGTAAATTTTATGTTATGTACGTCTTAGCACAATTAAAACTTTTTAAAAAGAAGTCTGAGTCCCAGAATGTTAAATTCATATCAAGCTATAATGATTTACAATGAAAAATATTTAAAGCTGGATACTTTAACCTAGATCAGCACTTTCCAAACACGCCCCTAATGATGTGTGACACAACACACACAAGTCACAGATGCTGATCCCCTCATGCTCTGCAAGGGGGCCTGGGCCACCCAGACCCCGGACCAGTGGTCTCTGATCTCAAGAGTACTCATCCATTAATCCCATATGCCTTATAAATACTTTTATTTTTGATGTGTTCTAAGATGTGAGAAAAGCTGAGAAACAATGGCTAAAGAAATGAAGATTAGAGATTATTTCAATTCTATTTTCAGTGGCATGAAAAGTTGCTTTAAATTAGTTTTCTTCATCAACCCACAACTTCTGCTGCCAAAAGGAAAAAAAAAAAAGAAAGAAAGACTGTCACCTCAACTTATAGAAACCGATAACAGATCATTTAGAGAAACAAATGAACCTCTACTACAAAGCCACACCTCACTTTTGCTAGATTTTTAACGATAGAATAGGAGCAACAATTTTCTCTTCACACCAAGTCAGATCGACAAAAACTAAATCAATGTGTAAGGGACAAAAAAAGAAAAAAGAAAGAACAATGTGGTACTGATGCAGGCATAAGATAAGCAGATCAATGAACAGAGAGCATCCAGATACAAAACCGTGTATTTGTGGAAATTTAGCACAAGGTAAAGGCAACATTTCAAATCAGTAGGAAAGGATCAATGATTCAATAATAAGCATCTTTCTGGGGGGAAAAAAGAAATAAGAAGCTCTACCTCACTCTTCCCATATATACAAAATGTCTATGGGTATTAAACATCTAAGGATAAAAATTCAAAACAAAGAAGAAAATCCAGGGAGAATAATTAATAACTGGGGTAAGGAAGCCTTTCCTAGGTATGCTGTCAAGGCCAGAAGAGTCAAAGTTTGAATGCGTGACTCACAGGACTGACGTGAGGATGCAATGAAGACAATTAAGACTGAAACATGGTTTCTAGCCAGGAAAAAATTATACATACACACTTTTTTAAGAAAAACACATAGAAATCAGAAATAAAAAGGGTGAAGAATCTATGAGAAAAAAGAACAAAGGAATGAACAGACAATTCAAAAAAGTAACACAAGTGGCCAAAACATGCTAAACCTCAGGAGCACACAAAGAAATGCAAATTAAAAGGAGACATAACTTTTTCACACACTGGACTAAGAAAGATTTAAAAAACTGATAATCCCTAGTGTTGGTTAGAGTTTATTAGGGAACCGAACATTTTCATATTCAGCTACTCAGAGTACAGATCAGTGCCTCTCTAGAGGGAATATGGCAAATGCTTGTGCTCTTTGGTGAGCAGCTATGTCGGCAGGCCTCTCTCCTAAGAAAATAACTGTAGATGTGTGCAGAATACTGGGTAAGCAATAAGGGACTGGTTAACAATTTTTATAGAAAATCCATGCTCTGCAGTTATGTACATCCACCTCCACACATATGCACTGGCATGCAAGATGACCGCAACAGACTTTGGCATGGGGAGAAAAACAGAGAAGAGGTACCTGTGATTCCTCGGGGGGGCAGAGGGGAGTGACACACACACATACATATATACACACACATACACACACACATACACATATACACACACATATACACACACACATACACACATGTACACACACATACACACACACACATACACACACACACCACTTTAAGGCAGTATAATGCTTAAAGTAAGACAGGCTGGAAAAGAACTTCAATGTATAAATCAATATATAATTCCAATTTGATTTGATTTTAAAATTACTAAAAACAGTCACCTCTCAATTGGGTAATGCCTGGAAGGATGAGTAGATCTGTAAATTATATTAATACAACTTAGAAACAGACAGTGGACAAAACTAATGCCATGAAACAAAGCTAACTCAAAGAATTCCAAATATAATTGGATAATTAAATCCTTGCAAAGCAAATATAATTGTAATTTGAATTGGGGATATCAGTACTAATATCCCTACAACATGCAGACCTTCCCTACAATAAATCTTCATCTACAACTAATCTCACTTGGGTCCCTCAGTGTAGGATAATAGAAAATATATACTGGTCTCTGGCCCCAGTTCCTGGCAGAGAACTCCTAAAACCCTTGTAATTTCTTAAGTGATAAGAACATCTTTTGTTCCCATATTTGGTCTTTGACCTGTCCCTGACACAGGGCTCCTGAAACCCTTGTAAATTCTAAGTGATAAAAGCACTAAGAGCATCTTTTGTTCTAGTGAGGCTACCTGTTGGGTGGGGGGAGCGGGGGGGGGGGGGGGGGGGGCAGGGGAGGGGGCCCTCCAGGATGGCTCTGGATGGGGGCTGGTCGCCAGAAAGACCAAGCCACAAAAGGAAGCTTGGAATTTTCAGCCCCGCCCCCCATTCTTCAGAGAGGGAGGGAGGCTGGAAATGGAATTAATAATTGATCAAGAGGAAGCCTCCATAAAACCCCAATAGCACCGGATTCAGAAAGCTTCCAGATTGTGGATGTGAACACATCCACACTGGGAGAGTGACACACCCCAACTCCACAGGGACAGACGCTCCTGCACTCAGGACCCTCCAAAGACCTCGGCCTATGTATCTCTTCGTCTGGGTGTTCATCTGTGTCCTGTATCATATCCTTTAATAAAGTGGTAGTAAGTATTTCCCTGAGTTCTGTGAGTGACTCTAGCAAATTAACTGAACCCGAGGGAGGGGGTCATGGAACCTCCAGTCAGCAGCACAGATGACAACCTGGACTTGGGACTGGCATCTGAAGTGGGTAAATAGACTTTTTTTCCTGCAATGCTCTTGGCACCTTATTTTATTTTTAGCCTCTCCTTTAGAAATTAAGCTCCCTGCAGACGGGGTTTTTTTTTGTTGTTTCTATTCCAGGAGTTTAGAAACTGCCTGGCACAGAGACACTCGCGTATTTGTTGGGTTAATGATGGCCTCCTCTCCTCTCTGTGGTCTCTCCCTCCCAGCACAGGTCGCTCACACCTACCAACCTGCTCTAGACGCCGGCCCAGCCGCCCAGCCCCCCAGCCTCCAGCCTGGCTCCTCTCGGAGGCGAAGGCACAGAGCCGCTGTTGTCTGCCCTCTGCCGCCCTCAGTGCACCCTGCCCTCCAGCCACCCTGCCTCTCCCACTCCTTCAGACGTGCCAGGCTCTTCACCCTGGAGAGCCTTCCCGCAGCCTGCCTCTGTCCACAACACTCCCCTCCCTGACCACTGATCTCTCTAACCCTCCCGTCCCTCCCACCACAAGAAGATCACTTCCTGGGAGTCTTTCCCTGGTTTCTGATCTATATTAGGTCCTCCGCTCTTGAATAACCTTTCACAAACTTCATTTTGTAAATACATACTTATTCTTACAATTATCTGCTTAATGGTTGTTTCCCTTTAAAGGCAAACTGTGTCTTGATGACCACGCTATACGTCCCCAGGGACTGGAACAGTGTCTGAAAAAAGGAGCTCAACTGACCACCTGAACGGCTGGCTGTCCTACGAGACCACAGACTCGGCAAAAGCAAGTGCAACGTCTATTTTGTCCTCTCTTATGTATCTGGTGACAAATACGCTGTCTGGCACAGAGAGAATGTTTAACAAAATTTATTAAATAAATGCTGAATGAACACGGGGGTTAGGGACACCATAATCCTATTCCTGGGGAGATTAAAAAAAAAAAAAAAACCTGCTACCACCTTGACATCTTGATACACAGAGCCTTCCTTCCGGATGATGTTCCTTAGGTGTGTTCCTCCACAGCACCCACCTCCTACAACCCAGGCGTCTTCACCCGCATGTGCAGTATCCCCGTTGTCGCTCAGCTCCTGCCGTGCGGGCCGCGTCCCAGGCCTCTGGAGATGGCAGCACACACAGCCCAGCAACCCCCTGCAGCTTCCCCCAGGGCGCCAGCGTGACACCACCACGACTTCTCCGCCTTGCAGTAAAGTAAGCCTCACATCATAGCCTGCCCTGGGGACGAGGCCTGGGTCTCAGCCCTGGGCAGGGCGGGACTCTTCCTTGGGGGCTCTACCTCAGCTCTAGAGGATGCAGCTACCCTGTACGTCTGCTATTCTTATATCCTTTAGAGTTCTCTTCACTTTTTATGAGCCAATCCCTCATTACTTCCATTCCCTGTTATGGTGAAAAATGTTCATTTTTTTTTAAATTATGTTTTATATCAGCAAAACGAAAAGACAACCTACTGAGTGGGAAAAAATATTTGCAAATGATATGACTGATAAGGGATTAATACCCCAAATATATAAACAGCTCATACAACTCAACATCAAAAGAACAAACAACCCGATTAAAAATGTTCATATTAAACTTTTTCTTTCAATTTACTCTTTGTTTTTTTTTCTCCTGCTTTGATCCAGACTGATACAGATTTGGAATTAATGTGTGTAGTGCAAGGGTCGCATTTCTTCCCCCTCCCTACATGAGTATCTAACTAACTAAACACATTTATTGAAAAGACTGTTCTTTCTCTGCCATCCTGCAGAGCCTCCTGTGAGATAAATCAGGTGTCCAGATCCGAGTAGATCTGTCTCTGGACTATTTTGCTTGGTTGGTCAACTTGTCTAGCCTTTTACTAAAACCATATTATTTTAATTACTATAGCTTTACAGTAAGTCTTGCTACCCAGTATAGTAAGTCTGCTCAGTTTGTTGTTCTTCAAAATTATTTTGGCCATCCCCGCTGTCTGCATTCCTATGTTAACATCAGTTTGTCAAGTCCATCAAGAAAACATCTGCTGGCATTTTGATTAGTACTATACTGAAGGCATAGTTGAATTTGGGAAGAATCAGCATCTTACAACACTGATTCTTCTAATCCATTAACATGGTATATCCATCTATTGATTTAGACCTTTAACTTCTCTCAGTGTTTATTTTTCCCTGTATGGATGCCTTACATTTCTTTACATTTATTCTGAAGAATCTGATTGTGTATGTTACTACAAATGATATTTTTATTTCACTTTCTATTTGTCGTTGATACACAAAATTCCAATTGTGTCCAGAGTTACTTTGAATCTTGCAACCTTATTTATTAATTACAATAAGTTACAGGAGATTTTTTTTCTACATACACAATCATGTCATCTACAAAAACAGTTCTATTCGTTCCTTTCTGATCCTTGTACCTTTTATTTTTCTTGTCATATTGAACTAGGTAGGGTCTCTAAATAAAATAATTAATAAAGTAGTGGTAATGGTGAAAATAACTTAGTTCTATTCCCAGTCTCAGGAGGAAAACTTTCAACACTTCACCATTAAACATGATGTTTGCTATAGGATTTTTCAAAGTAATCTCTATCAAATTAAGGAATTTACCTTTTACTCATGATGTCTTAAGGGATTTCATTTTGAACAGATGCTGAATTTTACCAAAGCCAATTTTTACATCGATTGACATTATTACATTATTTTTCTGCTTTACCCTATTAACTCAGTGATTTCTACTGATTGATTTTTCAAATAGTAAACCTATCTTTGTAATAAGTCTGATACTCTGATTTAAATCTTTTGAAATTTGTCAACACTTGCTTTATAGATCAGCAATTTTTATAAATGTTCCATGTGTATATAAAAAGCATGTATAACCTAATAGTTATTGGGTGCAGTGTCCTATTTATTTTATATTTCATTTTATTCTATATTTCATTTTCAATATTTGTTATTTTCAATCTCCTAGGTCTCTCCTACTGTATCTAATCTACTGGCAAACCCACTGTGACCTCAATTAGGTCAAGAATGTTAGGTGGGGACTTCCCTGGTGGTCCAGTGGGTAGGACTCCGTTCTCCCAATGCAGGGGACCGGGGTTCGGTCCCTGGTCAGGGAACTAGGTCCCACATGCCGCAACTAAGACCTGGCGCAGCCAAAATTAAAAAATAAATAAATAAAAAAAATAAAGAGCAAGCTCATAAAAAAAAAAAAAAGAATGTTAGGTGTGTTATTGAGATCATCAATAGTGATTCTTTGTTTATTCAATCAGTTAATAAAGTATATTAAAACTTCCCACTATGACTGTGGATGTGTCTATTCTTTGTTAGTTTTGCCAATTTTTCCTTTGTGTATTTTGAGGCCATGTTTTTAGGCACGTACAGACATAGAACTATTGAATTGAGTATTTTATCATTATGAAATGTCTCTCTTTATCTCTAATAATGCTTTTCTGCCCTAAATTCCACTTTATTAACATAGGTACACCAGTTTTCTTTCGGTTAGTGTTTGAGTGATATGTCTTTTTCTACCATTTTACTTTCCTTCCACTTTTATGCATCCTTGCAAGCAGTACAGAGTTCTGATCCACCTTTTTTAAAAAAATTTAATCTCTCAATCTTTGTCTTTTAATTGAAATTTTTAGTTCATTTTTATTTATCAATAATATAATTAGGGCTTCCCTGGTGGCGCAGTGGTTGAGAATCTGCCTGCCAGTGCAGGGGACACGGGTTCGAGCCCTGGTCTGGGAAGATCCCACATGCCGCAGAGCAACTAGGCCCGTGAGCCACAATTACTGAGCCTGCGCGTCTGGAGCCTGTGCTCCGCAACAAGAGAGGCCGCGATAGTGAGAGGCCCGCGCACCGCGATGAAGAGTGGCCCCCACTTGCCACAACTAGAGAAAACCCTCGCACAGAAATGAAGACCCAGCACAGCCATAAATAAATAAATAAATTAAATTAAATTAAAAAAAAAAAAAATAATAATAATAATATAATTACTGATATCCTGAGTGTAAATCTATCATCTTACCATTTGCTTCCTATTCCCACAAACTCTATGTTCCTTTTCTGTCTTCTTTTGGATTAATCAAGTTTCCTTGGGCTACTACTACTACTACTATTACTACTACTAACTACTACTACTACTCCTCTTTCTCCTCCTCCTCTATATTTCCTCTCCATTAGCTAGTAGGTATATATTCTTTCACTGTTCTTTTAATGAATATCCTAGAGATTACAATATGCATCCTTGACTTACCAAAGTCTCAAGTAGATTAATAATTTTACTACTTCCTGGACAATGCAAAGACCACAGGCTACTAACCCTATTTACATCCCCACAACTTATATGCTATTATTAAAATTTTTAATTGCATACATATTTTAAACCACACAAGACATTATTATTGTTGTTTCATATATCAACATTCATTTGCATTTACCCTCTCTTTGGTCTTCACCTTTTCCTACATCTTAAAGCTGCCATCCAGGATCATTTCCCTTCTGCCCAAAGAAGAATCTTTATTATTACTCCCCTTTAGTGCAGGTCTGGTGTGTATTAATTCTTTCCATTTTGTTGATCTAAAAGGATGATATTTTTGCCTTCCCTTTTGCAGGATGTCTTGCTGGGTATAGAATTCCAGTCTGGCAGTTTACCTTCTTGAAAATACTGTTTACATTTTGAAAATACTGTTTACATTTTGAAAATACTGTTCCATTGTCTTCTGACTTCTATTGCTTGTGTTGAGAAATCAGCTGTCAGCCTTATTGCTCTTTTGAATGTAATACGTAATTTTTCTCTAGGTATTTAAGATTCTCTCATTATCTTTGGTTTTCAGCAATCTTATGTTTCAGTGAAATTTTATTTGAATTTATCTGGTGCAGGGTCTACAGTATTTCTTGATTTGAGAGGCTTGTCTGTTATAGAGAATTCTCAGCCATTATCTCTACAAATATTGCTTCTGTACTATTCTTCCTTCCTTTCCTACTCAGATTTCAATTACACATTGTTAAATATTTTCACTGAATCCCATGTCTCTTAGAATCTTTTATGTATTTCCCGCTATTTTTCTCTCTGTATTTTATCATTTTGAATATTTATTTTCAATTTATTACTACTAAAAATCTACTGTTAAACCTATCTATTGAGATCTTAATCTCAATTAATTCAGTTATAGTCCTTCAATTCTAGAATTTACGTTTTGTTCTTTTTTTTTTTTAAGTTCTAGTTCCCCGATTCTTAATCTTGCCTTTTATTTCTTTAAACATATTATATACTATGTGATGGTATTTAATTACTCTATTATCTGGATCACTGACAATCCATTGGCATAGTCTGCTGTTCCTCTGGATTTTCAGTCAAATTGTCCTAAATTCTCATCTGGTGGGTAAGTACCAGGCACTGTAAATAAATGTAGAGATCATCTGAGGCTCTGGGTGATGTTCTTCCAGAAAGAATTCACATTTGGTGCTGTCAAGATCACCTTGATCTAATCAAGGACCGAGGGGATTTGAAATTCAACTTCAGTACTTCTCAGAGATCACTGTTCCCAGGATACAGGCCTTTGGGACTCAAAGCCTAAGGAGTTTTCCAGGGCCCCTTCCTCCCTGACTTATACCAAACTCCAATTTTTGTCCCCCACTCTCCAGTTCCTTAAATCTATCAAAATCTCCTCAGCTTTCCAACTTCTCATTTGCTTGCTTCTTCTTGAATCAGCAGATCGATCCTCCAGGGCAGAAGTGGATGCAAATCTGGTCTTGCATCTATGAGCTTCCTTACTTCCCCAGATCTCAAGCCCACAAATCTTCACTGTTGTTACCTCTATTACCTTCACACAAATTTTGTTTTAAATTTTGTCCAGCTTTTCTACTTGCAGGAAAGAGGGCCCAACCACTCTGTACACCATTAACAAAAAATTTCCCCAATCCCATATTTTCTATCTTTGTGGGTTTATATTTTGTGATTCTTTTCTGTCATTTTACCAAAATTTTGGAAGGCAGATAAATACATCTTCGATGAGTAACTGCTTAACCTGTTACTCATCCCAGCTTAACCAGAAATCTCCAGTCATACATTTTACTGATAGATCTTTTATATATTAAGGATATTAAACCTCTGTCAAATATGTGACAAATACTTCTCCTAGTTTCCCATTTACATTTTAATTTTATGGTATTTTTAGCACATAGAAATGGTGAATTTATATGTAGTCCAATTTATCCATCTTCTCCTTTCTAATTCTGATGTCATGATAAGAACACTGAACATTATGTAAATATAGACTCATATTTTCTTCTAGTGTATTATCATTTCCACTTTTTACATTTACTTCTTTAGACTTATTTTGGTATAAGGTATGAGATAGACTTAACTTATTTTTTTAATTGGTAAGCCAACTCTCCCAAATTCATTTAAATAATTAACCCTCTATTTCCTCCTCTAAATAGTGTATAAATCTCTTATAAATCAAAAACTATTTTCTTGATATTTATATAATTTTACTTTGCAATCTGGCACTGCTGACCCTTTTGTTCATTCTCCTCGCTACTCCAACTTCCCTCGGTTTCTGTAACCCCTCAGCTCTATTCCTCTTCAACTAGTCCTTCTGAGTCTCCTTTACAAGCTTAATTTTCTTCCCATTTCCCTTATTCAGTCTCATGCTCCAGAGAAGATGACGGAAACCGTTCATTACTAGAAACTTTCTCTTCTCTCATTCTCCCTACTCTCCTTGTTCACCTGTACTGTCAGTTTCTTCCAGCTCTCTCTTGACTTCCCAGATCTATATCCAACTGCCTTCTAAGATCTCTACCTACATGTTCCACAGGCACTCTCTAAGACCCACTATACAAATATAATTTTAGTGCCTCCTCAAACCTACTTTTCTTTCTGTATTTCATTATCTACATACCACTATCATTCAAGCCAGAATCTCAGTAATTCCTCCTCTCCTTTGCCATCACATCTTAGAGGTCATGATATATCCTACTGATTCTAGGTCTCTGGTCAGATCTTTCTCTACTGCCGCTGCATTAAAATAGGTCTTAATTATCTCTGGTATGGATTCCTCCCCAATTCCCAACTTTCCTCCAAACCATTCTCTAAACTGCCCACAGAGTGACTGTGTAAAATGAAAATCTGATCATTCTACTTTTCTGATTAAAATCTTTCAAGCGATCCTGACTACTTGTAAGGTAAAAATGTAAACCCAGCATGGCATACAAGGCTTTCTGTGAGCTGGTTGTTGCCTACCTCACTAACCTTAATTCATCTCTCTCTCTCCTTAAACCCTGACCCAGCCATACCTAATTACTCAAGCAAGCCAAACTACTGCCTTCTTCCAATCCTTTGCTCATGTGGTTCCTTCAGCCTGGAAAGTTTTCTTGCTGATTATTTGTCCAGCAAACTCATAATCATCTTCAAAATACAGTCTTAGTGTCATACCTTATAAAACATCCACCACTTATATGCCTCAAATTTATCTTGTACACACATACCTCACAATTCCATTATATCCCTTATCACACCACTTTGCAATTATTTTTAATGTGTCTTCCCCATATGATTGTGACCCCCTTTTATTCACCTCTGAATGGCCAGGCTTACCTCAGGGCTTGGGCACCCAGTAGGCACTCAGAGTGGTCACTGAGTAAGATTAACAGACATGATGCTTACTTAACAAACTGGTTTATAAAAATTATCAAAAATATATTTCTTAATGGAAAACTATGAAGAGTGACATTTGACTCAAATTGTAATCTCATTAGGTAACAAATGTATCTCTGAAGTTTTACAAATAGCTTAGAAGCACTCTAAGTAATACTAATGAGGCTCTGTATTATAAATTTAACCCGTGTAAAAATCACTTGTTCAAGGGCTCCTGTTAGTTAAGGAGTTAAATCATCTCATTCAAAAAACATGAGATAGATAGATATAGTTCTACACCAAGAAAAGAAGCTAAAAGTCTACATAACTACAGCAAAAATTGTCCTAGTCTTCGCATACAAATGGTACAAGACACTTTGTTTTTGAACTTTTGTAAAAAACTTCACATCTATTTCCTAACTATGGTACAACTACAGCCCCAGGCAGGACAGCTGCATATCTTTCTTTATTTGGGCAATTGCTTCCTCATTACAAAGAGAAGAAAAGAGCCATAACAAACATTCAAAAGAAAAGCAGCGGGCTTCCCTGGTGGTGCAGTGGTTGAGAATCCGCCTGCCAATGCAGGGGACACGGGTTCGAGCCCTGGTCTGGGAAGATCCCACATGCCGCGGAGCCACTGGGCCCGTGAGCCACAACTACTGAGCTGCGCATCTGGAGCCTGTGCTCGGCAACAAGAGAGGCCGCGATAGTGAGAGGCCTGCGCGCCGCGATGAAGAATGGCCCCTGCTTGCCGCAACTGGAGAAAGCCCTTGCACAGAAACGAAGATCCAACACAGTCAAAAATAAATAAATTAAATAAATTAATTTTTAAAAAAAATCTTACCTGCCAGTTTAAAAAAAAAAAAAAAGAAAAGTGGCTCCATGTAAATGGAGAGTAGATAAAGGCATTTTCCAATAAGTTAGATGATAAGAATGTTTTGATTTCTCAGATCATCAAAAAGGATTTGATATGAAAGTTTTAATAAATCTGTAAAATGTACTTTTAAGCACAAAGAAATCTTAGTTCAAATTTTAAAATCAAATATATACAGTGAAAAGTGACAGAAATATCCCATTAACCTATTTTCAAAACTCACTCACAGACCTGTCAGGAGACATGAAGACCTTGTTAAAAAAAAAGACCACAGGTACTACCCTCCAGTTCAGAGTGACATGGATACAAACTGATAGGAAGCCATGACTACTGAGACTTCAAGATCTCAAGAAGGAGCATTTCAATCAGCCATGTTAACATCTTCCAGTTATTAAAAAACTAGAAAACAAAGACTACAGCATACGGTACCCCCATAACCTTATAAATGGCACTGATTTCTCCGCCCACCACACTAGACTGTGAATTCATGTCTTCTGTGTGTTCTGCAATATGTGTTTACCAAGACTGTATAATAATAAAGCGAACACTTGTGGAACGCCCCCCGCAACCTACAAGGGGGAAGTTTTTAACACCCCAAAACTGCTTTTCACAACCCCTCCTCTCTCCCAAAGGTAGCCACCATCCTGACTTTTGTACCAATTATTTCCTTGCTTTTCTTTAAGTTTTCATAACCTGTGGCAGTTTTCTTTAAATAACAGCTTTATTGAGATATAATTCACATACCATAAAGAGTACTTTTAGGATATTCACAGAGTTGCGCGACCATCACTGTGGCAGTTTTTATCTCCATCGATGTGGTTAAGTTGGAATTTCCCAGGATCCCCTTCCCTGAGTCTGCCCAAGATTTAAAAGGTGGAACAGAATAGCCTCCACTCTCTGAATGCCTGCACGGTTAGAGATGGTGACAGATAGAAACTGAGGTGCCAGAGAGTTCCAGCTCATCCACATGTTTCCTCTTTGGACACTAGCTTTAGTTCCCCTAACACTAGAGGCTGGGCAGCAAACACATGAAAGGACTGCCTGTCCTCCCAGAAGTCTCCCAGACCCCGGCAGGCTGCCTGGGCCACCCACCCCAGTGTTTCAGGACGTGGTTCATGACCCTTCTCTGACCTTCTAATTCCTCCTCTGGGCTCTATTTTTTCAACTTCTCCCAGGATTATATACAGACTTACTTCTGTAATAAATAAATCTCTTATTCCATAATACTCCCAGTGGTTCTGCTTCCCTGACTGAATCCTGATACACACCAGCTACTTGTTTCCCTAAACAATAGCTCAGCATTGGCTCTTTTCGAACTTCGTAAACACAGAATCGAACACTGTATTTTGTGAGATTCCTCCATGCTGTTGCACACAGCTGTTCCTTGCTCACTTCTCACTGCACTTTAATAAACTATTTTATACCATATACCATTTCAATGAACTTTTTATTGAAATGTAACATACAAAAAAGAACACAAGTCATAAGTGTACCTGTGTCTCTGTACATGTATCACACCCAAAATCAAGAAACAGAACCTTACCAGCACCCCAGAAGCTCCACTAATACACCCTCCCTACTCCCCAAAGGTAACTACTCCTGACTACAACCATGAATTATTTTTCCTGGTTTTGAACTGTTCTGAACTTGTATCCAGAATCATATAATAAATAAATTTGAGAGTCTGGTTTCTTTCATGCCATACTATGTTTGTGAGAGTTATTCGTTTCCTGAATATACCATCAGTTCATTCATTTTCATGGCTGTCCAGGTTACAGTATATGAATATATCACAATTAATTTTTCCATTCTGTTGTGAGCATTTGGGCAGTTCTAGTTTTGAGGAATTTGGAATCACACTCCTGAGGACATTCTTGCACATGTCTTTGGAACGTATATGCACATACTTCTGTTGGGAACATACATCAGGAGAGGAACTGCTGAGACACACGGTGCAGACAATTCTAGATAATTCTAGATTTCCAGCACTGATGTAGATGACCCTCAGCAGTGCGTGAAAGCCCCCACTGCTCTGTTTCTTGCCAGCACCTGACATTGTCTTTTTGAATGCAGTCATCTGGGTGTGTGATGGCATCTCACCGTGGTTTATTCTATGTCTGTCTGATGACTGATGAGGTGAAGCACCTTTTCCCATGTTTACTGACCGTCCGTGAAGTGCCTGTTCAAGTCCCTTGCCCATTTTCCTATTGGGCTTGTCTGTCTCTTTCTTACTAACTTGCAGGACTTCTCAAAATATTCTGATTATATGACATTCTGTTGGCCAAACCCACGCTATGACTTGACTTTCCATTCACTTAATAGCATCTTTCGATAAACAGAAGTTATTTTAATGTAATCCAACATATCAACCTTTTACTTTATATAAAGTTAGTGCTTTTAGTGTCTTATTTAACATTTATTTACTACCAACCATGGGCAAGTGAACTAATGTTTTATAATTATTATGTTACGTGTTGCCCCTGTTAACTCATGGAATCCTCCAAACCATCCTACAAAAGGAAAGAATGATTCTCCCGGAGGCACAGGGTGCTGGCAGTGGACTGAACAGCAGAGGGGAGACTGCCAGATCCAGCAAGCAGACTCTTACCAGCTTAGTGCTGCCCACTCAGCTCTGCACACTCGTGTGGGAGTACAACTCCCACCAAGACAGCTCTTACCACCACACCTCATCCTTACCCACATACACGGAACACGCACAGACATACATATATACAACATGCACATAACATTTCTCACGGGCCTAGGACACTCCCAGCCCACATTTCAAAAATTAAAGAAGTCAACCTGGGGGGACCTTCAAGATGACAGAGGAGTACGATGTGGAGGTCACCTTCCTCGCCACAAATACATCAGAAATACAGCTACATGTGGAACAACTCCTACAGAACACCTACTGAACAATGGCAGAAGACGTCAGACTTCCCAAAAGTCAAGAAAATCCCCACGTACCTGGGTAGGGCAAAAGAAAAAACAGAGACAAAAGAAAAGGGACGGGACCTACACCAGTGGGAGGGAGCTGTGAAGGAGGAAAAGTTGCCACACACTAGGAAGCCCCTTCACTGATGGAGACGGGGAGTGGGCAGGGAGGAAGCTTCAGAGCCACGGAGGAGAGCGCAGCAGGAGGGGTGCAGAGGGCAAAGCAGAGAGATTCCCAAACAGAGGATCGGTGCCGACCAGCACTCACCAACCCAAGAGGTTTGTCTGCTCACCCGCCAGGGCGGGTGAGGGCTGGGAGCTGAGGCTTGGGCTTCGGAGGTCAGATCCCAGGGAGAGGACTGGGGTTGGCTGCGTGAACACAGCCTGAAGGGGGCTAGTGTGCCACAGCTAGCCGGGAGGGAGTCTGGGGAAAAGTCTGGAACTGCCTAAGAGGCAAGAGACCATTGTTTCGGGGTGCATGAGGAGAGGGGATTCAGAGCACCACATAAACGAGCTCCAGAGACGGGCGTGAGCCATGGCTATCAGCGCGGACACCAGAGACGGGCATGAAACGCTAAGGCTGCTGCTGCAGCCACCAAGAAGGCTGTGTGCGAGCACAGGTCACTATCCACACACCCCCTCCCGGGAGCCTGTGCAGCCCGCCACTGCCGGGGTCCCGTGATCCAGGGACAACTTCCCCGGGGGAACACACGGCGCACCACAGGCTAGTGCAACGTCATGCCGCCTCTGCCACCGCAGGCTTGCCCCACATTCCAATTATAACTACCGTACCCCTTCCTCCCCCCGGCCTGAATGAGCCGGAGCCCCCTAATCAGCCTCTGCTTTAACCCCATCCTGTCTGGGTGGGGAACAGACGCCAGAGGGTGACCTACATGCAGAGGAGGGGCCAAACCCAAAGCTGAACCCCAGGAGCTGTGCGAACAAAGAAGAGAAGGGGAATCCCTCCCAGCAGCCTCAGGAGCAGCGGAGTAAATCTCCACAATCAACTTGATGTACCTGCATCTGTGGAATACCTGAAAAGACAACGTATCATCCCAAAATTGAGGCGGTGGACTTTGGGAGCAACTGTAGACTTGGGGTTTGCTGTCTGCAACTGACTTATTTCTGATTTTTATGTTTATCTTAGTATAGTTTTTAGTGCTTATTACCATTGCTGGATTTGTTTATTGGTTTGGTTGCTCTCTTCTCTTTTTTTATTATTATTACTTTTTTATTTCTTTTTTTTTAAATTTTAATAATTTTTTTATTTTAATTTTTTTTCTTTCTTTTTTTCTCCCTTTTTTTCAGGCTGACAGGATCTTGGTGCTCTGTCCTGGTGTCAGGCCTGAGCCTCTGAGGTGGGAGAGCCGAGCTCAGGACATTGGGCCACCAGAGACCTCCCGGCCCCAAGTAATATCAATCGGCGAGAGCTCTCCCAGAGATCTCCGTCTCAACACTGAGACCCAGCTCCACCCAACGGCCAGCAAGCTCCAGTGCTGGATGCCACATGCCAAACAACTAGCAAGAGAGAAACACAACCCCACCCATTAGCAGAGAGGTTGCCTAAAATCATACTAGTTCACAGACACCCCAAAACACACCACCGGACGCAGCCCTGCCCACCAGAAAGACAAGATCCAGCCCCACCCACCAGAACACAGGCACCAGTCCCCTCCACCAGGAAGCCTACACAAGCCACTGAACCAACCTTACCCACTAGGGGCAGACACCAAAAACAATGGGAACTACGAACCTGCAGCCTGCGAAAAGGAAACCCCAAACACAGTTAAGTTAAGCAAAATGGGAAGACAGAAATATGCAGCAGATGAAGGAGTGAGGTGAAACCCACCAGACCAAACAAATGAAGAGGAAATAGGCAATCTACCTGAAAAAGAATTCAGAGTAATGACAGTAAAGATGATCCAAAATCTTAGAAATAGAATGGAGAAAATACAAGAAACATTTAACAAGGAACTAGAAGAACTAAAAAGCAAACAAACGATGAAAACACAATAAATGAAATTAAAAATTCTCTAGAAGGAATCAATAGCAGAATAACTGAGGCAGAAAAACGGATAAGTGACCCGGAATTTAAAATAGTGGAAATAACTACTGCAGAGCAGAATAAAGAAAAAAGAATGAAAAGAATTGACGACAGTCTCAGAGACCTCTGGGACAACATTAAACGCACCAACATTCGAATTATAGGGGTCGCAGAAAAAGAAGAGAAAAAGAAAGGGTCTGAGAAAACATTTGAAGAGATTATACTTGAAAACTTCCCTAACATGGGAAAGGAAATAGTCAATCAAGTCCAGGAAGTGCACAGAGTCCCATACAGGATAAATCCAAGGAGAAAGAAAAGACACATATTAATCAAACTATCAAAAATTAAATACAAAGAAAAAATATTAAAAGCAACAAGGGAAAAGCAACAAATAACATACAAGGGAATCCCCATAAGGTTAACAGCTGATCTTTGAGCAGAAACTCTGCAAGCCAGAAGGGAGTGGCAGGACATATTTAAAATGATGAAAGGGAAAAACCTACAACCAAGATTACTCTACCCAGCAAGGATCTCATTCAGGTTCGACAGAGAAATTAAAACCTTTACAGACAAGCAAAAGTTAAGAGAATTCAGCACCACTAAACCAGCTTTGCAACAAATGTTAAAGGGACTTCTCTAGGCAGGAAACACAAGAGAAGGAAAAGACCTACAAAATCAAACCCAAAACAATTAAGAAAATGTTAATAGGAACATACATATAGATAATTACCTTAAATGTAAATGGATTAAATGCTCCAACCAAAAGACAGACTGGCTGAATGGATACAGAAACAAGACCCATATATATGCTGTCTACAAGAGACCCACTTCAGACCTGGGGACACATACAGACTGCAAGTGAGGGGATGGAAAAAGATATTCCATGCAAATGGAAATCAAAAGAAAGCTGGAGTAGCAATTCTCGTATCAGACAAAATAGATTTTAAAATAAAGACTATTACAAGAGACCAAGAAGGACACTACATAATGATCAAGGGATCAATCCAAGAAGAAGATATAACAATTGTAAAATTTATGCACCCAACATAGGAGCACATCAATACATAAGGCAAATGCTAACAACCATAAAACAGGAATTCGACAGTAACACAATAATAGTAGGAGACTTTAACACTCCACTTTCACCAATGGACAGATCATCCAAAATGAAAATAAATAAGGAAACACAAGCTTCAAATGATACATTAAACAAGATGGACTTAATTGATATTTATAGGACATTCCATCCAAAAACAACAGAATACACTTTCTTCTCAAGTGTTCATGGAACATTCTCCAAGATAGATCGTATCCTGGGTCACAAATCAAGCCTTGGTAAATTTAAGAAAACTGAAATCGTATCAAGTATCTTTTCCAACCACAATGCTATGAGGCTAGCTATCAATTACAGAAAAAAATCTGTAAAAAATACAAACACATGGAGGCTAAACAATACACTACTAAATAACCAAGAGATCACTGAAGAAATCAAAGAGGAAATCAAAAAGTACTTAGAAACAAATTACAATGAAAACACAACGACCCAAAACCTATGGGATGCAGCAAAAGCAGTTCTAAGAGGGAAGTTTATAGCAATACAATCCTACCTCAAGAAACAAGAAACATCTCAAATAAACAACCTAACCTTACACCTAAAGCAATCAGAGAAAGAACAAAAAAAACCCAAAGTTAGCAAAAGGAAAGAAATCATAAAGATCAGATCAGAAATGAAGGAAACAATAGCAAAGATCAGTAAAACTAAAAGCTGGTTCTTTGAGAAGATAAAACAAAATTGATAAACCATTAGCCAGACTCATCAAGAAAAAAAAGGAGAAGACTCAAATCAATAGTTAGAGATGAAAAAGGAGAAGTAACAACTGGAACAGCAGAATTACAAAGGATCATGAGAGATTACTACAAGCAACTATATGCCAATAAAATGGACAACCTGGAAGAAATGGACACATTCTTAGAAAAGCATAACCTTCCGAGGCTGAACCAGGAAGAAACAGAAAATACGAACAGACCAATCACAAGCACTGAAATTGAGACTGTGATTAAAAATCTTCCAACAAACAAAAGCCCAGGACCAGATGGCTTCACAGGCGAATTCTAGCAAACATTTAGAGAAGAGCTAACACCTAGCCTTCTCAAACTCTTCCAAAATATAGCAGAGGAAGGAACACTCCCAAACCCATTCTATGAGGCCACCATCACTCTGATACCAAAACCACACAAAGATGTCACAAAGAAAGAAAACTACAGGCCAATATCACTGATGAACATAGATGCAAAAATCCTCAACAAAATACTAGCAAACAGAATCCAACAGCACATTAAAAGGATCATACACCATGATCAAGTGGGGTTTATCCCAGGAATGCAAGGACTCTTCAATACATGCAAATCAATCAATGTGATAAACCATATTAACAAATTGAAGGAGAAAAACCATATGATCATCTCAATAGATGAAGAAAAAGGTTACGACAAAATACAACACCCATTTATGATAAAAACCCTCCAGAAAGTAGGCATAGAGGGAACTTACCTCAACATAATAAAGGCCATATATGACAAACCCACAGCCAATATCGCTCTCAATGGTGAAAAACTGAAACCATTTCCTCTAAGACCAGGAACAAAACAAGGTTGTCCACTCTCCCCACTATTATTCAACATAGTTTTGGAAGTTTTAGCCACAGTAATCAGAGAAGATAAAGAAATAAAAGGAATCCAAATAGGAAAAGAAGAAGTAAAGCTGTCACCGTTTGCAGATGACTTGATACTATACATAGAGAATCCTAAAGATGCTACCAGAAAACTACTAGAGCTAATCAATGAATCTGGTAAAGTAGCAGGATACAAAATTAATGCACAGAAATCTCTTGCATTCCTATACACTAATGATGAAAAATCTGGAAGAGAAATTAAGGAAACACTCCCATTTACCACTGCAACAAAAAGAATAAAATACCAGGGAATAAACCTACCTAAGGAGAGAGAGACCTGTATGCAGAAAACTATAAGACACTGATGAAAGAAATTAAAGATGATACAAACAGATGGAGAGATATACCATGTCCTTGGATTAGAAGAATCAACATTGTGAAAATGACTGTACTACCCAAAGCAATCTACAGATTCATTGCACTCGCTATCCAACTACGAATGGCATTTTTCACAGAACTAGAACAAAACATTTCACAATTTGTATGGAAACACAAAAGACCCCAAATAGCCAAAGCAATCTTGAGAAAGAAAAACGGAGCTGGAGGAATCAGGCTCCCAGACTTCAGACTATACTACAAAGCTACAGTAATCAAGACAGTATGGCACTGGCAAAAAAAAACAGAAATATAGATCAATGGAACAGGATAGAAAGCCCAGAGACAAACCCACGCACATATGGTCACCTTATTTTTGATAAAGGAGGCAAGAATATACAATGGAGAAAGGACAGCCTCTTCAGTAAGTGGTGCTGGGAAAACTGGACGGACAGCCACATGTAAAAGAATGAAATTAGAACACTCCCTAAGACCATACACAAAAATAAACTCAAAATGGATTAAAGACCAAATGTAAGGCCAGACACTATAAAACTCTTAGAGGAAAACAGAGGCAGAACACTCTATGACATAAATCACAGCAAGATCCTTTTTGACCCACCTCCTAGAGAAATGGAAATAAAAACAAAAATAAACAAACAGGACCTAATGAAACTTAAAAGCTTTTGCACAGCACAGGAAACCATAAACAAGACAAAAAGACAACCCTCAGAGTGGGAGAAAATATTTGCAAATGAAGCAACGGACAAAGGATTAATCTCCAAAATTTACAAGCAGCTCATGCAGCTCAGTATCAAAAAAACAAACAACCCAATCCAAAAATGGGCAGAAGACCTAAATAGACATTTCTCCAAAAAAGACGTACAGATGGCCAACAAACACATGAAAGGATGCCCAACATCACTAATCATTAGAGAAATGCAAATCAAAACTACAATGAGACATCACCTCACACCGGTCAGAATGGCCATCATCAAAAACTCTACAAACAATAAATGCTGGAGAGGGTGTGGAGAAAAGGGAACCCTCTTGCACTGTTGGTGGGAATGTAAATTGATACAGCCACTGTGGAGAACAGTATGGATGTTCCTTAAAAAACTAAAAATAGGGCTTCCCTAGTGGCGCAGTGGTTGAGAATCTGCCTGCCAATGCAGGGGACATGGGTTCGAGCCCTGGTCTGGGAAGATCCCACATGCCGCAGAGCAACTAGGCCCGTGAGCCACAACTACTGAGCCTGCATGTCTGGAGCCTGTGCTCCACAACAAGAGAGGCCGCAATAGTGAGAGGCCCGCACACCGCTATGAAGAATGGCCCCCGCTTGCCGCAACTGGAGAAAGCCCTCGCACAGAAACGAAGACCCAATACAGCCAAAAGTAAAATAAATAAATTAATTAATAAAAAAAATAAAAAATAAAAAAAACTAAAAATAGAACTACCATATGACCCAGCAATCCCACTACTGGGCATATACCTGGAAAAAAGCATAATTCAAAAAGAGTCATGTACCACAATGTTCACTGCAGCACTATTTACAAGAGCCAGGACATGGAAGCAACCTAAGTGTCCATCGACAGGTGAATGGATAAAGAAGATGTGGCACATATATACAATGGAATATTACTCAGCCATAAAAAGAAATGAAATTGAGTTATCTGTAGTGAGGTGGATGGACCTAGAGTCTGTCATACAGAGTGAAGCAAGTCAGAAAGAGAAAAACAAATACCATTCGCTAACACATATATATGGAATCTAAAAAAAAAAAAAAAAAAAAGGTTCTGAAGAACCTAGGAGCAGGACAGGAATAAAGATGCAGACGTAGAGAATGGACTTGAGGACATGGGGAGGGAGGAGGGTAAGCCAGGACGAAGTGAGAGAGTAGCACTGACATATATATACTACCAAATGTAAAATAGCTAGCTAGTGGGAAGCAGCCGCATAGCACAGGGAGATCAGCTCCGTGCTCTGTGACCACCTAGAGGGGTGGGATAGGGAGGGTGGGAGGGAGACGCAAGAGGGAGGGGATATGGGGGGGTATATGTATACGTATAGCTGATTCACTTGTGATACAGCAGAAACTAACACACCATTGTAAAGCAATTATACTCCAATAAAGATGTTAAAAAAAAAAAGATGCTAAAATAATAAATAAATAAAGTTAAAAAAAAAAAAGTCAACCTGACTCAAGATTAAATTGTATTTCCAATGCAATCTCATAAAAGAGTGAAATGGTACAGGGCTAAACCATTTAGACTTGGCATCAATTTACAGAAAATGACAAGCAGATAATTCAATGGTACAGATGAATAATGCAAAAAGAAAAGAATTAAACAGTAAGAAAATCAAAAATTAATGAGTGTGCATGGAGGAAAACAAATATTTTGGTAGAAGTTAGAAAGCAAAGTGAGATTAATCTTCACTATATATTTGTGAAATATTTTTAAAATCATACTAAATTTGTTGTCATAGTGAGATTATGTCAGTTTCAGAAAGAAACAGTACAGTAAAAGAACTATGGGAATGTACGATGAGGATGCTTATAATCACTCTCAGACTAGTAAGACTATCCTCAGTGAACAGTTATGAGAGACCATTAGTAACCAACACCTACCCTCACAACTCCCTCCATGAGGTCTGAGCTAACGTCTTGGTCATTTTTCCAGATCTTTCCCCGAGCCAACAATATAAAGTTTTCTAACAACTGAAGTTTCTCAGAAACTGATCATCTTGTAAAGTACGGTGTCTTTCCAAACTGGATGGCCACTTAATCAGAAATGCTCACTGTCACAGCATTTTGGGGCTGGGTGGGTAACGGAACAGACAGAAAAGAACCTTAAGGTATGAATAAAGAAGAGCATCTAACTGACGGAGATGGACTATGGGAAGGAAAGAAAAAGTGATTTGTTACAAATAGGTGTTTCATATCAGGCTGAAATATTCAGAAGGGAAAAAAGGATAAAGAAGGCTACGGAAAAAAAGAGAAACAGAAAACCTCTGCCCTCACAGACACCAGACTTTGATGTTATCCGTGGCTTAAAGAGTTTTAATCCAAATTCCAAAGTGTCAGTTCGTTCCAATGATCTGTGTTCTAATAAAGTAAATGTACACTTAATAAAGCCCACTTATCTATTACAGATGTTCCCCCCTCCAGATTTCCTTTTGCTTACTTTTAACAACAATTTGTTTAATTACAGTGAAGACTTCTTCTGAAAGCAGTCAACAGAAGATTTAAGGCAGTGATTCCCAACCTGGCTGCACTTCACAATCTCCCAGGGAGCTTTTAAAACCCCAAGCCCGGGGCCCCACCCCAGATACCTCAGGTTAATTGCTCAGGGGTGGGGCCCAGGTCCTGGTATGTTTACAAAACTGTTCAGGACTTCCCTGGCGGCGCAGTGGTTAAGAATCCACCTGCCAAAGCAGGGGACACGGGTTCGAGCCCTGGTCTGGGAAGATCCCACACGCCGTGGAGCAACTAAGCCCGTGCGCCACATCTACTGAGCCTGCGCTCTAGAGCCCACGAGCCACAACTACTGAGCCCGTGTGCCACAACTGCTGAGCCTGTGCTCTAAAGCCCGCAAGCCACAACTACTGAAGCCCGCATGCCTAGAGCCTGTGCTCCGCAACAAGAGAAGCCACCGCAATGAGGAGCCCGCACACCACAACGAAGAGTAGACCCCGCTCACCACAACTAGAGAAAGCCCGCGCGCAACAACAAAGACCCAACGCAGCCAAAGAAAAAAATTAAAAAAAGTCTGTCCAGGTGACTCTAATACGCAGCCAGGGGTGAGAACCACCAACATAGAGACGGAGCACGGACTGGGAGCAGGAGCAGGGCTGGGCTTCTCAGGGGGGGCATGTTTACCATTTTGCACAGAATCACGGAACACCCCCACACACACTCACTCTGACACCCCAAAAGCTCTCCCACTTGTTGCTAAACACCCTCTGAAGGGGCAGCACCGGCCCCATGTGAGAGCCGCTGGTCCAGAGAATGCATGGACCTGGTCTGCACTAACTTGGTCTCCCCCTCTGGGCGGCAGCTTCCTGAGCTCCAGTTCTGGTGTGCACGACAGCAGTCGTGTTCTAACCTTGCTTCCTGACAGCCAGGGTTAAGGGCTGGCTGGGGTAGCTGCCGCTGGAGGCGGCCAGAAGCCCAAGCGGGAAGAGCTGGCCCCACTCCCCAGCTTCAAGCAGAGCATCTCCACTTTCATCTGTTTTACAGATTCAGGTTACCCATAAGTTTATGTTTGGAAAGAATGGCTCAAACACTCAAAAAAAATTGTTTTAAGTTTGAAAACTGCCAGACCTTCCAGTTCAAAAATACAAGTATTCAACTGAGAAACACAGTTCCAAACTGCAAGCTCCTGTCGTGTTCCTCCTATTTCTAACCCCAGCACTTGGCACATGGCAGGAATTGTGTACGTCATGGTTAATGAAAGGAAGAAAGAAAAGAGGAATGAGGAGAAATCTGAGAAAGACGTCCTCTCCCCCTTGTTTGAATCTACTACCTTGAACACTCCTCCTTGACGTCTTCAGAACCGCAAATTCGTAAAGAGGTAGATTCAGCTCCTGCGTGTCATGTAGTTTGGCACACGGTGGCCTGACCACAGGGACTCTGTATGTGAGGCATTTCTCCAGAGAGGCATGTGGAAATTTGTTTCTTCTTTCAAGTATAGGTGTGTGGGTGGAGGGTGGGGTGGGAGGGGGCTGGACCAGCTCTACAGTGGCTCCCATGACCCCGGCCTCCTGTGCAAACCCCTTCCCTTGAACGTGGGCCGTGAATCGATTCTAACCAACAGAACACAGCCAAGGGATGGGAGTGAGTGCATGCGTGTGATTCCATCACATTAAGACTGTAGCATCCTTCTTGCTAGGACACTCTCCCCCTTGCTGGCTTTTAGCCAAGCGGCCGTGTTAGGAAGACACAGGTAACGAGGCACTGAGGGCCATCTTCAGCTGATAACCAGTGAGACACTGAAGTCCACAGTACATTGGCTCACCTGCAAATAAACGCCGCCGACAACCTCCTTAGCTACAAAGAGTCTCCTTCCACAATCAAGCCTTCAGATAAGATTCCACCCCTGCCCGACAACCTGACTGCAGCCTTAAGGCAGAGGGCCCAGCTAAGCCGGGCCTGGTCACCAGACCCACAAAAACTTGTGAGATTAAAAAACATATGGTGTTTAAAGCTGCTAAGTTTATGGTAACACCGTCATGCGGCAATAGATTACCGAGTGTAACTAAGGGTGGAAACAGCATGTTCCAGGGCCCTGAGGTGGGGAAGAGCCAGGCACAGGTGAAGATGTGGAAGCGGGGAGGGGTGGCTGGAGCTCAGCAAGCATGGGAGGGAGAGAGGGAGGGCCCAGGTGAGGCTAGAGAGAGGCAGGCTCCACCGGGCACCTTAATGTGCTTGAATTTATATCCAGGGAACAGTGAAAGCTCCTGAAGAGTGCAAGCTGGGGAAGAAACGTGATTTGATTCGCATTTTACTATTTTAATAAGGTAACTCTGGCTGCTGTGGGGAGAATGAACCAGAGGAGGTCCAGAGTCGAGGCATGGCAGTCACGTAGGAGGCTCCTGTGGACGTGCAAGTGAGCAGCGGTGACAGTGACGATGGGAAGTGGAAGGATTAAACAAGTGAAGATAGAACAGGGGGTCCATGAACTTGGATGAGAAAAGAACTACACCCTTATGTCAGTAACCTCCAAATGAATACAGTATTGTGTTTAATTGTGAATATAGGCAACAACTCAGCAATACGGGCAGTACCTGTGACTTTTGAATCTCAGACTCTTTTTTAATCCCAGTTACTATCATTACTATGAAGTATCATTTGTGTTTATCATTACTTCAAATTTATGGTAGTTACAGACCCACCACTAGATCTGTTATTTAAGAACATTTAAGAAGTACATATAGCATCATGTCACAAATCTGTTTCATTAAGACTTTTATAACTATTTAAGACTGATTCTGAAAACCTGTCCACAGGCTTCCTCACTCAAATGCAAAAGGGACCGAGAAACCCTGTGAGAGAGAGAGAAGGGCGGCTTGGTAGGGTTTGGTGCTGCACTTGCTCTTGGGGGTGAAATAAAAAATAAGGACCACTGTAGGGGCAGCAGATCTGGGGAAACACCGATAGTTCAGTTCTGGATGATTATGTCTGAGATGCAAGTAAGGCATCTGAGTAAATGAGGAAAAGTCAGGGATTAATTTGAAACATGTAGACAGTATTTTGAGCTCTGTTAGGAGATGAAACTACTTAAAGAGAGAACGTTGTATGAGAAGAGACGTGGAGGGCAGAAGCCCCAGGGAACTTCACCCTGGAAAGGCTGGACTGAGAAGAGAGATCTGATTGGGGGGTGGGGGGAGAGGAGGTGGTCCGAGAGGCAGGAGGAACACCCAGAGGAGGGTGTCAGCGCAGAGAAGCATCTCGGGAGGAAGGGAGGGGCGACCATGCTGAAATCTGTTAAGAGGCTGCATAAGGTGAGGATCGTGTCCCCTGGGTTTGGCAATTTGTATGATGTTGGAAAAGATGGGCAGTTTCAGGCAGGGGAGGGAGGGGGGACAGGAATAGGTGAAGAATAACTGGAAACCGATAAAGTGGAAGAAATATGTGGATTACTTTCTTGAGAAGTTCTGATGTTGAGAATTTTTAAATGGGGCTATTGATGGAGAGGGAGGTTGTTTCTGTTGCAGATTGGGCACACCCAGAAGACCTCTGTACATGAATCAGAACGATCTGGTAGAAACAGAGGGACTGATGATGCAGGAGAACACAAAACGACCACCGGACTGAAGTCCCTGGAGAGGAGAGGGTCCGGGTCCAGAGCTCATGTGAACAGACCAGCCTCTGACAGAAGGAGGGAAGACACAGTCCCGGCTTGGTGGCAGGAAGCTCTAGAGCACCCGCTGCCTTTATTTGCTAAATGTTGGGGGGGATTCAGGGGCTGAGAGGCGTGGGGTGGTGGTGATGGCGAAGGGGTGGTTTAGCATGAAGAATGCAGACAGTATGACGTGGTTGTGGAGATGAGAACACGCGCAGCTGGAGGAGAATCTCACAAAACTGTGGGTAGTGCTCACTGCCCACTTGACGCTGGGGATCAAGAATTTACAGAGAGACGGAAGTCTGATTCTTTATCTTGTTTCTCCAACAACACTGAGCTGCTTGGGTGAAGGCACAGAGAAGCCAGCAGGTAGGGTTCATTCGGGATCGGGATTTGCCCAGCTCGATGTGACAGGAGGAGGAGAGGAGGGCAGGAAAGTCAAGGGTACCTGTAAGAGAGTGATTATGTACTATGAACTCTGGAATTTAAGCTGGAGAAGGAAGAAAGAAAGGAAAAGAAGACCTCTCAGAGAAAGAGCATAAGTGGGAATTAGGGAATTAGCTCCTAAAAGCGGGGCTAACTGTGGGTAGCTGTGGGTAAGGAGCAGGAAACACGGGTCACCTCCAGCAGGTGGCCACAATAACGAGGTAAACGGAGGGTCCACCAGCTGGCTAGAGCACCCAAGATTTCCAGAAGAGAGTGGACCGCACAGACTTACTGCCTCGCCTCCAGGGAGATGACAGCTTTATGACAGCTTCGGATGTACCCATTCGTTTGAGACAGGTCCTCCAGAAGGCAAGCTCCACAGAGCAGGGATCTGTTTGGTTCGCCCCTGTTTTCCCCAGAGCCTAGTGTTCGATAAATACTGTTGGGTATGAATGTCATTAAAACGTAATGAAGTAAGGAAAGGACAGGAAGCAACTGCAGCTCTGCACTGCACATAGGACACACTCTCACTGAAGCACTGAGTCGTGGCCAGACCACAGCCGGTCCCCGAGGGATAAAAGGCACGAGTTCCACGCTGACTTCAGAAATGTGGCCGACCGCCCGTGGGGTGACAGAGCTTGTGACGTGGTGAGGCGCCGCAGCTGCTGACCAGGGTTCTGCCCACTGACCCAGGGGCAAGCAGAGAGTCATCAGTACGTCTGCTTCTTATTTCAGAATAACCACATTAATTCTTTCTTCAGATACCTTCATCTCTATAAACCATGTCTTGGTTTGACTCTGCGTTCTTCATTCAGGTAACCTATCCCAACAGACACTACGCTCATGCCCGCCTCAGGGAGGCCTCCCCGCACCTCGGCGCTACATTAGGGCTCCCACTCCGCGCTGCTCCTCTGGAATTGGTGGCACAACTTTCTCTCCTTCGTTGCAAAACTCCCGGAAGAACCCTCAGCACCTGCCGTCCTCGCCTCATTGGCTCTTCCACCCACATTCCACTGGAACCGTTCACGGGGTGACAAAGGGCCTCCCGGTGCCCAAACCCAGCGGTGGTGGCCCCGCCCTCGCCTGACTTGACTACTCCGTCCCCTCTGATGACACCCTCTGTGGCAGGAAGAACAGTGCCCCACCAGGACAGCCATGTTCTAACCACCAGAACCTGTAAATGTAGAACAATTAAGGTTGCTAATCAGCCGGCCTGAAAATAGGGAAAAGATCCTGGACGATCTGTGTGGACCCAATGGAACCACAAGGGTCCTTAAAACTGAAGAGGGAGAAGAGAGAGGTCAGGTCGGGGAAAGAGAAGTGACGACACAGCAGGGTCGGAGAGGCCCCACGTTGATGGCTCTGAACGGGGAGGGAGGGGCCCCGAGCCCAGGAGTGTGAGCAGCCTCTAGAAGGTGCAACAGGCCAGGGGACAGTCTCCTCTGGAGCCTCCAGAAAGGAACGCAGCCCTGGCCACACCTCGATTTTGGCCCAGTGAGACCCCTGTCGGACGGCTGACCTACAGAACTCTAACAATAAATCTGCGCGGCTTTAGGCCATTCGGTTTGTGGTGATTTTGTTACAGCAGCAAATAGAAAACCGATACAGCCTCCTTGGGCTCCTCCTTCTCCCGGCTCCCGGCTCCCGCCTGCCTGGTTCCCCGCTACTCCCTGGCTCTCCGCAGCCGGTGTGGCTGGCTCCCCCTGCTCCACTCAGGGCTCATCTCCTCCCTTCTCCATCCATCTTTTGCCCCAGAGTGATCTCATCCCGTCTAGCAGCTCTCCAATTTATGTCTCCAGACAGGACCTCACTCAGGCTTCGAGACGGTGGCCCACTCAGCACAGCCACTTCAGTGTCTAAGAGACATCTCCAGTCGATACAGCCCGGGAGAGCACTCGTGACCCACCCCCGCCTCGCCCCCTTCGGCCTCCTTTGTCTCAGCTATGAGCACCAGCACCAGTGCGGTAGCTGAGGCTGCAAACGAGGAACCCGTCTTGATCTCTCCTCGCCCACCCCCCATATCCAATCCCATGAGTCCTGACACCTCTGCCTCCAAAACACACCCCACTTTTCACCTTCTCCACTGCTTCCATCGTCTCTTCCCAAGATCGCCAATTACTGCAACAGCCTCTAACTGGTCTCTCTGCTTCCCCGTCAGTCACAGAGCAGCCAGAGAACAGCTCTGAAAATAAAGAATCCACATTATGCCTATCACCTCCTGATAGTTCAGCCTCCGATGACTTCCTGTTACTTGTAAAATTCCAAGTCTTTGTGCCTACAAAGCACTTCAGGATCCAGCCCCTGCCTACCCTGCCGATCTCATCTTCCCGATGTCCACTCTGCTCCAGCCACAATGTTGTCCATATTGTTCCTCAAGCCAAATGCATTCCTGCCTCAGGGCATTTGCACTTCTATTCCCTCTGCCTAAAATGTTCCCCTAGATCCTCAAGCAGCCCTCCTTCATCATTTGGATCTCCGCTCAAATGCCTCTAACAAAGGCCTTCCACAACCAACCCACCTCACGTGCTCACACCTCAGTATTCTGTTCTATTTTCTTCTTAGCACTCTCGGAAATTCTTATCTACTTACTTGCTCGTGTACTGTCTTCCCTTCTAAACTATAAGTTGCATGACAACAGGAACCTCGTCTGTCTGGGATCCTTAGCACCCTCAACCAGTGCCTGGCACATATGAGCCCTCAAAAATATTGCCGAAGGCATGAATGAAGGCATGAAACCCAATGGAATACCAGAATGCTGTGGTCAATAAACACGATGCTGTGGCTCACCGTCCAAAAGGCCCAAGATATACGCAACATATTAGGAGAAAAGCCAGGCTACAAAACTACATGTACAGTACACCCATTCTGAGTTAACAAATAATAAAATATATGCCTGCATCGGCACAGGAAAATGTCTGAAGAGACATACATCAGAAAGTCAACTGTTCCTCTCTGATGGCAGGCTTCGGGGTGACCTGGCCATCTTTCAACCTGGGCTGCACTGTGTGAAGTGGGGGTGGGGAAAGTCCTCCCTCCCCCAAGGCTTCCTGCCTTGCTTCCGGCCTCACCCTCACTCACCCTGACGCAGAGAACCACGGGGTCTGAGACAAAGAAGTGAGAGTGCTGCGTCAGTCCTCCCTCCCGTGACTGAGGGAAGCTGCTCGCGTGCAGGGAGCACACATTCCCACCCTCTGCTCCAGGTCTCAAGTTCTTCAGGGGCAGCTCCCGTAGATTTGTTTGGCGACACCAATGACTATCACTAAGCCGGGCTGTCACGCTCAGGGATGACGTATTAGCAGCACACTTGAGTAGAGACCTAACAGTATCTGTTGTTGGATTCTTCACGCACTCATTCATTCAAGGAACAGTCACTGAACACCCAGTAGGTGCCCCTAAGTTAATTCTAAGCTCTTGGGATCCGTCAGTGAACAGAGCACATGAAGATTCCCGTCCACCAGGACCTGACAGCCTAGCAGGGGCAGCCACACAACACACAGTAAAAAGAAGTAAATTACACGCTATATTAGATGATGATCAATGCTAATTCCAAAACACTTATGTCTCACTATCCTCATTTATGAAATAAAAGATACGTAATCACCACACAGCAGGTTCTCTGAATTGCCTGAGGAACGGATTGTTAAAAATTAGTGGAAAATGCTTAAATATAAAGTTTTGATTGATAATAATTAAACCATTTAACAAAAATGATTCTTAAATGATTAGAGTTAGGAAGTCTAAATTTTGCTCAACAGCACAAAAATAAAATAAAACTTTAACATGCACATTAACAACTGGTCTTCTGATGCCAGGAAAGGGGAGCCTGTCACCACATAGTTTAAAGACATGTCAGGAAAAATGGGAAATGACTACACTCTGACCTCGATTTTATAGATCCTGCTTAATCTGAAGCTATTTTAATGTATCCTTCCTCAGAAATGGAAAGCAGATGGCATTTTCCCTTCCTTTCAATTCTTTCTAAACTTGTATTTAAGTGTTTTTTCCCCTTCTCTTTCTGAAAAAGCAGCCTTTTGCAGCCTTTTCTAAATAAGAACCCCAGGTCCAATTGGAAAGCCTCCCTCTTGGCAGCTTCTCTGTCCCCCACACAGCGCACTAAGAGGGTGTGACCTCTCAACACTTTGTCCTTGACCTTCTGTGTTGAGACTTTCCCCTTCCCAACAGTGATACCCACTGGCCTCTTTAAAAGAGAACTATTTCAGGCATGAGCTACACACAAAATGATGGTCTCTCTTTCGGGGGCTTGGCTTCTTGAAAGATTCCTGGAGCTAATAAGCGATTATACAAGATTAAAAATAGAAAGTCTATCACTTTCCTATACGTCAGAAATGAACGAGCGAAATTTGAAATTTAAAACACAATACTATTTACATTAGCACACCCCCCAAAAAAAGAATTAGGTATAAAAACAAAATATGTATAAGAGCTATATGAGGAAAACTCCAAAACTCTGATGAATTAAATTTAAAAAAACTAAATAAATGAAGAGATAGTCCATATTCATGGATAGGAAGACTCACTATTGTCAAGATGTCAGTTCTTCTCAACTTGATCTATAGATTCAACACAATCCTAATCAAAATCCCAGCAACAAATTGATTCTAAAGTTTACAAGGAGAGGCAGAAGACCTAGAACAACCAACTCAGTAATGAATGAGAAGAACAAAATCAGAGGACTGGTATCATCCGATCTCAAAACTTACTACAAAGCTACAATAATCATGACAGTGCGATACTGTCCAAAGAACAGACAAATAGATCAGTGAAACACAGAATAGAAAGCCCAAATATAGACCCACGTAAACATAATCAACTGATCTTTGACAAAAGAGCAAAGGCAATACAGTGGAGTAAAGACAGTCTTTCCAACACTTCCAGATAGTGTTGGAATAACTGGACACCCATGTGCCAAAAACAGTGAACTTAGATACAGGCCTTACATCCTTCACAAAAATCAACTTGAGGGACTTCCCCGGTGGCACAGCGGTTAAGAATCCGCTTGCCAAAGCAGGGGACACGGGTTCGAGCCCTGGTCTGGGAAGATCCCACACGCCGCAGAGCAACTAAGCCCGTGCGCCACAACTACTGAGCCTGTGCTCTGGAGCCCGCGAGCCACAACTACCGAGCCCGGGTGCCACAACAACTGAAGCCCACGTGCCTCGAGCCTGTGCTCCACAACAAGAGAAGCCCCCCCAATGAGAAGCCCACGCACCACAATGAAGAGTAGACCCAGCTCTCCGCAACTAGAGAAAGCCCACGTGCAGCAATGAAGACCCAACGCAGACAAAAACAAATAAAAATTTTAAAAACCAATAAATTTACAAAAAACAAAAAAAAAGATGCTCCACATCACCTGTCACCAAGGAAACGCAAACTAAGACAACAATGAGATACCACTATGTACCTATTAGAATGGCCAAAATCCAGAACACGGACAACACCAAACGTTGGTAAGGATGCAGAGCAAAAAGAACTCTCATTCATTGCTGGTGGGAACACAAAACAGTACAGCCACTTTGGAAGACAGTTTGGCAGTTTCTTACTAAACTAAACATAGTCTTACCATACGATCCAGCAATTGCACTCTTTGATATTTACCCAAAGGAGCTGGAAACTTATGTCTATGCAAAATCCTGAACATGAATGTTTGTATCAGCTTTATTCATAATTGCCAAAACCTGGAAGCAACCAAGATGTCCTTCAGCAGGTGAATGGATAAATAAACTGCAGTTCACCCAGACAATGGAGTATTATTTAGCGCTAAAAAGAAATGAGCTACCAAGCCATAAAAGGACATGGAGGAACCTTAAGTGCAGATTACTAAGTGCAAGAAACCAATCTGAAAAGGTTACGTGCTGTATGATTCCAACTCTATGACATTCTGGAAAAGGCAGAACCGTGGAGACTATAAAGAGATCAGCAGTTGCCAGGGGCTGGGGGGATAAACTGGCAGAGCACAGAGGATTGTTAGGGCAGTAAAACTAATCAAGTCATCGTGTGAAACTAATCTAATCATTGTATGAAACTACACTGATGGATGCACGTCATTATACATTTGTCCAAACCCACAGAATGTGCAACACCAAGAGTGAACCGTAATGTAAACCATGGACTCTGGATGATGATGATGTGTCGACGACCTAAGTTCACTGACTATAGAGAGGTACCACTCCAGTGGGGGATGTTGACAGTGGGAGAGAGTGCACAAAGGAGGGGGCAGGGGCTGTATGGGAACTCTCTGCACTCTCCCCTCAATTTTGCTGTGAACCTTAAACCACTCTAAAACTTAAGTCTTAATAATAAAAAACAGCAAAAAATAGAAGGCGTGGCCTGGGTTCAAGGGTTTCGGCTATGACTAGACCTGGAGCCCAGCCCCTCAGGCACCTGCTCACTTTAACTTCAGGCTCAGGTGGCTCTACTTTCCAGCCCAGGTCAAGCTACTTTTCAGCTTCCTGGTTTCTTGGACACAGGAACCTTTCCCTTTTTTCCATCAACTCCTTTGAAATCCCAGTAAATTGAATTCAGTGCTAAATGAAGCTTGCCTCAGAATTCCACCTTGGTTCTACCGCAGCTGCCCAACCTGGACGTGCACACACATCCACTAAACCCTGTTCAATTCCCCAGAGCTGGAGCTTCTCCAACTTTCCACATTTCTCCCCAAATGTAAACAGCAAGTTCTTTAAATGTTACATTTATTTCAACTCTACACCCTTCACCAGACCAGAGAACACACAACCACTGAAGCATATGAGAAAGCTCCATGAAATCCACACATCCTGCCCATAAAATTCTCCCTAACAGAGAAAACACTCTCCCAAACACATACTTATCTTTCATCACATTCACCCCAGCCCATCTGTGGTTTCTCATCCATCTAGAAAGGAATTCTTTTTGCACTTTTTCTTTTTTTCCCCCCAGGCTTCTAAAAAGCATTAAAACCAGAAAACAGGTTATTTTTTTAGGAACTTCTTTTAAAATCTCCAACAGAATTTCATAATCACCAAGGCAACAGAATTTATCATTAGAAACATTTGGTAGGTAGTATTAAAAAGACTGGAAGGTGGTAGACAGGTAGGTAGGTAAGTAGGTAGATGCTGTCAGCTTTAGGGTTTGGCTGTTTTCAGCTATCTGGGCCAAATGGAGATGGAAGGAGGGGATGGGGTGGAGATTATCCTTCATGCTCCCTCTTCAAAAAAAAAAAAAAGTCACAAAAATTGGAATATGCCTCCACATACCCCTACCACTGCCACCCATACTTTAAAAAGGGCTCCCTATATTACTTCAGGTAAATACCCAAAAAATAACTTTGCATTTCCTGACTTCTAGGCACATGAGACATGAGAAAAAGACTCTACAAAGCATAACTGCATCCCATATAGCCAAAGCACACTGAAATATACTTGAGTGGTTGAGGGGTAGCAAAGCTGAGACTAAAGCCAAGTGAAGTTGCTCAGAATACACATCCGGGAGGCTGGGATTCCTCATCTTGATGAGTTTCAGCTGGAACGTGTTAGACACGCCCATTCTCAGGCCCCACCCCAGACCTACTAGGGCAGAAACGCTGGGGTGGAGCCCAGCAATCTGGGTTCTAACAAGCCCTCCAGGTAATTCTGACGCCAGCTCGGCTTGAAAATCACTAAGCTAAAGAATGCCAGACTCCCCTGGTGGCGCAGTGGTTAAGAACCCGCCTGCCAATGCAGCAGACACACGTTCGAGCCCTGGTCCGGGAAGATCCCACATGCCACGGAGCAACTAAGCCCATGCACCACAACTACTGAGCCCGCGCTCTAGAGCCCACAAGCCAAAACTACTGAAGCCAGCGCGCCTAGAGCCCGTGCTCCTCAACAAGAGAAGCCACTGCAATGAGAAGCCCGTGCTCCTCAACAAGAGAAGCCACTGCAATGAGAAGCCCGTGCACCACGACAAAGAGTAAACAAAGAGTAACCCCCGCTCACCGCAACTAGAGAAAGCCCGCGCACAGCAACGAAGACCCAACACAGCCAAAAATGAATAAATTTTAAAAAAAAATTTTTTTTAAAGAATGCCAGCCTTTCCAGGTGTTCTTCCCTCTTCTGTCTCAGCTGACGTTTCAGTAGGGCTCAGCTTCTCCTCACGGGAATCACCACCACCAAAATCTCCCAACATTACTGAAAACAGTGGGCTCTTTTATCCCCACACAACCCATCGATAAAGAGTTCACAGAATATACAGAGTTTTAATGCAACTGAAAACTCTACAAGCCCCTACCATCCAACTTAAAAAATGTGGGTCCAAAATGCATCCTCATTTGCGCTTTAACATTTTAAAAAAACAATGTCAGGAGACAGCGCTATACGTTAAGACCTGGGTAAAAGCACAATCTCTTCAGTTGTCAACTCCAGTGCTAGACGGGTATGAAAACTTGGAGAAGATACCAAAGAAGAACAGGCAGCCCCCTGAAGAGAGGCTGCCTGCCCCTTGAAGGTGCCGACTCCACCAAGGCCAGAGGGACAGAAAACCCCCAGAGGGTGACGAAAATGTTGTGGAATTAGATGGTGGTGATGGGCGCACCACTTTGTGTACATACTACAGACCACTGAATTGCACACCTTAAACATAAAAATAAATGAAAGGATGACTAAGAGTTGTTGTTTTTTTTTTTAAAAAGTAAACTCCCAAGCTGGCACTCTCAAACAACTCTGGAAGCAACAGTGATCTAGCCTCCAAAACTGGAGAGCTGGGCTTAAGACAAATCTTTAAAGGTCTCAAAGCATAACCTCACACGACCACCAAAGACACAAAAGAGGCTTAGCAGGTATCTTACCTAACACTCAGCTGACTGGGGGCAGAGCCAAGACTATACTTGTTTCTAACCTACCAACTCTGTATGCTTTCCAAGACATCAGTGATCCTTGGGTTCACTAAGAAAGTTTTCATTTCACATCTTAATTCACAATCTGAAAAAGTAAAACCCATAACAAATATATTCTAACATGCAAATTCATTGCTCAAGTCTGTGATTTGCAATTACAGTGGCAGGGGTACCCAGTAGTGTCATTTAAGTTGTTCTTGGACTAATGAGAAAAACCAGAAGTGAACTTAAGACTAAATGATATATTTGCACCAAGGCCTAATGACAGACTTAGAGAAAGGCCTGCTGAGCAAAAAGCTGTTTATGACTAGTTCAGTGGGGGAGGGGCGGGATAACTGCAGGGCACACAGTAGTGCCACGTGCCAAATTCAAAAGAACCTGCCTAAGAACAGTCAGGGTTATATTCATGTTGCAAGAGACAATTTAGTTTGGGCAAAACATCATCCATTGCATTGAACTGATGTTCTTAATATAAATTTTATTAGTTTTGTGGTTTCGTTTATGTAATGTATACATCTGAGTTTTATATTTATATTCACAGAAGAATTCTAAGAATTAAGAAATTTATCCTGAGTTATTTGTGTTTTTCCATATTTCATTCATTCAGCAAATATTTACTGAACACTGAGTATGGGCCAAATATTCTTCTATGTGCTACATTTTGAAGTAATATAATAAAAATAGTTTAGGTCAAACTGTGCTGGTTCTACAGAAATGTTCTTCCTTTAAATAAGAATTTCTTTAACATCTTATTCAAATTTTATAAACACTACCCTACTCTCTGCAGGTAAGATCTGCTTCTTTTACTGCTCCTCAGAGCCAAACGCCATCCGTATTGATCTCTCTTCTCCTGTCTCCCCTCTCTGACGTGGAAGGACGTGCTGCCCTCAGCTTTCCAACGCACCCTCTGCTGCCACCTCTGCTACCACCAATGAATGCCAAGGTGACGCAGGCTGTCTGACAAACAGGCCTGTGCTCATTTGGATCTTCAGTATGCATTTACCTCAGTTCATACTAAGCTAAACTGAGGAATTATGGTTAATCCAACTGCTACAAAATTAACATTTAATTACAAATTTGGTACCATATACAAAAATCAAACGCTTTCACTCTTAAAACCTGGCTCTGTGTGTTGTGGGTCATATGCGCATTTTCCTCTTTGTGATTTAACCAGAAAAGCCCTGCCTGGCCTCAGAGAATGACCTGGGACCAGTCAAACCCTTAACACTGCCAAAATATCTCAGTCACCTTTATAATCAGAGTATAAAAATACTTTTCAGTTTAGCTCACATCTTGGAAATTTGAAGAGTCTTAAATGATCCCCAAAACATGTGGGTCTGTGTTTCAAAAAGATAATACGTAAATACACTAGTAAAACCAATCAATGAAAAAATTACAGCCCTAAATCTATGACTTTGTAAGTTATACAGACAAAAATTAAAAATATAAAAATACTCAAGAATATATGCCTGTACAAAAAAATGATTCTAAAACTTTTTTAAAGTAAGGTGGCTTCTTGTTGTTAAAACAAAATAACTGAAATGAAATATAATTTAATAATTTTCAAAGTCATAAAGTCCACTTTTCTTACTTGAATATAAAAAGTTGAGGGAAAAAAGTATTCAGGATTTAAAAGGGTAATTCTCTCCCTTTGAAAAGCATTATACTCAAGGAGTTTTTCTTCTTCAGCTTCTCTGGTATGGCTGAGAATGCATCAGTCTATATGTGTACTGCTCCCTCGACAGACATTTTTACCATTAAAAGAATGCATTTAACATGAAAATCTCTGAAGCTACCACTAACTACTAACCTGTGCTGCAACTTTCTTTAAGATCAATACAAACTAGAATTCTTTTTCGTTTGCTTACTCTGGAGAAACTTTGTATTAGAGGGAAAACAAACAAAAGAAAGAGCATTAATAGTTCGAAAATAGCAGCACACAAAAATGATCCGAACATATGTAAGGAGAACATTTTCATTAGAAAAGGTTCATGGTGCTGCATTAGTTTGGCTTTGGAAGAACGCCATTTGAAATCCAGATCCAGCAAGTGGGGAATGCAGTAGTTACATTTTAAGTCCAACAGCTAATTAATGACTAAACAAAAGGAATTTCAGTCTGGACAACATATATGGAGCACTAATATGTGTAATTATGAAGCAGTCATTTGTGTAATCAGAAAGCTGCATTAGCATAATTATTTCTGGCTCTGGGCCTTAAAAATATTAACTTAAAATGCAGAAAATTGTAATAGTTCACCTAATGAAGATGTGAATACCAACCTGATTATGAAATAAGAGTTGGTTCTTTAACAAATGTGCTCTGTGTTTAATACATTCTTTCTCTCCTGCCCAGGATATAAAAATCAAGCCTATCAACCCTCCAGTTGTGCACAGGTACAAAATTTCTATTTTATAATATATTTTCTTCCTCATCCAGAGCCCACATGTGAATATTCATTATTAAGAATCAAAACTCCGGGGGCTTCCCTGGCGGCACAGTGGTTGAAAATCTGCGTGCTAATGCAGGGGACACGGGTTCAAGCCCTGGTCTGGGAAGACCCCACATGCCACGGAGCAACTGGGCCCGTGAGCCACAACTACTGAGCCTGCGCGTCTGGAGCCTGTGCTCCGCAACGAGAGACGCCGCGATAGTGAGGGGCCCGCGCACCGCGATGAAGAGTGGCCCCCGCTTGCCACAACTAGAGAAAGCCCTCGCACAGAAACGAAGACCCAACACAGCCAAAAATTAATTAATTAATTAATTTTTTAAAAAAAGAATCAAAACCCCTTCCCTAAGAAATGAGTGTTTGCTACTTTTTTTTTTTAATCCTCAGAAAAAAATACATTAAGTTTACGTATAATACTGGAAAATGCAAAATGAAAAAAGAAGCAAATGAATAAAACAAAAGGATTAGAAGTCACTAAACAGCACGAGATCTTGGAAAAGTCTTATTTGAAATCATTCTTTAGGACAGAAATGTAGAAAGTATGGACTCCAAAATCAGGCTATAGGCTTGGACTTCCAAGGCCACCACTTTCAGCTACTTTAACATCTCTGTGGCTCAAGTTTCCTCATCTATATTGTAAGAATAATCACAAAACCTACCTCATAGTATTAGTTCAAGGAGTAAATGTGATTATTCACAGAAAGAACTCAACAGTGCCTAGCATACAGTAGATGGTCAATAAATGTTAGCTGCCATAATGACCATCATCACCATCTCCATATTGTTTTCAGAACCTGGGAAAAGAGTGTTTACGGCTGAGAAAGCATAATCTAAAATTGATTTGTTTTTAGATACAACAGTTATTTTGCAATTGCAAATAACATTCAAGAAGGGCAGGAGATCTTACTTATTCCAGTGAGTTAGAAAAGGTTAAAAGTGCTTAAGTAGGCCCTAAAATCTGTCTTGTCTTCTAAGAGTCTTCCTTTTCAGTGACTTTCAGCTTTACCAAATTTGCATGTGAACCCAGAACACTAATCTTATATTAACTCTTTTTAATCTGAAACTAAACTCCAGAATGGATCTGCCAGGTACGCTAATGTGGTTAAGGGTTATGCGTCTTTAATTCAAAGCCTAGACGACACACAGTAGAATGAATGTTCCCAAGAATTAATCAGCAACGTAGAAGAAATGAAGCTCAAACAGAGACAGGCCCTGTCAAGTGTGCTACCTTGACCGAATTATTTCACCACTTTCTACCCACACTCCCTCATCTGTAAAAGGAAACATTACACACCTTGCAATATCATTAGAAGGCTCAGAACTAACGATACACAGCACCCAGTCACCAGCAGGGAGCGGGCGCTGATACACGGCGACACGTGAAAGGGCACCATCTCGCCCTCCCTCTCTCAACAGATGCGCACGCACAGTACACACGGTGGGTTTTCTCAAGTAACCGCAGATGTTACAACACAGGTCTGAGGAAGGGACTCTCTCAAAAGTACAGAGGAGTCAAATTATACCCAGGAACTCAACTGTATACACCCAGCAGAGAGAGAGAGAGAACACGGGCGACAGAGAAAGATGACAGTTGACATCTCATACAGGCAACCCCGGCCGCCAGTCTACTTGGCGAACAGATGCTGTGCAGAGAGTGAGATGGAAAACACCCACGTCGGCTGTGCTCGCAACTGCGCTTGTGCCACACGGCCCTCCCAGTGCGAGTGCCTGGTCCCAGGAAGTGGGATCAACAGGAATGTAGTTTTTGTACAACACAGCTCCTAAATACCAGCCGACTCCTTCACGGGGTCCTCCACCAGCACACGGCAAGCTACCCCAACCCCAGGGGGAGGGCGGGCCCTTCGCAAAGCGGGGTGGCTACACCCTACTCCCTGAGCGATTCAAGAGGTTCCACGGGCAATGCTCCGCCTCACACGGGGCCACAAAGCCCCACTGCGACACACCTCCTTCAGGTCTCAGTGGCGACATTAAGGATGGCAGGCTGAAAGACATGGGAAAATGCCAAACCCAGCCAGGTCAGAGAAGCAAGTACTTTCACGGGAGTACTAATTGTTTTGTTTCTATTATCCGAGCCAGTAAAAAAAAAAAAAAAAAAAAAATGACATGTCACCATCACCACGTAACACCTTACAGAATTAACAACTCCTGCTGTCACTCCAAGATTCCCGTTTTTTTCCTAGAGCCAAAAATCAACAAGAAAAAAAAAGCCAAAGTCCTCCACACAGAAATATGGGCCAACCTTTGAATTCAGTTCTGTCATAGGAGTTTTTGTTGGTTTTCGGCAGGCAGACCACCGAAAGCACAACCGATGGCAAGGGAAGAGGACGTGTGCCTTGGCCCCTGCCAGCCGAGCCCCCCTGCCACGCCCCCGCCCTCCACAGGGGCACACACTCTTCTACCCACATTTCAGCAGCAGTGACAGCTCGTGCAAACACCCCACATTTCTCAGACCCCAGTCTCACACTGCACCGGTCGGAAGGGGATGCAGTCTCCCCTCTTAGGACTTGAACTTAAGCCACACAGGGACCTAAACCAGTGGTCTCCGAGGGGCTAGGTGTACTGGGTCCTAGAAGAAAATGCAGAGTGACTTCTTATCGTCCTCTATAAAAATTCCTTATCGGGTGTTTCATAATGTATCTAAAATATTAGTAAGGTGGAACATGTAAATAATTTAGAGGTAAACAAATCTGTGAAAGTTGAAGGGCTGTGCTCAAAAGTTCCAAAAAAGTTTTGAAACCACTCATCTAAATAATCTACCAACTAAATTCCTGACAGTTACCCCCAGCTTCGTAAGACTCTTAAGACCACTAACTTTAATTCACTAAGCAATTGCTGGTTTCAAATATAATTTCAAGTCATAATTAAAATAAATTGCCAATTACATAAAAAGATAACACTGAAAAAATTATATGTTTTGTTACATTTATAAAAAAAACTGGAACTAATGTATAATAACATAGTATCAAATCCTGTTTCAGGGATTACGAAGAAACTTACTGAGTTCTTTAATATTTCATGATCTAGTTTTGACTTACTGAATGGCCCCCAAATTGTACTATTTTGCTGACAGAGTAATGATCTATGATTAGGACTAATTTTCAGCACCTTTGCTTTCATATCTAAAATGTTTGAAACAGTTAATAGATGACTGATTAAAACAACAGGCCTCCAAACTAGCTGTTTGTCAAAACAAAAGTATTCTGTCTGAGGGGGGAAATATAATTTATTCAAATAATCAAAATATACATACCTTAAAAGAAGTTTAAAATCAGTTGAGACAAGGTAACAAAACTATGAGGTTCTAGTGAGTATTTAACTCTGTAAACTAGGATAAGTGAAGAGACTTTCACATAACCTCTTATAACTCAAAACAAAAGCATTGTAAGTCAAGAATTAGAGAAAACAATTTTTTAAAAATAAGGGTAAATAGGCAGCACTATTTTCTTCTTGTATCTTAACAAAACTGAGTGCTCAGTACAGGGCAGGGTGTTATATTTATAACTTAACTTGGAAGTATTGATAAATGTTGAACCAGCAACACGAATTGATTGAGACCAACTTTGTAAAACCAATAACCCCAGCCATTTGAATTAAAGGAATAGAATTCCCAGCATGATGGACACAGACCCAATTCTCATCACCACACTAAATGGGTATTACCCTAAATTGAAATAGTCAGATTTCAAAATAAAAAAGATGACAAAGCAATCCACCCCTAATATTAAGACTTCCAGATTAAGATTTACCAAAAAAGGAAACATCATCCAACAAAATAAACTCCGATTCACTCTACTTCATCAATCTTCCTTCTAACTGAATGTCAGATCAACAACCTACTATACAGCCTTCATTCTTAATACAAATTCCTATCGTTAAGGTAAACCAGTTAATTCTCCATGCAAACTTTCTTCATCAGAGAGGACAAGAGCTATTTTGCTAATAAGAACCCTGCCCTTCCAAATTCTACAGAAACTTCACATTGTCAAGACACGGCACATTCTGTGGAACACTGGAGCTGTACCCTTATCAATTCATGACAACATAAGAACTAAGGTTTAACTGAGATGCAAACAGAGTCAACCACCAAATGCAACACACCAAAATGCAAGAAAACACAAAGACAGAAACTCATGCTACCTTAGTAAGTCAGCGTGCACATTTGATATTTTTCAACACAAGCCAAGCAGATCAGAGATAGGTCAAAAAACATGTTGGTTTCTGTCAAATCCAAATTAAGTATTCTTCTCATTTACAATTTCCTAGTTCAATATTTTGAATTTAAAGCTAATATAAAGTAGTACTATGCAAAATGACCTAGCGAGTTTGCCCTTAAAAAAAGTTGTACCCCTAAAAATAGAAATTTATCTACCTCATTAGTGTTCCAACGGTGCCTCTCTTTGGGTAAACTTGAACATTTCGGCAGACATTCAAGCAGCTTTTTCGGTAAAAAGATTTTTACATGACTACTATTGCTGTTCCCATGATCATCTATAAAGAAGAAAACAATAAATTCAGAGAAGATCATAGAGAAAATCTCCTGTTAAGTACACTGGCAAGGTCAGAAACAGCAGCTGAGTTTTGGTCACTGGGAGACCAAGAGCATTATTCCTCTTAGTTAACAAAACTCATTTACACACTTATCAGATAGATGGCAGCAGGAATCTGGTCAAGAGGCTCTAAAATAAGATTGAGCTTTTTGCTCCATGGCGAGCAAATGAACAGGGAATACCCCAGCAGCTGCCCATAAACAGACCGTTGCTTTTAAAGGTTCTTTCACCAGGTTTCCATGAAGTACATCAAAACTACAAAATGATTTAAACTCACAACACCTAGAAATCTTCTATTAACAGCTGGAAACGTTTTTAAGGTTTTTAGAAAAGAGGAATTATAATAAAATATGACTGCTTACTTTATTGATAAGCTAATACTACTTCATCCCCTAGAATACAAATGAGACTTCCCCTTTCCAAAGAAAATTACAAATCTTATACATATAAGGAATTTAAACCTCCAGTTAGCTACCTAGGTAATACAGAGGCTGGCCCTTCTAGCCTAAATCTAAAAACATACACTTTTAATTAATTTGATTTACATATATATCTATACGATTAATCTATTTCATCAAAACGTAACTCTTCTAAATCAGTGAGGGAAAAGCTCCTTACTTTCAGACTAGATGGTATGTCTATCTGATAATCAGTCTCCCTGATACTTTCTAAAAGAGATCTTTTCCTTTTTTCGTTCACTTATTTATTTACATATCATTTCTTGTTTCATTCCTGTAACAAAGTCCCTTTGCCCGGCTCCTAATTTCTTGCCAGGTTTGACACATTTAGGTCAAAGTTTCAAATTACCCACTCCAATTTTTTTTTAATGCCAAATGGAAGTCCCAACATCCAAAGGGTACAATGCATAACTGGGTACTAAGGAGCAATACATTAAAATACTGAAGACTGAATTTGCGCCAGAAAGTCACAGGTGAAATAACTTACTCTGATATCAGTAAGGTAAAAAAGGACTCCAAGTCAAGAGCCCAGGATTCTTGCCCAGTTCTGCTACTTTCTAATTGTGTGACCTTGGGTAAGTTACTTAATATTTTCAGCTTTCCCAAATCAAGGAGAATGAGATAATCTCTAATTCTCCTCCAGGCATAGATCCCTAGAGAATTTACTGTCACATTCAGTAATTTTAAATGCCTTACAATTAAACAACCTTATATAGGCATACAGGTATTAGTTAAGAATGTTGAAAGTGAAATACAGTAGTATATTTTTCCAGTCATTTACTACAATTTTGTTTAGCACAGACTGTTTTTTGAACATGCGAAAAACATAAAAGAATAAAAAATACTTCTACAGTCATAATAAAATCTTCTCCAAACACTTTTCATCTGATGAACACATTTCTTCTCAAGGAAAAGATCTTAACAGGGAAATACTGGGTATAGAAATAACATCTAAAAAATTTACTACATCTTCCTATAGGGAAGAACTTGAGAGTTTTAGCATATTAAATCTTTTTTGGCCCATGAACTACACAACCAGTTGAATTATAATGCCTATCCTCTATTTCTATAAGCAGTATAAAAACTTGAAAAACTTAAAAATTGACTGCTTTTAAGAATCCAAAATTTTAATTTAATAGCAAAATAAAATTAAACTTTTAAAAAACCCTGCTACGAAACCAAAAAAAAAAAAAAAAGGGTTTAACTAAAAGCAAGTTCATAGAAAGTTCTGTATTAATTACACACTAGAAAACCTTTGTAATTTTATGTGCTTATGCATGCTCCCTGCACTTCACCCTCCCAAGGGAGGTACCATGGGCCATAAAACTTTACAGTGCACAATACCAAATCACATGAGCCTTTACCTCCCTTCTCTTTCCCTAAAATGGTTTTACTCTGCTCTTTAAAAATCTCCCCTGATGTGTATAATCTTCAAAGTAGAGGTGAAAAAATTCTAAAATCTATACTCAATTTTGATATTTACCAATTACAGGGTACCTTCTACGAAAACAGTACTGTGCTAGATGCTCAATCAATTGGCTTACTTTGAATAGTACATGACTAGTCATAGCTCCTAAAAAACTATTTACGTATAATTTTGACAATGAATGGAATATGAAACCCCAGCTTCTATTTCTATGTTTGTGGTCACAACCTGATGTTAATCATCTGTCCTTTTAGCCTCCTTGAAGAACCCAGCTGTCCTTCGGCATACGAAGCATATGAGTGAGTGGGTGGGTGTGTGTGGGGGTGTGTGTGGGGGTGGGGAGAGGGAGGGAGACGGAGGGGGGAGGGGAGAGAGAGAGAGAGAGGGAGCGAGCACTCTTCTCAACAGCACAACTAACTGCTAGAGAAAAGGCTTCTGTCTTCCACTCTGATACCAAATCAGGCAGCAGTGAATCGGCCCAAAGGCTTTTAAAGAGGAAAAGGAGAATAGCTGTGTGAGCACTCTCTCAATCAAGTTTCTAAATTTAGCACTTTATGGGGATGTGCAGCCATGGGTTCAAAAGGAATAGAAGTATGACAGGCCAATGGGTTCCCCTTAATCAGTTTTTAAACTGTGCTATTTCCAGAATTTTAGGTTCATGCTGTATATAAATTGGATGTTTTTAAAAAACATAACAATGGGTAAATTTTCCCACTGTGCATTATGAAGAGGGCAGTTTTAATACTGGGAAAAGAATACCAGGAATTCAAACAGCCAAACTGTTAACACTCGTATTTTCAAATTTCAGTTTTTCTAGTTAAAATGGAATAAAGAGTAACTTTGCTTTCACATTAGAAAACAACTGCTCACATGGTTATACTGTATAAAATTACGTTGTTTAATTAAATGTTTTTTAATGTTTTTGGAGTAACTATAATTGATATCATAATTAGATAACACATGTACCAGTTTTTAAATCCTTGTCTCAGTACAAGGATTCCAACAGTATCTTTGAGTTAATGTTAAAAGTAAGTTATACAGTGGTTTCAACTGCATCTCAGTATTTAAATCCAGAGAGTTAAACTCTGACACTGCAAAATGGAAGTGTCAACCAAATACAGTAAAACACTTCACTATCATTATCTAGCAAAATATGCGTGTCTGATACATGACTTCACAAAATAATTTTCTAACCTACTTCACAATAAAAATAACTTATGAAGCTCTTGAAATTGACAGATGATTTGTTTGGCTGACAGCTATTAATTCCAGAGAATGAACCACCTTCTCCAGTCAACCTTCAAATATTTTCCAAATAATAACTTTAGAGGCATAGTATAACTCAACTAAAACTTTCTAAAATGTACGAGAATGCTCATTCACTTAGTTAATTAGGCAAAAAGCAGAATTCTTATTTTCATGTTTTATTTCTAAATCTGAGATTTCACATTACCAAATCCTTCATTTAAATCCAAAGAAATGTATTTGACCTTTTCCTTGGAACACACTGTTGACTTCTACAAGGTAAATCATAACTGTGTTAAGTCTAACCGGGAAATGATGTATCCATTTTATTTTGATTCATAATTAATAAAAATTCAATAATTTTGGTTTTGTGAATAATTACAAACACTGTTATTCAATCAAGTTGATTATGATTAACCTCTCAACCTCTAGAACAAACTGTTCAAAGTAAGTTGGTCTAACAGTGTACCAAATTGCTAAATCTTACTGGGAATATATTTGATCAACAACTTGGAGTGGTAAAATTAAAAGGAAGCGCTACAATTTTCTGTTTAGCTCTAATTATTATGTGCTTAGAGTTAATTACTAGGATAGGAACTGATTGAGGAAAACATAAGCGCATATTGTTAAATTCAAGTCAGCACAGTGCTCACAGCAGCAAATACTGCCATTACTAATCTAAGACCTTCAAATCGCTATCCACCCAAAATAAATATTAATTAAGCACCAACTATGTGCCAAGGCTTGGTATGATTTCTTCCTATTCTTCTCGAAAGAAATTCTCCAAAATGAATTAAACTCAGTTGTAATTATCCAAAAGATTTTTTAAAGGTTAAAAAAAATAATAAGTTTTTTTAATAGAAAAGTATAACTAGTTTTGCTATTTCACAACCCCTTTCCTCTTCTTAGAGTGCGTGTGATCATCAAATCTTACCCTTTCTATTTTTAGGTGGCCAGATACCCTCTCCCTGTCAATCATATTACCAAACCTCTGACCCAGGTCTAGGTCAACTCAATCTCAGGTTTAATAAACTTCTCACTATTTACCTGAATTTTATATTTTCAATCTAAAAACATGTAGGTGGGGGCAGATAAAGTGGCGAGGCCCAGCAGCCTTGCGATCAATTGCCGTCAATTTGGGTTTGGGGCATCCTCTCCTGCTTCGTCCCATTCAACTTCAGTCTGAGCTACATGTGATCAAGTACATTTATTTTCTACTATTTATAAGGGAGCAGACATTTGTGGGACTCTATATCAGGCATCCAGAAAGGATTTTACATTGTACTCTTTCATTTAATCTTCACAATAACCCGTCTGGGCATAATCACCCCCATTTTACAGATGAAGAACCTGAGGTTCAGATTAATTTGCCCAAGATCTACAGCTAGTAAGTGGCTCAAATGGGATTCAGACATTACCTCTGGCTTTTCCCGCAATACCACAAGGCTCCTACTCTTAAGTCACCCAGAATTTGACACTAGAATTACAGAATCGTTGTATTAGTATATCTAAAATTTGCAGAGTGCTCTGAGTTTTCCATATGATTAAACCCTTTGCCTTTTTAATCCTCACAGAAACTTTATGAGGGGAGTATTATTTTGCTACCCCCAGATGGATTAAGTAACTCATCTAAGATCACACAGCAAGTTAAAGGCAGAACCCAGGTCTTCTCACTCCTCATCACAGGCTTTCCTGCACTACAAGGATGGAATTACTCTCACTGCCAAGCCCACCCCTTCCTGTAAGTCAAAAGCTTTCGAATCCTACCTTCTATAGGTGGCACGGTGTTGAGAACACAGTAGGTGCTAGTTCCGCAGAATACACTTTGGGAAACGCTCTAAGGAAACAGAAAATAAAATGTAAAACTAATCTTTGAAAAAGATAAATACTGGCTCTTCTGTGATATTCCTGCCAAAGATGCAAAACCTGAATCTAATCATGAGGAAACATCGGACAAATCCAAATTGAGGAACATTCCACAAAATGGCCTATAGTCTTCACAAACGTCAAGGTCATGAAAGTCAGAAAGGACTGAGAACTGTTCTGGATCAAAGGAGGCTAGGAGACAATCAAGTGCCACCCAGGGTCCCCGCGGGGCCTTTCTCTACAAGGTCAGCACTGGGTCAACTGGCACCACCGGAAGAGCTCGGAGGATTCGACGGTAGAGAAGTCTGGGTGTTCATTTCCTGACTTTGATTCCTGCATTGTGGTGATGGAGGAGAATGTTGTTTGTAGGAAACACATAATAAAGTTCTGACAGTCAAGGGGAATGAAACATACCGGCAACTCACTCTCTCACATAGTTCACGGGGAAAGAAGTCCTCTGCACTACACCTGCGATGTTTCTGTAGGCTAAGAGTGTTTCAAAATGTAAAGTACACGTGTGTGAAAAAAAGATCTATGCTGCTGAACCTCTATTACCTGTGCAGTTTTTTTTAACAGGGAGCATATGTGCTGTACGTACAGTACATTGTTACTAAGAAGAACCAATGCCATTTCATTCTGCAGCTCAGTCAACATTCAACGACATCATTACCACTTCCCAACAGCAAGGCCCACACCTGACTCATTCAAACGGATCTATGAGTGCCAACTAACAGCACGGCGGGTGGAGTGAGTCAGGGAGACGTTGGAAGACCAGGTCTCTGCTCTCAGGCTGCTTCATGTACATAAAATTAAAGCTTTCATATAAAAACCTACACCATGTTGTACAGCAGAAACTAACACAACATTGTAAAGCAGTTATACTCCAATAAAGATATTAAAATAAAATAAAAAAAAAACCTACACCACGGTAACTTTTGAAAAGGGGGGGAGGGCTTCCCTGGTGGCGCAGTGGTTGGGAATCTGCCTGCTAATGCAGGGGACGCGAGTTCGAGCCCTGGTCTGGGAAGATCCCACATGCCGCAGAGCAGCTGGGCCCGTGAGCCACAATTACTGAGCCTGCGTGTCTGGAGCCTGTGCTCCGCAACAAGAGAGGCCACGATAGTGAGAGGCCCGCGCACAGCGATGAAGAGTGGCTCCCACTTGCCACAACTAGAGAAAGCCCTCGCACAGAAACGAAGACCCAACATAGCCATAAATTTAAAATAAATAAATAAATAAAAACTTAAAAAAAAAAAAAAGGGGGGGGGGGGAATTTCTCTGAGTCTTGCCAGCCAATTAGTCTGGGTCCCTTTTTGTTCAGTTGCAATATTATATAAATTTTTAGATTACTCCTCCAGCACTATAAACCACAGATTTATATACCTAGAAAACCAACGACAGTCAACAATCACCCTCAACATTTTATGTTTAAAATATAAAAAACTCAGTTCTCTCACTTACTAGCTGTCCTTGGGAAAGTAATTTAACCTCTCTGTATTACCTCATCCAAAAAAGTACAGAGAATTGGATGGGATAATGCACACACAAGGGCTTTAGATTCAAGAGTACCACTCAATATAAAATGCCATTGTTACTATAGTTAATGAGGATAATCTTTAACAACGTTAACATTTTCTGAGAATAAACTGATGACTGCCTGGACTTTTTGTGCCACAGAGAGTGTTGAAATCTGACTAAGCTGACTCCCCTGAGGTTCTGACTTTCCTCTCCCTTAGTGCCACGGGAAGTGAGTGCTTCACCACAGAACAAGTCTTTCTCCACAATGTGATTCCTAGCTACCAGGATAACCATCAGCTCCTAATCATTTATTTCTTGTTTCTGGAAAATTCTTGTTCCAGTACTTTTACTGTCCTTCTTCTGCTTGATTTAATCAATAGTGGTAACCACTGATTAGCAATCTGGGCCTGAGGATTCTCCCCGTGAACCATGGACTGACCTCAGCTTTCATGCTCCTTTGGAAAATTCAACATTAGTCTCTCCCCCTGACCGAATGTGGGATTCTAGACTTCAGGCAACATCTTTGAGAGTCGCCAGCAACAGCCTTCTCAGCACAGTAATGCAACATCCCATCTTAATGTGGTTTCCAAATTGAAACGTGAAATTTTACGGTGTTAAAAAGAATGTTTTACGTTAAAGACTTTACATTTTCTGGCTTCCTATTACCAAAAAACAAGATAGCTTAGGTTTACCACGGATCAAGACATCTCGCAATGGTCTCCTCAAAAGTTTTAAAAACCACTAATGTACAGTGGAACACATTAGTGAATGACTTCATAAAAAGAACTTTTACACCTGACTTCAAAGTTTGATGACAGGTAATTTAGTGGTAAAACATATCATATAACAAATCGAAAGAATTAAACGCTAAAAACAACATATGTAACAGAAATATCACGAACAACCAACCATGATTTCTCAATAGCACTAGCGTAATAAGTGAAGTCTTAATAGTTCGTTTAAGCAGGAAAGAAACTCACTCACATAACTTGAGAGTGAAATCAAATGACATCCCACCCTAAAAAACACAATGTTCTCAAAGCAAATAAGGCGAAACAAGCAAACTCACATAAGCAATGGCTACCTTGTATGAAGTACCCAGGGGCCAGCCTCTGAGCTAGCTCCTTTCACAGGGCCCCTGAGACCTGTCTCTGAAAGCCAGACTGGCACTGGAGTGCAGAGAGGAGCACGGGTCTGAGGATCTGGAGCCACGGGGTCCTGAGCCAGGCCCACCACTGCCTGCTGACAAGGCCGGGGCAGACAGCTGAGCTCTCTGTGCACAGACAAGGGTGGAGTGGGAAAAGTACAAGCTCTAACGCCAGCTCTGGATTCCAGTCTTCATGCTGCCCTCCCTGGCTGGCTCTCAAGTCTGACTCCGACCTCTCTTCCCTCGGGAGCCTCCCGCTGACTGAGGCGAGCAGCCCAACTGGTGCTGTCTGAATAGCCTGTATTTCCCTCCTGCCGGAAGCCTCCATCTTTATCATAACTCCTTCCATGTGTTCTACACACATGAAAGGAGCACCTCACATGTGCCAGACACCGTCCTAGGAGCTGGGACCCAGCAGTGAACAAGACCAACAAAGGTCCCACACTCATGGGGTACATGCCAGTGGGGGAGGCAGGTGGTAAGTGGGATAAACGCTGTGAAGGAAATAAAACGGAGTGACGCTCTACGATGAAAAATCAGGTAGGGAGAGCTCTGTTTCTGAAAGCACATCCATGTGTGGAGCAAAGGGACTACTTGATTAGAGCATCAGGAAACCCGGGTTCTCTCGTTAACTAGGTTGAGTGGCTCTCAGCGTGGCTGCACTTCAGTCATCTAGGGAGATTTTTAAAATTCTGATGCCCGGGCTGCAATCCTGACCACTTCAGCCAGAATGTATGGAGATGGAACCCAGGCATCAGTATTTTTTAAAGGTTCCCAAGTGATCCCAAGGTGTATCCAAGGATGGGAGCCACTGAAACAAACAGCTGTATGACTCTGCTAACTCTCTGACTTTGCCAGTTTTCTCGAGAATAAAATCACAGGTTGACCTTGAGCAGCGCATCCCCAACTTTAATGCACATGTGGGTCATCTGAGGCTCTTGCAGGTTCTGACTCACAGGTCTGAGTGGTGCCTGAGCCTGTGCCTCTGAGACACCCCCATGATTCATGGCCCCACCTAGACTATCAGAAACTAGATGATCTAAAAGATCCAGTCCCAACACTCCTGACTGCACAATTCCATGGATTCCTAATAGACTGAGAAAGTACTTTTGTCTGTTAACACAAACTATAATACAAAACTATACCAGAATATCCAAGCAAGAAAAGCAAGAGAAACTACAAGGATGGTTACTCAATTAAGTACAGTGTCCAGGGTCTGCTAGAAGTGCCCAAGAGAGGACACACAAGCTCTTTAAAGTATTCCCTGCCTTCAAAAGGTGTATCTAATTGGAGACAATACTAAAAAAAAAAAGAAAAAAAATGTAATGAAGAAATAATACATGATTTATTAAAGCCTGAAGTGAGGAGATGAGAGCAGTATGGAAACCTAGTAACTATCTGTGTACCAGCACAAACTCCTTGGAGGCATGGAATATGTTTTATCCATTTCTGCTTCCCTTCAGAGAACCTAGGTCAGACGGTTACACATAGCCACATTCGTTTTATATACTAAAAAAAAAAAAAAAAAAAAATGTATATATATAGTTTTGGATGATGGAATAAATGAAACAAAATGCTATATAATGAGAAGTGATTACTGGCTTTTGGACAGAGAAGCTGCGTGATGAAAACTATATTTACAGTTCTTTGAAATAAGGACTGACAATGTTTAAGTCTCCATAGAGTCCCTTTAAAGCTACCTGAGGACCCACCACATAGCTTATTAAAACAAAGGCAGAGAGATGCCCCATTGAATGCAATAAACCAGTTATATCAATTAGAAGTGATACATTAAAAAGATTTTTGTCACATAGTTTTAAATTGAGCCTTGAAATTCACTGATCATTACATATAACATGACATACAAATAATCAAAATTAAGGCAGAGTCCGAAATTCTCAGCACCTTTACTAAACTCACCAGTTCTGCCTAGCATTCTAGGCATCGTGCCTAGTTAGGCAGGCTAACTCTTAGAACAAACTGTGTCATGGCTCAAATACCATAAATATTTACTTCTTGCTCGTGTAAAGTCCAAAACAGTAGATCAGGAGGCAGCTCTCCTCCAAGCAGCGGCTCGGGCCCCACATCTCCTTCCATCTCATGGCAGGAGCCTTCCTACGTCACTGGGCTCTTCTGCATCAGCCAGCAGAGGGAAAGGACACGGATAACCGAGCCGGACGGTGCTACGGGCCAGGCCTGGAAGTGGCACACTTCTCAGCTCTCACGCCATTGGCTAGGATATGGCCACAGAGCCACACCTAATTGCAAGGGAGGTTGGGAAATGCAGTCTGGCTACCTGCCCAGGAAGAGGAGATAGGTTTCGCAATCAGCTAGCAGTCTCTGCCACAATGCCATTTGTAACTGTTTGGTTTTTTTTTTAATTATAGAAGAGTCACTCCTTTCAGAAATACCTTCTAAACCTACAACCTCCACCTTTAATCCCTAAGGCCATTCAGCATCTAAACCCAATCTAGCAGTTTTTCTACTCCGATAAATATTTTTCTAACATATTCAAAATAAGACAACATCCAGGGCATCCTTGAAGGGATGTCTGGCTTTTCTGGTACTTAATGTCTGGCACATAATAGAAGCGCAAATATTCGTTGAATTCATGGACGAATGGCATTCCCAGAAGTTCATGGAAAGGGAAAAGAATGGTCCCATCTCTTGCCCTGGTGGTGGTAGGATTTACTGAAGACCATCAGTCTTTTTAAGAACCTCTGTCTCCCTCTCCTAAGGCCACCCTAAGTTGCCACCTGTCTTCTGGAACCTGAACAATCAAGCAGTAAGACAAAAGCTACTTTCGACCCAGTAAGAAGAACTAAGGGGGTGAAGATACTCTACCATGTTCACAGACAACAACAGAGCCAATGCTACCATTGAGAGCACAGGCCTGCTCAACAAAGAGGAACACAGGGTCTGTCAGAGACCAGGCTCTGGAGGCCTCCATAAAACCGGGCTAATGACCTCTGAGACTAGAAAGCCAACATGCACCCTAAACACAAACCACAAAAGGTTAGTGGGGGAAAAAATTACATGGTATAGTACAAAAACATTTTGTGCTCATGTATTACCTCTTTTCAAGAAGTTCAAAATATATCATAAGTGCTACTATAATAACCCTCCCAATACTCCTATGGGATAGAGACAAAATTAAAGTGTGTACTCAAGTTAAAAGGAAAACGTCTGCTAGGTGGCTGACTTCCTACTACTGGGGCCAGCGCAGTAAGAAAGTGAAGCAGTAACCTCTAAGGTAATTGGGGCACAAACCATTTTAGGCTCTCAAATTGAGTTCAACACCTAGAATTGAGTTCAAAAGCAAACAAGTTGCTAAAACAAACCACAAAACAGTTGAAGGGCTAAGACGCTAATACAGGAACTAATACTACAATATATCAAGCCTGATTTATGACCTGAGAAATCACATTAATTGATTCACTATTACCAGAGATTCATGTAAAGCATATTTAAACTGATTTCAGAATGAAAAAAAAAAAAATTCTTTCTAGGTATGAATCGCAATATCATTAGAATTTTTATAAACTTAATTTGGCTAGGAAGCCAGTATACTCAATACTCTGAAAATAATCAAAGAGCACTTATTAAATGTCCTCACTTGTATAAATAGATTCTAGTAGAACATATTCAGAAAAAAAAACACTATATGAAATTTAAAATTACACTGTCTCAGCACTTATCATTACTAATACTGATAACTTTTTTAACTACTCAAAGAGAGATATAAAATATCAACCCAACAAGCTAGGCATTCCATTTGATATTATGTACATATAACAAGCATTTTCACATTTAAAATCTTATTCTGGCCCCAGAAGGCAGCAGAGCAGACATGATGTCTGTTCTAGAAAAGGCACCAAGGCACAGGCAGAGACACTTGCCAAGGGCCACAGGCTGGGAGGGGACAGAGCAAGAACCAGGAGCAGGTCTCCCTACACGACTCCGGGGCTGTTCCCACAGAACACAGGCTCCCTCCCTAATAATGCAATAACGCTTCTCCACAAAGAAGCAACACAAAAGTTGGGGCAGAAAAAGTTCACAAGTTGCTCTGACAGAAAAGCCAAAGCACACGAGGAACATGGAAGAATACCTAGTAATCCAAGCTGGGAGTTCAACATCCTAAAGGAAAGGCCAGCAACACAACAGCTACACACACACACAAGTCTGGATGTTGATCTGGTAGAAAGATTTTCCGTGCTTCTCAAACATTTTTTAGTCCATGAACCACAGACCACCCATCACCTATCACTACTTGCTACGGCCCCAAAACTAAAACCTCATCAAAACCAAAGGGGTGGGGACTTCCCTGGTGGCGCTGTGGTTAAGAATCCGCCTGTCAATGCAGGGGACACGGGTTTGAGCTCTGGCCCAGGAAGATTCCACATGCCGTGGAGCAGCTAAGCCCATGCGCCACAACTACTGACCCTGCGCTCTGGAGCCCGCGAGCCCCAACTACTGAAGCCCGTGCGCCACAACTACTGAGCCTGCGCTCTATAGCCTGCGAGCCACAACTACTGAGCCCGCGAGCCAGAACTACTGAAGCCTGCACGCCTAGAGCCCATGCTCCGCAACAAGAGAAGCCACCGCAATGAGAAGCCTGCGCACCGCAACGAAAAGTAGCCCCCGCTTGCCGCAACTAGAGAAAGCCCACGCACAGCAACGAGGACCCAACGTAGCCAAAAATAAATAAATAAATAAAAATTTAAAAAAAAAAAAAAAACCGAAAGGGAGGAGGACACTGTGTCTCACAGCAGAGCAATGAGGCGTCCCCTTGAGCGGAGCCTGGCCGCGTGGGGCCTCACCTAATCCAAATGCAGCCAGAACTAGGAAGAACGCCAAGACACTCTCGGAGGCCAAAGACATCTGTCCACGCGCAAAAGCTCACACACTCCACTGTGAGAAGGGCTCTCTTGATCCACAGTCCTAGTTTGTGGTAATTTGTTACAGCGGCAAAGGTAACTAATACACTGATCAGGGCCCAGTGAGTTCTTTTCTCACCTTGGACTTGATCAATCATTTCACTATCATTTTACCAGCACTCTGCATTTACCACCAAAACCCTTGAAAGAATTGTCTACTCTCTCACTACCTCTTTCTCATCCTCTCAACTCACTATCAAATTGACAAAATCAGTACCTTTTTCTTAGTCTTCATTCTACTCAACCTCTCAGCATTACAACTGATAACCTCCTTACAACCCTTTGCACTTAAGCATCCCTGACTTTATGTTCTTCTTGTTCTATCACCTCTCTGACCATTCTTCCTCAGTCTCCTCTGGTCCTCTCCTCTCTGGTGACACTTAAATGGAAGCATTCACCACATTTCTGCCCACAAGTCCCTTCTCTTCTCCCATGACAATTTCACACACTACTATGAATTCTACTCCTAATTCATCTGAACTGATTCATTCTTTCAACCAACAGGCACTGTTCTGGGCACAGAGCTGTATAATAGCAACAAGCAAGACAATCAAGGTTCTACGTTCATGAAACTTACATACTCTGCCAGAGGCTCTATTTGCCCCTCCAGGTCTACTCACCACCCTTCTCCACCCTGCCCTGTGCCAGGGAGGCTGACCTCTATGGACTCCATCACCAGGGCTCCCTTGCCCTCTGAAAGTTCAATGAAGAGAAAAAACAGGGTGATATGAATGACTCCCTCATCTCTGATCCACATTCCCAATGTCATATTGTACGCATACATGCTAACGCTACCCCACTTACACCCAGAACAGAACCGATAACATTTGCATCCAGTCTCCCCAAAACATATCCCTCCTTATTCCTCCCTCCCTCAGTTAACGGCCTCACTAACACCAGCTGTTGAGGTTCGCAAGCTAAAGTCACCCCCAACTCTTCTCATCCCTCAAGGCCCACGGTCAGTCAGGCACAAAACTGTACCTCTCTCACACATACACATACAGCTCAGTCGCACCAGCTCCTTTTTGCAACCCACTGCTACAGACGTTCCTGCCAGGAGCTACTGTCTCCCAACTCCAGTCCTTCCTCTTTGCTCATTCATTCAACCAACAAACATTTACTAAGCCCACCCCAGGTGCCAGGTATTCAAGCCTCTGACCACTAAAGGTGTAAATCTAACTGAAGGAGAAAGAGAAGTAAACAAGCAAGTTCAACACAAGTGAAAGAGCTAGGACGAGGAAAACCATAAAGTACTATGGGTGCACCAGGGAAGGGCACACAACCCAATCTGAAAAGAGGCAAGGTCAAGAAGGCTTAGTCCGAAAAGTGTTATTTAAGCAGAAACCCAGAGGACGAGGAGAGGCAGCAAAACAGAGCATATGTGTTAAGTATGTGTGTATTTGTTTTAGAGGAAAGTGCACCTTCTAAGCCAAGGCGATGACAATGCGCAAGGCCTAAAACCAAGAGAAAGCATGGTGCCCTGAGACAACCAGAATCTAAAAACATTTACCACAGCTGGAGTGGAGAGGACGCTGGAGCAGGAAACAGGTGGTCCTTATTAGCACCTTCAAGGAGAACTGACTAACCAATCAATCCCACTCCTCCGCTAAAAAAAACAAACAAACAAACAAACAAAAACCCTAAAAACCTCTCCCAAAGCAGAGAGAATAAACGCCAGGCTCCTCAGTCTGACTTTCCAAGCCCCCACAACCCGACCCCTACCTACTTTGCCAGGATCATCTACCCACATGCACCAGGAACCCCAGCCTCCCCGGTACTCCTGGCTCTGTGCCTTTGCTCCATTTCCTCCACTTGGAATTTCTCATCAAACCATCATGTTTGCCTGTCAATAATGCCAGGTCAAATTCTACCTCCTTCCAGAAGTCTTCCCAGTTCCTTCCAGCACATGATTACACCATTCATTATGACCTGCCTTGACTCAGTTACATCCATATCTGCTCCCCTGCAGGCTGGAAGCTTCTGGAGTATTATGAACAGAAGTGAATCCTAATTTCCGAGACTAGGACAAATGTTCAGAAAAATATTCAATTTATCAGCATTGCACTTCTAAGTAAACAACCAAAGAGGGTCATGAAAAAATAATTATTTTTGAATTATATAAATACAATCAATCAAAAGCCTAGATTTCTATATGTTTTCAATGAGTATCTCTAAATAAAAATGGCTACACACTGCCTCATAAGATTAAAAAATGGTAAGTAGATAAGCTCAGAAAGGTTGTTACTTGCTCAAAGTCACAAGGCACTTAAGGGGTAAAGACCAGAGTCAAGGCTTCAGGGACTCCTCAAAAGCTACAAACAGCCAGATATAACCACAGTATCCCCATGTATCTCCCTAACCAGCCATCCGATTACCTAAAACTTCCTTCCTTCACTCTTCCCTCAATTAATTCCCATTTTCCTTCAGAGTTCAGCTCAAGAACGCTCCTCCAAGCTTTCAGATGAGCAAATCCCTTTCTGATGCACTACACTCGCCTGCACAGCATGGACGTGATACAGCACTAGGAAGGCAAGGGCGGTGTATCAGTTGTAATCACACATGGCACCTTGATTAACGCTGGTTTCCCTGTCAGCTGCGTGAGGACAGGGACCATGACTGTCCTTCTCTGGGCCTGGCACTTTATTATTATGTGTTGAGTAAATGAACTGCCTTAAGAGTGTAACAGTAACTGATAGTCACATGGCCTCCACAGGACTACAAGATCCTAAAATAATTTCTGACACCTCCAATAATAATAATAATGACAATTACATAAAATTTAATGTCACATTATTGTAATATATTCTAACTCTTTTATAATCAAATATTCATGAATGGAATCTGTTCATTCTCTATTAATCAGAATGAGTGTTAACCAGAAGACCACATTTTTTCTAAACACGCAAGGCACCAGCAAACTTTCACGTCAAAAGAACACACACACAAGAAGCCAACCTATACAGTCTATATGAGTAACTATTTGCTCTCCTGGAACCTGAAAAGTCCAATTCCAGCCTCACAGGGAATTAGGTTTTTCCACAACACAGCCTACTATATTAATAAATTTAAACAACAATTTTTTTAAGGCAAGATGCTTGGGTGCTTGAGTTAGGCAGGACTAGTTCCCAAACAGCAGATCCATAAAAAGGATTTAAACTCCCCAGATTGATCCACCCATTTAATATATAATCCCTATCAATATCAAAACAGCCTTTTTTGTAGAAATTGACAAGCTGATCTGGATATTATATGGAAAATCAAGGAACCCAGAATATTCAGAACAATCTTGAAAAAGAAGAACGGTTGGGGGACAGACACTTCCCAATTTCAAAAATTAACTACAGGGGGCTTCCCTGGTGGCGCAGTGGTTGGGAATCTGCCTGCCAATGCAGGGCACACGGGTTCGAGCCCTGGTCTGGGAGGATCCCACATGCCGCGGAGCGGCTAGGCCCGTGAGCCACAACTACTGAGCCTGCGCATCTGGAGCCTGTGCTCCGCAACGGGAGAGGCCGCAACAGTGAGAGGCCCGCGCACCGCGATGAGGAATGGCCCCCGCTCACCGCAACTGGAGAAAGCCCTTGCACAGAAACGAAGACCCAACACAGCCAAAAATAAATTAATTAATTAATTTTTTTTAAAAAATTAACCACAAAGCTACAGTAATCAAGACAGTGTGGTACTGGCATAAGGACAGACATACAGATCAATGGATTAGAAATGAGACTCCAAAACCAAGCCCACACACTTATGGCCAACTGATTTTTGGCTAGGGTGCCAAGATACTTCAATGGGAAAAGAATGGTCTTTTCAACGAATGGTACTGGGACAACTGGATATCCACATGCAAAAAAAGATGAAGCTGGAAGCCTACCTACCTCACAACATACAAAAACCCAAAATGAATCAGAGGCCTAAATGTAAAAGCTAAAACTACTAAACTCTGACAAGAAAACATAGGTGTAAATCTTCATGACCTTGGATTAGGCAATGATTTCTTAATTATGACAGCAAAAGCATAAGCAACAGAAGAAAAAACAGATAAACTGAACTCAATCAAAATTTAAAACTTTTGTGCTTCAAAGGAAACCAGCAAGAAAGTGAAAAGACAATCCACAGAATGGGAGAAAATATGTGCAAATCATACATCTGATAAGGGATTGATATCCAGAATATATCAAAAATGCCTACAACTCAAAAGCAAAAACCATACAACTCCATTCAAAAATGGGCCAAGGCCTTGAATACACATTCCTTCAAAGGAGACACACAAATGGCCAATAAGCACAAGAAGAGATGCTCAACATCATTAGCCTTTAGAAAATGCAAATCAAAACCACAATAAGATACCACTTCACAGCCACTAGAATGGCTGTAATCAAAAAGACAGATAACAACAAGTGCCAGCAAGGATGTAGAGAAATTGGAACCTTCAAACATCACTGGCAGGAATGTAATATGATGCAGCCACTTTAGAAAGCAGTCGGGCAGTTCCTCAAAAGTTAATCACAGAGTTACCATATGACCTAGCAATTCCACTCCTAGGTGTACACCGGAGAGAACTGAAAACACATGTCCATGCAAAAACATGTACACAAACGTTCATAGCAGCATTATTCATAGTAGCCAAAAAGTGGAAATAACTCAAACGTCCACCAACTGGTGAACAGATAAATAAAATGCGGTATATCTGTATAATAGAGTATTATTCCACCATAAAGAAATGAAGTTCTGATATACAGCATAACGTGGATGAAAAACATTATGCTAAGGGAAAGAAGCCAGTCACAAAAGGCCACATATTGTAGGATTCCATCTATATGAAATGTCCAGAATTGGCAAATCCATAAAGACAGAGAGTGGATTTCTAATTGCCTAGAGCAGAGGAGAGGGAGGAAAGGAGAGTGCCTACTCACGGGTAGAGGTTTCTTTTTGGCGTGATGAAGATGTTCTAGAATTAGATAGTGGTGATAGTTACACAACTGTGTAAATATACTAAAAACCACTTAACTGTATATTTTAAAAGGGTGAATTTTATGTTATATGAATTATACCTCAGTACAGCTGTTATCAAAAAGGAATCAAATCCCTTTATGTATCTTTAAAACATTATATACTTTCCTCTTTTGTTAAGCAGAGCATACTTAGTATTGCTTCTGTGAATACACTCAAGGTCATCACTATGAAACATCAATTACTAAGCAGCTGTATATTCACAGACTTCAATGGTGTGCTGGCTACTAGCCCTTTTACATAGACCTCCAAACCACTGCTTTCAGCCTTCTACCTGTTTATTATAATTTTACTTCCTCCTCCTACCATGAGAAATCAAGAAAAACCTGAGATTAGATGCAGGAAGGATACGAAGGAAAAGCCAAACAAGTATGCATACAGGTAGCCGCATGTGCTTAAGACAGAGGCTGTTCCGTTTCCTCCCTCCAGACCCCCTCTTCAGAGGCAACGTCTCCAACCGTCCAGGTTTAGTGGTCCACAAGAAGGGGAAAGGCACTAAACCAGGTTTAGTGGTCCCAAGCATCTCAACCGTGGGACACCTCAGAAGACACTGGCCTCCCTCAAATTGCCTGGTCCTCCCTGAGAACCACCAGGGCAATGGCTGCCAGACCACCAGGTCCCCACGTGTCCCGGCTGCTTCACCACCACTCCAAGCACGAGCCCTGGGACAGCTGCTACACCCACTGCTGACTTGCTGCACACACAAGTGGGCTGGCTGGCTGAGGATGCCCCGCCTCATAGCTGTAGCCACAGGGAACATTTTCTCTGCAAAAAGTTTACTCGCTATAGCGAGGGGACATGAGAAATCCATTTTGGAGTCAATATTCTTTCTTTTACACTGTTTGATGGAGACAGAGGTCAAGGCGTCAGGACCCCCTGCTACAGTCCCCTTCTCCCACAATCCTTCACCTTAAGCCCCTCTAGGTGATCAGCAGGCCAGCAACCCTAACCAGCCCTCTCTCAGCGTGCACCGGACCGGGGTGAACGCCCAGCCTTGGAAACAAAGCAAGTGGCTGAGAGGAGTCAGTCCAACCCTCCGTCTGGAGTATTTTAAACACACGCCATAGAGACTGGAGTCAGATGACGGTGAGCCCTGGAACCAGAGTCAGGATGCGCAGAAGCCATGACCGGGACCCCTGCCCACTGCGTGCAAACTACGGTGCGGCAAGGAGGCTGCGTGCGAGTGAGAAGCCTTGTCTGCAAGGAGAAACGGGGAGCGGCAGAGAGGGGAGCCGGCAGAGCCATGACCCCCGCTCAGCCCCAGGGGCTCTAGAGGAAAAGGCCACTCCAGGCTCTCCAGGTGCAGCTCCCAGACTGTCCAGTTCACTGCAGTCTCCGTCCTGGGAGGCTGAGATGGCCTCTGTTCTTCTTACACAAAAACCACCTTCACTTAACCTAAGTGGCTTGTGTTCCCTGCAAGAAAAACGGCTCCAACTAAAGGAGGGCCTGCTTCCCCTCCCTGATATCAAGTGTCCTAGTGTCCACTTTCTATATAAATGAACCTCAGAGCCATCTGATGTTCGTTTAGTGTGTGTGTGTGTGTGTGTGTGTGTGTGTGTGTGCACGCACGCATGCAGGGATAGGTTGGGGGGGGGGATTTTGATGCTTTATTTAAGGCACAACCTGCCAACTTAGTGTAATGAAAATATTGCCACACATTTACTTTTAGCTCCTTATAGCTACTTTTCTCATTGGGTTTTAAATCCATTTGGGGTTTTTTTTTTAATTGTGGAAAAATACACATAACCTAAAATGTACCACTTTAACCCTTTCTGAGTGTACAATTCAGTGGCATTAAGTACATTCACGCCTTGTGCACCATCCCCACTCACCACTGTTTATCTTTAAAAGTGCTCTGAAAGCCATGACTTTTTCATTCTTTTGTGTTAAACAGGGATTTCCGTCTAGGCTCTGTCATCAAGCGACAAGGCGGTGCCGAAGGCGCTGGAGGGGAGACGGCAGAGAACACCCGCAACCACCTGGAGCAGCCCCAGGGCGGCTAAGTCCGTCCTCGGTTCCTCCGGCCCCGGCCACGGAGGCTGGAGCCTAAAAATACCGGCAGAGGACACACACCGGCTGTCAAGGAGATCCAGCCCAGTTAGAAAGGCTGCCACTATCACCTGATTTGCATCAGAAGACACCCATACGGGCAGCAATGGGTCATCTGTAGAATAATCAAATTCAGTGGAGAAAGACTGATGGTCCTCGCCTCCCAGAGTGCCTGGAATAAATCTCTGGGCCTTGAACTTGGTCAAGTAATCCATGATCAATTTCTGGAGGACCCCTAGGAAGAAAAACAAGTACTTCAAAAATGTTGAGTACCCACTCGCCACCTTCCGCTTGTTACAGCTCTCTTTGTAAGCACAACAGCCTGTTACCGATAAAATTAAATAAGAGACCTCCATCAGAAGCTTTGTCAAAGCAAATGATTCAGCCAGCACATTTCATAATGGCAGAGACAGAAAGGATAAGGCAGAGAATGTTGCCAAGAACACCGGGAACTTTAACTTGCCCCTCAGTATCTTTAAATATGAAAGAAACTTTCAAAAACTAAATTATATTCAAGGTATCTCCAAACGCCAGGCCTGGAGCAGCCCAGGGAGTACGCCCAAGTGAAGATGCTATATGATCAATCACAGTGGACTCACCGGAACTCCCCAATCCACAAGAGTTTCTTAGTAGGAAGAGTCTAGCAATTGATACATCCTAATAACAGTTATATTAATCAACTCCAGGAAATAAAGCTAAATGAATGTAAATAATACTACCTTAAACATAAAATGTCTGAGGTTAGCAGACACTTTTGCATCTGTAATCGTGTATTATTTAAGTCTGTTTTTCCAACACTATAAACTCTCATCCATATTAGAATAAAGACCTGAAATGTGTCATAGGGAATAACTAAGCAGAATGAACATTTTTGTGCTGTGCATCTTTAACAATTTCTTTTGCAATTTTTAACTCGCAACGTGTTAGACCTAAAAAATTAAGCCCTCTCTGTATACCAGAAAGGAGGCACCTCGGTGACTATAGTTCAAATTCCTCGTACACAGACGGCCTGACCTGGAGCAAGTACCTCAAAAGGGAAAGAGAGAGTTACACAGAATAAGACAGCTGCACACCAGCACAGCAAGTCATGAAGTGAAATCCCACACATGCAACTTCATTTTCTTAGCATCATAAGTCAGATTGGGAAGGAACTTTAGAGGCTGTCACTAGGACTACTCTCTACCCAACACGTGAATCCCCGTAAAATTATGACCGACTAACTCATTCTACGAGAGCAGAAGCCTAGGAAAAGCAAGATGAGATGCTGAGCCAGAATCAAGAGTGACGAAGTAGGATCTGGTAAGGAAGAGAAGGCTGCAGAGGCCAGGGAGAGAGGCTTCTAGCATCCGGCCTGCAGAAGTGGCAGCAAGCACAGCAGAAAATACACCTCTAGCTGGGGTCCTTGCTCCCCGTTCACCAGTGCTCCTGGCTACTGAAAGAGAAGAGTACGAGCTGGGAACCACAGTGGACTTGTTCTCAAAGCCATACAGGAAACCTAAGCCTTTGTGGCCAGAGGACTCATCTAGCACTGTTTGGTTCAGGGTAAGACAAAAATGATATTGCTGGCACTACAGCTAGGCTGCCCAACATTTTGAAATCTGATATCAAAACCCATAACTTTTCATAAATCCTACAGCAGTACACAGTAGAACACCGTTTTGAAAATGACTGAGTGTTTACGGAAACCCTCTACCATTAAATATTCCTTTCTTCGATAGTATTTACAATTAGATTCCTTCCTGGAGATTGTATTTAAATAATTTTAAAATGATTTAGTTCTTAGAGAAAATAATAAATGTCATTTAAGTCAGCTTCAAATGCTTATGCATGTCTACTTGCTCTCATTTTTTTTCTCAGAGCATCTACTTAAAGGAGAAAGCTAAATAACAGACCACAAATCTCTGTTCCCCACCAGAAAACCTGGCTCAACCTAAAGGAACACCAAGCTCTCATTTCATTTAAGGCTGGGAGAAGACAATATCTCTGAGTTGTCAGGAGGTTTAAAAAGTCATCTCAGGAGTAACACTGGGTATCAATCAAAATGGTTGCAATTCGAATCATCTCTAACCATAAACTGTAACTGAGCCAAAATGATTTTTAAACATAACACATTTTACTTGTAGATGTTTCTTGGCAATTAAATAACTGGAAAGTCAACAAACCCCCAAGAAACCAGAGAAAATTAACTTTTTTTTAAAGCTCACCATTCATCAACTACAGGAGGCCCGAAAGATGCCAGACGCCAGAGGCTCAGCCTCCAACGCGGCCCTGCAGAGGCAAACTCCAAACAAGATTTCTTCAAGAACTGCTCTCACGCAGCACTAAATTACAAGCAGTGACCTCCCTGGAGGAGAAGCTAGAGTCAACAGCTACAGGAGTATATGATCTAGGAAGATAAAACCCAACTCCGACACAAGAGCTGCCATGCCAGTTACATAATTATAATCACAACATATTGAAACTCTAAGTATCAAACAATAGTTATTTAAAATATTTCAAGAGCAAGAGAATCCCTCCCCCCTCAAAAAAAATCCAAATGTATTCCAAAAGTAATTTGCATAGAATATAATTTAATCTGCAGGCCTAACCTCTCTGAAATAAAGTAGAATCCTCTGATTTAGCCAAATTACAACAGAAATGCTGCAACTTTATAATAAAGGAGCTACAGCACAGCACCCTGAACTTCATGGGAGAACAAAAATGTAGTGTCAATATGTTCACAACACAGCTCAATCCACAAAATCATGAGATAATTAAACTGACTGTTTTTAGGATTCAATCTGTTTCGCCAGAAACCTTGTCCAAGCTACACTGATGCAAATCAGCATGAGCAACTCCAGCTCTGTTGAAACAACTCCAGTATCTTATCTTTTGTTTTACCTTTTATCGCTGATTTATGGGCTGATGGTAAACTGATTTGTCCATGTGCCAGAAGTCAGCTTGGGAACACAGAACAAGAGAAGAGATTTGGAAGAACCAAACTCATGAATGAAAACGCTGACGTCATAGCTCAGCTCCCAGCAGAGCTCAGGGTAGGCTGTGAAGAAACAGTGCATCTTTGGGGATGTTAAACCACTAGTCATTTAATAAAGGGTATAAGATAGAAAGAGCCCTTGCTCAAAACAAGGGAAGGGGAAAAAACGGGAGAGAAGAGAGAGAAAGAGGAAGAACCACATTAACAACCTTTTCCCTAGGCCAAATATGAAAAATACACAATGTATATGCCATGAACAATCATAACTTCTAAACCATGGAAATATTTCATATTATTGTTAAAATTACTATTTTTTTTAAAGTATGGTTAGCTATGTCTCTAAATAAGAACAAAGTCTCATTCGCATCTTAAATCTTCCTCCCGCCGTGTGCCATCACATTCAAAAAAGAGCACACAACATAGTTTTAGCTCTTCACTAAAAACTATCTGGCATTGCCAAACTATGCCTAATTTTTAAACAATTCTGAATATAACAGGGTGGGACTCAGTGACCTCAGGCAAGCTACTGGAATTTTTATGTGAGGGGAAAAAAATGCTTTTATCTAATGATGTAATATAAACTAATAAAAAAAGAGTATAAAAATTTGATTTGCTTAGAACTATTAAGAACAGCTAGTCTGTGGACTGTTCACATTTTTCATCTCTTGACAGAACTTAAAATACAACTAGTAATACAAACTTCTATGAAGTTTAGACACAATTTACTGAAATCCTATTATTCAGGACACTTGAATAACTGATTCCTAGATTCCTAATGTTTCCCAGGAAATTTAAGATTATTACAGTCTTAGAAAATAAGTGACCCTCAGAGCCTCGATCACCTCTCCAGAGCACAAAACTACAGGGACATTTTCTCTTCTTTACCATTCACGTGGCTTAAAATAGCCATTCACCCAAAATGGATTTTTTTTTTTTTTAATTTAAGCAGTAAACAATTTTGCCAATAAACACTTTAAAAAGATCTTATTAAGTTAAAATGCAAACATACCGGTTTTATCTGTAAATCTAAAATGTTAAAAGAGATCATCTCACATTTCCACCACAAATATCTTTGATAGAACATCACTACCCCCTTGTGGATTCACAATAAAAAATCCTTATCTTCAAATTTCACTTTTTAAATGTTTCATTCTGCTGAACTTCCATTAAAGTTTACATTCTCTTCACTAAGGGTTACTCTATTTCAATTACTTTTTAAAAGAGAAAAAACACTTAACATTTTAAAATAACCAATCCCATCAACTTCTTTACCTTCTAAGCATCCCCATTTTGGGGACGGTTCTTCATACAGTAAGTATATTTGCCGATTTCAACATGGTAACCAGACCAACGTTCCATTTTTTCCTTAGGATATCTGAATTTACACTCACAGTCATCATTTTGAGATTATTTTTAAAAAATAAATGGGTAATTTCTTCACTATCGCATCTTTTCTTTCTCTTTGATAACTTCCCACTTTGTACCAATTTCTTTTTATTGCTTCCAAATGGTTTGATATCCCTGTGCCCCAGAAAACCAGTGGGGCACATACCTCCTCAAGAATAACTTTTCAGCTAAGAATTAAAAACCAGATCTAAGTTTTAAAAAGACTAACTCTTGATTGTATTGCTATACCCTCAGAAATGCTTTCTGGCAATCTAAATCAACCCTGATGAAGGAAAAAAAGATAGTACCTGGTTTTCAAAGTAGAAAAAAGCTTTGTTTTCTTTCTCTCTTTCTTTCTTTTTTTTTAGTTGCAGGAGTACCTCTGGCTGTATCTGCATATCATTCTGATATAACACAGATACATACTGTTAAACATATGCTGTAAAAAAGATTAAATAAACTTAAATATCTGGTTTATCACTTGTTACAGACACTAGATTTAGCTGAAAGTTATAAGTCATCTCCGCAATGATGTGCAGGCCACAGAGAGAAGGTCCGAGTCCTGGTGAGTCGGATGGCCGTTTCAGAGAGTTAGTGCCCCATTTTCTCATAGATGTTGGACACAAAAGTAGGGACACAGTAATTCACTATTACCATGAGAAGACAAATTCCAGTATTCATTCTAATGGTTAGGTGGAAATAAAGGAGGAAAAATCATCCACTTGGCAAGTGTTTTTAAGTGACTAAATACATGATCTTACCTTGTGGTAACTGCTAAGGAAAGAAAGATAGGAGAGACGGGCATGGTCTGTTAAATGACTGAACGCTCTGTGTCACCTGCCAACCCCACTGAAGGCTGTCTATGCAAAAAGGAGCGACTAACAACGTGTCCAAAGCTAGCAGCTGAGCCGCAGAGGAGGCGGGGTCAGAGCCGGCCTTCGTGGTTTCCTTTTTGGGGATTTTGTTATGAGTGCTGTTTTTAGATTTGGGCGGTGGTGGGGGGGGGGTATATTTTGGGTGACATTAGGAAGTGAGATCACGGGTGAGATTAATGCCACTTAATTAGTGTCCAGGTGGTGACGTGTTTAAAACTGTTCAGAACTCAGCCCCAAACATTTACTTGAAGGCACGTCACATCGGGCACCTGTAAGTACAAAGCCACACTGCAGAGAGCAGAGTGAGGGATCCAGCCCCAACCAGGACATCTTCCTCCCCTGCCGATACCCTCTCCTAACAGGCTCAGAAAGGCATACGTTCATTACATGTCTTGAAGGGCCTGGCTAAATCTGAAAAAGAGAAATAAAATGGGACTGCACTTTTCCAAATGAGGGACTCGTGTGGAAGAGAACATGCAATTCCACCAAGAATGAGCAAAACATTGGGGTGAATGTAGAAGAACCATTTCAAAAATATCTCTGGTCGTTCCAGCTTACGGTATGTCAATCAGCTGAAAGTAAATGAACAGCCCTCTTAAAAAAAAGTGAAAAGGGAAGTAATGTGGCTGACACTTGGCCTCTCTTTGCGGTGGGGTACATAATATTTCTTTTTTAGTCCAGGGTAATGAACTAAAAAATGCTCAGGAAGCATTACCAATCTTTACACAAGGAGGCCCATGACCTTCTACAAGCAATGGCGTTCAAAGCAGAAAGATGCAATAGAACCTTAGAAATACACAGCCAGCATACTGATGGGGAAAAAAAAAAAAACCACCCTTTACTTCGTCCCACCATATAAAAAATTCAAGGATGGCTGTCCTTGTCAATATATACAGAGAAACACTCTCCTTACAAATACATGACAAATATCACAGGATGGAAGACCATCTATACGTTTACAAGTCCCTCCTTCTAATGACAGAATGGTAACACATCTTCATCGCAGGACTGATGGCCACGACATCCATGGATGGCACAAGATACAGGGATCTAACAGCGTCTGATCAACTATATCCTGAACCTGATTAGGTATTCAAAACATAAATAAAAAGAAAAGAAAGACAGATTACACACTATAATCTGGAATAGGGGGTGAATGACCATGCATCCTAACTCATGTTCTATGGACATAGAAGCAGAGCCAGAACACTTCCTGCCCTCACCCTCAAAGACACCAAAGACCAGAGACGGTACTAAGACAGGCAGCGTGATATTAGAAGACCCCACACTACCTCGTGAATGAAGGCCCCAAATGAAGTATCAATAGTATACTTGCTGCCTCTGCCCAAAGAGGTGTATCGTTACCAAGCCAAAGAAACAGAAAGAAGTTGGCTAAATGCAGCAAAAACAAAAATTTCCAAAATTCTACACAGGGAGGCCCAGGCACCAAAAGGACACAGTATTTCACCGAGGATGCTATCCAGTTACAAATACTACCTTCACCCCTTACCTTGTGGCTTAAATCCCATTCCATCTCCCTTCAAGAAGTAACACTGCCTCTTACTACAGGACAAAAAGAATGGTGAGCATCCCTCTTTACTGAATGACAGAAAAGCTATAAATACAGTAGATCTACAAATTTTTTTTTATAATAACAATGAAAAGGGCAATAAACAAACCTTGTGGGAAGAAAGGGAGGTAGGATTTAAGTCATCTAGAACATCAAAAAGAAAAAAAAAGGTCATGGTAAGTGATTCTAGAAGATACAGAACATTTTAGAAAATGATCTGTTATAATGGAAATACAAGAGAAACACACATCACCTTGTCCCCACAGAAAATATTCAGTCACATATTCACACAGATAAAGGACAATGGCAAACCCCATACTACAACAATCTTAAACAAGAGCTCTTCTTAAGAGTGAAATACTAGCAAAATTGGTTTCTATAGATATTGTAGAGGGGAAATCTGATTTAACATAGGAGGAAAAGAACAAGTGCATTTCAGGTTAATTCTTTATCATTACTGTCATCATTAGGTACACCAAACCTACACCCCAAAATACTATAAGGCTATTTACCAAAATAAAGAAAAGACACAAATAACAGTACCAATAAAAAGTGTAAAGAATTAAAAGTCACATAATAAACAAAAGCAGTGATATGTATACCAGATACCTAGCCTAAGAATGGTCACTACAATTAGGTGTAAAATTTAGATATAACACTTCCTGGCAGCGAAAATCTACCAGCAGCGCATACAGTCCTTACTATCTGATAATATGAAATTTACCAGTTAATCATAAGAGAAAATTTTCTATCATCACTTCCTTCTATAAAGGATGTATTTGATTGCATGTTCTATACAATTCCTACTATGCTGCTGTTCAAATGTTATACAAGCATCCCAATCAACATATACTTAAATGACCTAAAAGTTATACCTAGACATTTAGGAAGAAGATTGACTACTCTTTCTACACACACACCCACACCCACACACACCCCACACACAGCCTGAAGGAAGGCTGTTGAGTGCTTCTCCCAGTCTGCCCTCCACCCCCTCCACCACCCCGACTCCTGCAGGGACAGGAAAAAGCTCAATGGGATAGTACACTATTAGAGTATCTCTTTGTAAGATTACAATCCAAAGTTCAGAAAAGAATTCCTTACATGAATACATAAAAAGACAAGCACAAGATATATGGTAATGTCATTCGCACTAAAAGGCTAACAAGACCCCTATGGTCTCAAGGAGAGTCACATGACCCCCCCCCCATGCACACACAGATCCCTGCACGTAATACAAGCTCAGCGAATGAAGGTCTCCAGGATGAATGCACTCAGTGATGGGAACGTGGATGTAAAAACAACTTCTCTCCAAAAGGCCAAATTCAAAGGTCCCACAGAGGAGGCAATGCGCACAACTAGGAGGGGAAAGGAAGAGAACATGAGAATCACCTTCTGTTGCTTTTTCCAAAAGGAAATTAGAAAGAAGTACAACTGCACACAAAGATGTATTTCCCCAAAACACAGGAAATGGGAAATGAAGAATGGCCCAGAGGAATGAGGAAGGGAAGAAAGAAATGTTAAGCTAGAAGATGGGCCAACTGAGAAGCAGCCAGAAAGAAATATAATCCCACCAGGCACAGGGGCCACACCCAGCATAAACAGAGAGCTAAAATAATGCCACCTGACTCTAAAGAATAGCTTATTTTAAGAGGAAAGCCTAAAAACTAAAGAAATGGAAAAACGTGGATAAGCAGGATATATAAAGATGTCTCAAAGAGGAGGCAAGAGCAACCCTACTGCTTGGAAAAGGAAAATCTGACCCAATCTGACCGTGAGCAGAGGTTGCCGCGAACACGTCAACATTCTGAATCCACTGAACAATGAGATGAAGAAACCCAACATTTCCCAGGCGCAGGATAAGTCAGGTCTTCAAAAAGCCCAGGGAAGAGATGTCCCGTGGGTCACCCAACCTTGTCCAGAAAGCTGGGGGTAAGGGGAGAGGGGACTGCGGGCAGGGGAGAGTGATGCTCTAACAGAAAGATATAAAAAAGTCATTAAGAGAACAGAACCTGTCTACCTGACCGCACACTGGAAGAGTAAGAGGAAAAGCTGATCTCCAATAATCTACGGGGACAGGTGACACAGAAAGCACAACTGCATCAAGCTCAAAGAAAGGAACGTGAACTTTGCACACTAACCTCCGGTGTGTCCCTCTAACCTTTACCATTTTCGTTCTACTGCCCATGGAATGGAGCACCCTGGTGGGCAGGGAAAATCCAAAAGGCAGTCGGTGGTACAGGGAAGGGCAGGAGAGGATCCACCACTGGAAGAGAGAGGACTCTACTGGGAACACGCCAACATATACAGCAGATAGTCAACTCTTGTTTTCCCAGGGTCGTTAATACTACACCCTAAAAAGACACAATTCCATCAACTGAATAGAGATGCAGGCAGAAAAGAAATAGCATAAAAACTTTTAAAAACAAAAAAGAAAAAGGAAATTGAGGTCAAAAGCACAACTTTCAGACAATGGGTACGATATCCACTGGATAACTCAATACTGACTGAGGGGCAAAGTCGTGAAGTCAACGACTCATGCTGAGCAATCCTCCCGGTAACCTTGCCCCGGACTCAGTAACCCAGGTGGAGAGTCTCGTCGCTAGAAAAGCGCTTCAAGGTCCAAGAGCGCAGTCCTGACAAAGCTTGTCGGGGAGGACGGGGCTCCACACTCGGCCGGTCCCAAAGTAAGACGGGGCTGCTGAGTGAGGCACCCAGCAGCCATTCCAGCTATGGGAGGGAGGGGGGAGGGGCCCCAGAGCCAAGCGGAAATGGCCAAATACACAACTGTGATGCTCAGAGAGAACCTGGAGAATCACCCCTCCCACCCTTCCACAAAGTGTCGCAGGCCTTCCCAAAGGTACCTTTTCCTAATGTGCACAACCTCTCTCAATTATTTAAATGGCCAAAATAAAACAGTGACATATTTATGGCCATTCATTCCTAGTTCTGTCACGGAAACACATATTCTTCTCACCTGCCCCTATCCTTCGCCCAAAATACATGAAATCTCTCTCTCTTACACGGCAGTAAAGAAGTCAAGATGGGAACTTTTCACCCCGTGAAGAACCAAGCAGAGAAGACCACCCCTAAATTCAGAATGCCTAAGTTTTGGTGCACATGGGCAAGCCCTCTACACTTTGTGTATTCAGGGACTTGGTGGACATTCAGGATGTCATTCTGCTTATTCAGTACAGTACAAATGACAAAGAAAAGAGTGGTTAAGAATTGGCCATTTATCAATGAGTCTCCTGATTCCTCTAAGCCTGAAGGGTTACCAACAACAGTGATACACAGCTATGTCCTTACACGTCAAGGTCCCCATATACACCCAAGATGTACAGACAGTCAGTCACCTAACCCTTCCAACTTCCTGTGTATAGGTAACGAATGTGATTTCACATATAAATACATGCCTATGTGCGTATATATATATATAAACAAATGCATAGTATCATTTTTTGCCAAAAGGGAACCAGAGCAGCAAAAAAACAGAAAGCATCTAAATTTCCCCTTCACCTGAAACCTATAAGATCGAAAGAAATGTTCGGATCCCACGAGAGACAACACCAGGGCCCAAGGAAGGTTCTAGTACAACAAGGAGCACACCAGCAACCTCTTCCCGAATGGCATGTGGGCGACATGGGTGTCTACACTCCCTTTTCTGGATGGAAAGGCATATGGCTTCTTCTTACCCAGCCAACATGAATACAATTTAAGAAAATTAGAAAAAGTCAAGGTAACAGGCTCACTAAATATGGCTGACTGGGAAACAGAAGCCATAAGGAGGATATGAGCTCTCTTAAAAAAGAAATGGGAAGTTTATTTCCAGGGAAGGTTCAAAGTCTCTGGAATGTAGGATGTACGAAGTCTGGTTCTCACTGCACAGAAGACAGTAATCCGAACACCAAAAGCCAAGGGCACATGAACCTCTTTCTGGGGGTGGGGGGAGGGTAGCGTCAACTGATGAATGCTGCCCCGACCTAAGAGCAAGAGTGAACTGGAAGCAAAAATAGACCCGTTTCCCTCAGACACAGGCCGTCACTGCCGGGACCCCGGCCCTACATCTGATGGGGCAACCACCCTCACCCAGACGAGAAACTCCAAGGAGAGAGACGTGTCAGGGGAGAGAGACAGATGGGGAAAGGGGCACTGGAATGTCCAGTTCCTCCCAAAAGAGAGAGAGGGCAACTCAAAGGGTATTCAGGAAATGAGCTCACCCTAACCCAGGAAAGTGTGCGGAGAGCGTGCATAATCTGTACGAAGTATGTGCTTTCCTATTTAGAAATGACTTCAGAGCTGCACAGGCCCCCACTATCCACTGGGTGAGGGAAGAAGAACGTGGGGAGCCCGAGTCCCCTTGTCCTGACAAAAGGGTCAATAGATGGTGTGCAGAGGCACCAAAAGATTCCACAGAGGATGAGAGGATGATACGGACCCCTCTACCAAAGGAGGATCAGGGTCACAGAAGGTAAAGGGCAAGGGAATATGGAGAGCATCACTTGCCACAGGAACGGAGACCCCACCCTCCTGGCTGCGAGGGGTGCGAGGGCAAGAGTAGGATGGGAGCGACTGCTAGGGGCGGGGATGCTGCGCAGGCCCCCTCCCAGGAACGGAAGGGGGAGGGGTCACACGAGGCCCTTCGGCCCGGGGACGCTCAGCAGGAGGGGGTCCCCCTGGTGGGGAGAAGCGCGGGGACCCCGCCGGCTCTGGGAGGCGCCCACGGGGCTCCAGGGTGAG